>NC_141669.1:71072500-71470000 GCF_028749965.1 Puma concolor | reverse complement strand
AAAATTTTACAAGAAAAAAGCAGACTAACAAATAGGCCTCCCACAGAGGTAATATTTTTCCTGCCAGCATTGTTCGTAACTTGCTACTAGATAGAAACAGACACATGGCAACGTTCCCTTTGTCTCCCTGAGTACATCTGAAGGTCATTTAAAAAGTCTAAAAGGGATTCAAAGGCCTAAAGCTCATCAGCTGACCACTGCCACCTTATGCCCGTAAGTGATCCCTCCCCCACCCTGGCCCACCCAGCCCCAGCAAATTCATAGGAATCGGTTGGCATTGCCCTGCTACTCAATTTTACAGCATACAAGGACTCCTCCTCAACTTCAAAACTTCCTTCGGTCATATTGATGGACTTTAGGGTCACAGTTTACTGCAATGAAACAAAGCAAAGATCCTGACACATAGAATGAGTAGAATGGATTTGTTTTTAATCTGTCCTGCCACACATGCACCCCAGCTGTATAACCAGTTTCCTTTGAACTACCAATTCACAGTTTGGTTTGTAACCTGAGCAAAGGCAAATCTAGAAAGTGGGCTCCTCAAGCCCCACCCTTCCTTCTGCGCTTCTCTCAAATGAGCCTCCGGTCTCTTGGTGAGAATCTGAGAGAAAAAATAAAAAAAAGGAAAACCAAAGAGACAGACTTATAGGAAATCTTTGGTCTATAGCTGCACTGAGGGTGGGCGACTAACTCCCAGGGCAGGTGTGAAGCATGCAGGGCCCCTCCCATGCCAAGAAGGCCTCTGAAAGGTCTTTGAGGGTCTCAAGAATCCTTCAGTTTTACTTGTCTGCCTTAGCTAAACTAAGTCTGCACTCCTAAAATGCCTTTTTTTTTTTTTTTTTTTTGCCTCTCTAGTTTGGATAGTTTAAGCCTTTCAGAAGCGGGAAAGAAAATGTTAGATGGTTAACAGCTCAGAAAGAGAGGGCTGTTTTAGTAAAGGAAAACCAGAGACAATCCGGTCATTCTCCAACTGTTCAGAGAAACAACAAATATGTTAAGGATATTAGTTTGAGATCAGCACGTACTGCAGAAAAATTAGTCACTGTCAACACTTAACAAAATGACACATTGTAATATAAAATTTCAAATAATAACCCAAACTTATAATGTTCAATATAAAAGGACAATCTATTTACTTTCATCTGTGTATACAGATAGATATACTGTAATAAGATGCCTCAGTTAAAAACATACAGTATATGTGGACCCACAGATTTACTAAAAGAATTGATATTTTACTAGTATATAGACTCTTGAAAGAATTTTTTTTTTAAATACAACCAAACAGAAATGGGCACCTAGAAGATGAAATGGTCTCTCCGGAGCCATTTGGGATTTAAAGTATCTGTGCTAAAAAAATTAAAAAAAAACCTTCATAAACAGAATCTTCAGGAGATGTATAGGCCCCCAAAGTCATTTTTCCCCTTGAGGGGCTTTTCACGTCCCCATGTCAGAGGTGGAGGTGGGGAGGGAGTAGGGATTGATACAATCCCAAATCACAAACACACTAATTTTTTTTTTTTACTACAAAAAAGGAACTGTGATTTAATGACCCCAATGTGCATGCTTCCAAATGATCACCATGAAAACTATAATTTAAAATCAAACAAAAAAAATTAAAAAAACCAACAAAATCACACACATCACAGGAAGGGCAGGTCGCAGGGATATCCTTGCAGCGATCTGGGCAATTGTCACATGTCGCTGTATTAAAATAGCCTTTGGGCCCCCAGAACTTTCTAGATATGCCCCTGCTCAAGTATGGCAGGAAGATTCATCTCAGAAGAAGAAAAAGCTAATTTGTAAGCGACTCTGAGGAGCCCTGCATCATGTTGTTAGGATTTTCAAGTACCACACACACAGCTGTAGTGAGAAACAAAGCCAGTAACTCTCTTATCCACTGCGCTGTTACCTGACGCAGATTCCTGGTGACTTTCACATCATGCCAGGCATTATCATTAAACTTTCCATTCACGGGCTCCACTAGTGCTTCAAAGGCCCCTGATCCCAAATTAATGACCAGAGAAACAGCTCCATTTTTCAGGGCAAGATTGACATAATCAGCCGATTTCCCGGTGTGAAGCATCAGTCCATTCCTCTGAAGAGTTTTAAAGGACAGAGTTATTTCATCGCTGCTGCTTTGGATGGGGTTTTGAGACAAGTCATAGCAGAAGTATTCAGATCCCTTGAAAGTGGCAATATATTCTTCTTTTCCTAGAGGAAAACAAATATACACATGCATAAGTAAAGAAATATACTATGTAAATCAGCAGACCTTAACACAAACAAAATCAATCAGCCCCCAAATTAACTCTATCTAATTAACATTCATGACAAGAGCCCTGTCAAACAGAGTCAAATGGTACTGTAGGTGGCAGTATATTTTTAATAAGCCTCTTAAGCTATTGGGCCATCAACTGGAATAGCTAAAGCTGACATTCTTGAAAATTCAATTAATTTTTAAGTATCACTGCAAGAGCTCTGATCAGAGAAAGTAGCTCTGTGATATCTTCAGGGCATGAATCAGGTACCATAAATGCATATTGGATGGTTCTACTCTGCTGGCAACAATGGGTTCCAATGTGTTTGCAACATTCTTGCCATCCAACTGCGGCGTTATTTTAATTTTCAGTGAGACATTTATATTCAAAGATCTTCTCAGTGAAGAGCCAAATATTTTCATCCCTGAGGAACCATGACAAATTATCTGGTAAGGGGAGAGCAAAGAAAAAAATAGAATTTGGTCTGGGAGTAAATAGATCTCCTCCAGAGCATGTGCATTCTTTTTTTTTTTTTTTTTTTTCCTCCCTGGATGGAGTTTAATGGAGTCTGCTGGATTGTTGATTCATTCCCTGATCTCACCAAGCAGATGGTAGGGCTGGCTTTTATGACACTGGTAAAATTTCCAGCACATCAACATGGGAATAGCATGTAAATGAAGTCTTAACATTTTCTTTATATCTGTCTCTACCATTTTTACAAGTAACAATGTGGATCCCGCAAGATGTCAGACAGATCAACCCATAAAGTGGGTATTTGGAAAAATCAGTCTTCTTTCACTGGTTGAAAGGAAGAGTGTAAGCCAAAGCTTCCTCGACTTCCTAGGCAGTGATGGTATTGCGCCAAGAAAAAAGACACAATATGGTCTGGAATCAGCTTCTGATAAACTATAAACACAGAATTATAAGTGGTACTGGCAAATCTAATCTGTTATGTTGGTAATATAGCATCTCTACCCTGTCTACTGGAGGGTTCATATCAAAAAGGGGCTTACCCTTGGCAATAGGTTTTTACCCCAGAGCTAATTCATCTGACAGTGAAATAGCTCACATCCTTGCATCAGAGCTCAAATCAAGCTTTCAGCTCACCAAAGCCTGATGACCCGACTCTTCGGATGCAGACAGTGCCACAAGTGGGTACAGGTCGGAAAGGCATGGCACTAAGTAAGCACCTAACAAGTAAGCACCTAGGGATTTTCAACAAGGGAGTGTGAGCCCTTGAAGAATAGTCACTGCCTACTAGTAAGTTATTAGTGACAACTAGTGGTCAAGTCAAACCCATCACATTCTGAGGCAGAACCATAACAAGGACAATGCAAGCCATGCTAGAGGTCCCCTCCCATTCATACACTCAAAATACTGGCTGAGCACCTACCAAGTGTTAAGCCCAGTCCTAGTCCTTGGGGATAATGGAGTGGCCAAAGCTGACAGGATTCCTATCTCTGAAAGTTTACAGTCCGGGTGTCTACATCCCTGGTCAGTTCACTATGGCAAGTAGCTTGATACTGGGAATTAGCACAACTAAATATTTGTGACATACTGAAGGTGGGGGGTGGGGGGGAGTAGGTCAAAATATGAAATTAGATCCTGGCTTGGCTACTTGCTAACTGCACTGGAAGGACAGTTATGCATCTTTCCAAGTCTCAGATTCTGAAAATGGTCAGTTACGCCAGTCTGGCAGGATAAAATGAGATAATGCATGTATAGGCATCTAGCAAAGTTGGTAGGCATGAGGAATGGCAGATGCCTTCCTTCTTGTCTGTCTAATGTAATAAATGTGATAAACAATCTAAAACAAATAGCACATGTCAACTTCATTGGGAAATCTAGAATATTATCTTTAAGGTCAGAATAAGGATGCCTACTATCAACATACTGTACTTGAAGTCATAAATAATGTAGGAAGATAGGAAAAATATATAAGCATTATGAAGACTATAAGCAAAAAACTCATATTAGCAAATATTATTGTATGAATTGAAAGACCAAAATAATCTGCAGAGAAATTTTGGATTTAATAATGTATTTCAGGGTTCTGTGTACTGGGACAGTAAGTCTTTTAAACATATATAAACAGATCTATAGATTTGATGACATTCCATTAAAAATATGAAATTTTTAAATGAATGTGAATAGATGATTCTACCAGTTCTAGGGGAAAAACAAAGAGCCCCAAATAGCCAAGCTATACCAGAGAAAGATGAAGGAACTTTCTTATGTAAAGGTGGACATTTAGGGGCGCCTGGGTGGCGCAGTCGGTTAAGCGTCCGACTTCAGCCAGGTCACGATCTCGCGGTCCGGGAGTTTGAGCCCCGCGTCGGGCTCTGGGCTGATGGCTCAGAGCCTGGAGCCTGTTTCTGATTCTGTGTCTCCCTCTCTCTCTGCCCCTCCCCTGTTCATGCTCTGTCTCTCTCTGTCCCAAAAATAAAATGAACGTTGAAAAAAAAAAAAAAAAGGTGGACATTTATTACAAAATTATGGTAATGAAGATAGTACATTAGGATAAATAAAAAAGGAGGAATTAAGGGGTGCCTGGGTGGCTCAGTCAGTTGGGCGTCTGACTTTGGCTCAGGTCCTGATCTCACAGTCCGTGAGTTCGGGCCCTGTGTTGGGCTCTGTGCTGACAGCTCAGAGCCTGGAACCTGCTTCTGATTCTGTGTCTCCCTCTCTCTCTGCCCCTCCCCTGCTCATGCTGTGTCTCTGTCTCAAAAATAAATAAAAACATTAAAAATTTTTTTAATAAAAAAAAGGAGGAATAAAAATACTGAAACTAAAAACAGTCTTAAGCATATATGAAAATAGTCTATATCAAGTAAGGCATTGCCATTAAATAAGCAAAGTACAGATTAGTCAATAAATGGTGCTGGTTATCTATATGAATAAAGTGAAATTGGATCTCTACATCATTTACAAGAATCAATTCTCTATGCATTAAGGATATAAGTTACTGAGGCAAATCTGTAAAATTTTTGTAAAATAAGAAAGTAAGATATTCAATTATGGAATGACCTATTAAATAGGCACAAAAAGCACTAATAAAATATCAATACATTCAACCACATTAACATTAGGAACACCTGTTCATCAATAATATCATAAAGACAGAAATAATATAAATAAAAATTGTGACAAAATATTCTCATGCCATATTATTTTAAAAAGGACTACAATCCAGGATATGCAAAGCACTCTGATAAATCGATAAGAAACAAGACAAACAATGGGAAAATGGGCATAAGAAAAGCACAGTAATTTCACAGAATAAATGAAAAGATGCTCAATCCTGTAAGTCTTCTGGGAAAGGCAAATGCCAAATTATATTAAAATACCATGTCATAACCTTGAGATTGACAAAGAAAATGAAAATAAAAGAGAAAAATTCCAGGTTTGGAAAAGCCATGGATAAAACGTAATTCTTACTGCTGCTGAGAAGGCTGATAAGATGAAAACTGACTGAATTCAGTAAGTACTACTTGGCATTACATAATCCCATGGGAATTTCTCACAGGGTAAAGGTCTCAGTCCTCAGAAAATGGTTACTGTACTCAATAGGAATAATATACCCCACTTGCTTTCAATTAATTTTTTCTGCTCATTGTTATGATAGTTTTATAATAGTAGCCACATGAATTATGGTTCACATACATATACATACATTATATATGGTGAGATTAATTTATCTGAAGATGATATTTGCAGAATTTTCATCCCCACTGAACACTCAGAATAAGTCTCTGAGCCACAGGGAGTTTTAAAGACCCACCTCTGGCCCAACCTTTTGATGTACATTATTAAGAAAGTGAGCCAAGAAAAAGACTCTTAACTATAGAGAACGAACTGAGGGTTATTGGAAGGGAACTCGGTAGGAGATGGGCTAAATGGGTGATAGGCATTAAGAAGGGCATTTGTGATGAGCACTGGGTGTTATATGTAAGTGATGAATCACTAAATTGTATACCTGAATCTAATATTACACTGTATGTTAACTAGCTGGAATTTAAATAAAAACTCAGAGAAAAAAAAAAGTGAGACCCATACAGTTTAAATGACTCTCAAGGGGCGCCTGGGTGGCGAAGTCGGTTAAGCGTCCGACTTCAGCCAGGTCACGATCTCGCGGTCCGGGAGTTCGAGCCCCGCGTCAGGCTCTGGGCTGATGGCTCAGAGCCTGGAGCCTGTTTCCGATTCTGTGTCTCCCTCTCTCTCTGCCCCTCCCCCGTTCATGCTCTGTCTCTCTCTGTCCCAAAAATAAATAAACGTTGAAAAAAAAAATAAATAAATGACTCTCAAGTTCAGAAAATGTGCCAGGAACAAAAGCAGGACTAGAACTCAGCCTCTGACTACCCTTAAATAACTAAATAACCAAATAACAAAATAACAAAGTTTCTGGGTGTAAGGAGTTTTGGTTTAGTTAAAAGACTAGCATTTTATCCAAGTGACCTAATGTCATTTCAAATTGGCATAATTCAAAATGCATCTTAACAAAGGATTCATTTGCCAGATAATGTGACAGACCCAAGGAGGAAAAGTAGTAAACAGAGTCTGCAATTCACTAAATGGCAAGCTTTGAAGTTATATGAGTGTTGATGACATTTAGCACCAGGATGTTTCTATTACCTAAAAATTAAAACATCATTTTTTGTATTGTTTAATTTCAAATTTAGATAATTCAAATTTGCATTAAAGGCAACCATATAAGTATTGGAAAAACTCGCTGTAGAATGTATCATTACCTCAAAAAGCCATAAATGAGACTTGAATCTAAGCAGGAAAAATATTTTTGCTATGCTGTTTTTCATGAAAGAATATGTATATATTCTTTATAAATATAAAAACACATAAATCATTCTATTTTTCTACAACACAAGAGGAGTATTTCCTCCAACTCTGTCTGCTACTAGATAGTCTTTGTCATTAAGTTTTGTGCTGGCATAAGCAAATAAGGAGCAATATAGTAAATAATTATTTATATTTTCCTATTGAGCATGCAAAGAATGGGTCTATTTCCATTTTAAAATACAAGTCCCAAATAACTTGTGCATTTCCAATATGTGCTAATGGGTAAATATAAAAAAAGAAATCAAATACCAACAACATTTTTCACAGAACTAAAACAAGTAATATTAAAATTTATATGGACCCATAAAAGACCGCAAATAGTCAAAGCAACCTTGAGAAAGAAGAGCAAAGCTGGAGGAAACACAATCTCAGATTTCAAAGATATACTACAAAGCTGTAATAATCAAAACACTATGGCATTAGCACAAAAGTAGACATACAGATCATTAGAACAGGATAAAGAACCCGGAAATAAACCTATGCTTATATAGTCAATTAATCTATGACAAAGGAAGCAAGAATATACAATGGGGAAAAAGTCTCTTCAACAAATGATGCTGGAAAAACTGGACAGCTTCTTGCAAAAGAATCAAACCAGACTACTTTCTTATACCATACACAAAAATAAACTCAAAATGGATTCAAAGACCTAAATGTAAGATCTGAGTCCATAAAACTTTTACAAGAAAACATAGGCAGTAATTTAAGGTAGATAGGTATACAAGGAGGTAGGTAGGTAGGAAGGAAGGAAGAAAGGAAGAAAGGGAGAGAGAAATTAGATTTACAGTAATACATATAGCAACAAATAATTATTTCCAGGAAACATATAAATCAATAAACAAATTGACAAACCAACAGAAAAAAATAGAGAAAATATATGAACAGACACTCCATGATAATAGGATATTCATATGAAAAGCTGTTCAACTTTGTCTTCAGAGGCATCAACTGAAAACCACAATAATGTATCAATATATTCCACTACAATGAATAAAATGAAAAAGATAAAACATACAGAGTGTTAGTGAGAACGTGGAGCAAACAGAACTCTTATATATTACTGGTGGGAACTACGTTTTAAAATCGTTTGGCAATACCTTTTAAGTATGGATATCTGCCTACTCTACCACCCAGTAATTCCACTTGTGAGTATATATCCAGCAAAATTTCACATCATCAGAATACCATACCGGTATGTTTGCCCCAACACTCTGCATTATAACCTCAAATTGAACATTACCAAAATGTCAATCAATGGAATGGAAATTGAATTATAGTTACACAAAGGAACAGTAATGAAAATACATAATCTTCAATTACAAACAAAAATATGGCTAAATATTACAATAATAAGGTTAAGTAAAAAAAGAAAAATGCCAGACTTAACAGAGTACTTACTTATGATTCCATTTATGTAAAAATTTTAAAAAACAAGCAAAATTAATCTCTACTGTTGTAAATCAAGATAATGGCTAGATGAAATGAGAACAACTGAGGACTATGGGGTTCTAGTAACGTTGTGTTCTTTTTTTTTAATTCTAGTTAGTTAACATAGACTATTATATTGTTTCAGGTGTACAATGTAATGATTCCACAGTCCCATACAACAATCTGTTCCCATCATAACAAGTGCACTCCTTAATCCCCATCACCTATTTAACGCCCACCCCCACCCCACAGCCTCCCCTCTTGTAACTATCAGATTGTTCTCTATGATTGTCTGTTTTTTGCTTTGTCTTTCTCTCTTTTTTTTCCCTTTGCTTGTTAGTTTTGTTTCTTAGATTCCACATCATATGATAAAATCATAAGTGAAATCATATGATATTTGTCTTCCTCTGACTGACTAATTTCACTTAGCATTATACTCTCTAGCTCCATCCGTGTCTTTGACAAAGGCAAGATTTCATTCTTTTTATGGCTGAATGTATATACATTTGTGTGTGTGTATTTTATATATATATATATATGTGTGTGTGTGTGTGTGTGTGTGTGTGTGTGTATATATATATTATTATATATATATAATCACTTCCTTACCCATTCATCAATTGATGGAAATTTGGGCTACTTCCAAATCTTGACTACTGTAAATAATGCTGCTATAAACACAGGGGAGCATGTATCCCTTTGAATTAGAATTCTTCTTAATTCCTTGGGTAAATAACCAGTAGTGCAATTGCTGGATTGTAAGGTAGTTCTATTTTTAACTCTTTGAGGAAACTCCATACCAGAGTTGCTGCAACACTTTTCATTCCCACAGCAGTGAAAGAGTGTTCCTTTTTTTCCACATCTTCCCCCAAATCTGTTGTTTCTTGTGTTGTTGGTTTTAACCATTCTGACAGGTGTGAAGTGATATCCCATGGTAGTTTTGACTGGCATTTCCCTGATGATGAGTGATAACTGAGCATCTTTTCATGTGTCTGTTGGCCACGTGGATGCCTTTGGAGAAATGTCTGTTCATGTCTTCTGCCCATTTTTTAATTGGATTATTTAGTTTTTGAGTGCTGAGTTTTATAAGTTCTTTATATGTTTTAGATACTAGTCCTTTATCAAAAATGTCATTTGCAAATATCCTCTCCCATTACATAGGTTGCCTTTTAGTTTTGTTGATTGTTTCTTTCAATGGGTAGAAGCTTTTTACTTTGATGTAGACACAGTGATTTCTTTTCACTTTTGTTTCCCTTGCCTTAGTAGACATACCTAGAAAAATGTTGCTATGGCCAATGTCAAAGAAGTTACTGCATGTGTTTTCTTCTAGGATTTTTATGGTTTCAGGTCTTACATTTTGGTCTTTAACCCATTTTGAATTTATTTTTGGGTATGGTGTATGAAAGTGGTCCCATTTTTTTATATATGTAGCTGTCCAGTTAGCTGTGGGATTTTCATAGAAGGCTTTTATTATATTAAGATATGTTCCCTCTAACCCTATTTTGTTGAGAATTTTTGTCACAAATGGATGGTGAACTTCGTCAAGTGTTTTTTCTGCACCTACTCATCATATGGTTCTTATCCTTCCTCTTATTGATATGATGTATCATGTTGATTGATTTGCAAATATTGAGCCACTCTTACAACCCTGGAATATATCCCACTTGATCATGGTAAATGATTTTTTTAAATGTATTGTTGAATTAGGTTTGCTAGTATCTTATTGAGAATTTTTCTATGTTCACCAGGGATATGGGCCTGTAGTTCTCCTTATTTAGTGGTGTTTTTAATCTGGTTTTGGTATCAGGGTAATGTTGTCCAACTGGGAAGTTTTCCTCCCTTTTAAAATTTTTTTCAATAGTTTGAGAAGAATAGGTATTAACACTTTTTTAAATGTTTGGTAAAGCTCACCTGTGAAGCCATCTGGTCCTAGACTTTTGTATATTGGGAGTTTTTGATTACTGATTTAATTTCTTTGCTGGCTATTGGTTTATTCATATTATCCACGTCTTCCTTTTTCAGTTTCAGTAGTTTGTATGTTTCTAGGAATTTATCCATTTCTTCTAGGTTTTCTAACTTGTTGTCATGTAAGTTTATAATATTCTCTTTCAATCCTTTGTTTTCCTGTAGTGTTGGTTGTTATGCCTTCTCTCTCACTTATGATTTTATTTTTTGAGTTATTTCTCATTTTTTCTTGATAAGTCTTTCTGGAGGTTTATCAATTTTATTAATTTATTTTTCAAAGAACCAACTCCAGGTTTCATCAATCTGTTCTATCATTTTTGTTGGTTTTGTTTTGTTTTGTTTTTTTAATTTCTATAACATTCACTTCTGCCCTGAACTTTATTTTTACCTTCCTTCTACTGGTTTTAGGTTTGTTTGCCTTTTTCTAGTTCCTTTAGGTGTGAGATTAGGTTGCTGATATGAGATTTATTTTACTTCTTGAGGTAGGCCTGCATTGCTATAAATTGTCCTCTTAGAACTGCTTTTGTGGTTCTCATAGTTTTTGAACCATTGTGTTTTCATTTTCATTTATTTTCATGTACTTTCTGCTTCTTCTTTGATTTCATGGTTGACCCATTCATTGTTTAGAGCATATTAATTAACTTCCATGTATTTGTGGTATTCCCACTCTGGCTTTCTTCTGACACCATTTGCATGATAGAGGATTCATCCTCTCACTTTCAATCTGCAGGTGTCGTTAGGTCTAAAATGGGTCTCTTGTGGGAACATATAAAATGGGTGTTGTTTTTATACACTTTGTCAGCCTATGTCTTTTGATCGGAGCATTTAGTCCATTTAGTAATGTTATGTTCTTGATCTCGATTCTGGTTATGGATGTGCTCAGATTGCAGAAATCATTTAGCTGTACCCTTATGATATGTGCAGTTCCCCGGATTCATGCTATATTTCAATAAAATAATTAAATAATCCAATTTAAATAATCTGAATAATTGAGAAAAAATCCATCTGATATAGTATTATTTGTTCTGATTAACAGTGTGATATAAGCAAGACAGTATTCCTATTAATGCTACTTTTATTAGTGAAAACTAAAATAATAGCAATAGTAGTAATATCAATTATGTAGTATTTAAAATCTTCTCAACACATAGTAATATCCCTTAATACCATTTGCTCTTCAGAGCAACCTCACAACATTTAGAAAGAATATATAGGTGGCATGGATATAATCATAATTGTTTAAAGTACCATACTCTAAAGATGCTGATTGGGATCCATGTTAAGGTGAAAGAAGTTTCTTTCATAATCACAGAGATGCTATGAGAATAGAGAGACAACTGAAAAAGTAAAGTTAAAGTTAAATAATTGGAGCATTTACTAAAATTATATATTAATTTGTTTTATGTTGCTATATAATTGTAAGAAGAGATCACATAGGATACCTTTGGATTTTAGTGCCATTCAGTTTCATCCCTCCAATAAATTAGGTAAAAATACAGTTTTTTTCTCATTCAATTTTCTAAGGGAAAATTCAATGGAAAATTTGGAATTCTATAAATTCTTAGCATGCTGACTAGATGATCTGACTCTGACAAAGCTAAATTTCATGGAAATAAACCTGAGTTCCTGGTCCAAAATCACCAACTGAACAACAGGTTAAAACAACTAAAGCCAAATCTTTGGAGGACTTAGAGCACGAATCAACAGTGTGATGGAGACACTCAAAGAAATTCATATAAGCATGGATTATATTCATGCTGGTGCTTAGAAGAGGGATGAGATGGTCTTGTACTTCAGTGCTGGTCCACCCACATGTATGATACTCCTATTTAGTCAAACTAGAATGTGTTTCAATATATGCTGAAATGATAAAAGGTTTCCAGATTATATAAGGAAATAGCTTTTTAAAAATGTTTATTTAATACTGAGAGAGAGAGTGTGTGTGCAAGCAGGTAAGGGGCAGAGAGGGAGGGGGAGAGAGAGAGAATCCCAAGCAGGCTCCACACTCAGCACAGAGCCTCACATGGGGCTCTAACTCACCAACTGTGAGGTCATGACCTGAGCTAAAACCAAGCATCAGATGCTTAACAAACTGAACCACCCAGGAGCCCCTACATAGGGAAATAGTGAAAGTTCTTTAAAGAAAAAAAAAGGGGGGATATATGACAGCATCTTCAAATATCAGAAAGGATTTCCCTCAGATGAAGGTAGAACATTTCATTTGATAGTAAACAAATTTCTCATCACAGAAAGGACCTAAACATAACGGAACCACTTAACTGGATAGGATAAGGTTCTAATCTTTGGAGGGTAGACTGAACAAATGGAATGTTTTCAACACCAAGGATTTCTACTTTATAGAGAGCAATGTTAGACATAGAGAGGTGAGATGACTTCCAAGTTCACAGAAAAATTGATTCTCAGGATAAAGCCCATTCATACAGCCTATGCATGGGGGAAAAATGTCATGAATTTGGCCCTGTGTTTCCACATAGTTCAAGTTCGATGAGCTTCTTTATTAAGTGAAGGACCTGCAAGGGAATGACCTTACCTCCTGAGTACAAGGATGCCAATGGGCAGAGAGGAGTCACACTGCCCCCACTGACATTAGGAATATCAGGCCTTTTACCTATGCCAAGAACATGGCCTACATTATTGTTCTTGAATTTTGCTCTTCATATGCACAGTCCCAAATTACACAGGTTTTTTTAAGGTTTTACTGTATTCACATGATTCTGAGACTGTGTTCAACACAAAACTAGAAACTAAAGTCAACATGTGAAAAAAACAAATGAACAAAAACAGGCATTTGAATGAGAGACTTGCTTCATTTGTTTTACTACTCTACAAGTCAAACACACAAGAATGTCCCGCCAAAAACATCCTTGACTAAACAAAGGTACACACTAGAAGTTTACATATCAAATTAAGTAAGCCTGGCTGTCTGACTGTACAGATAAAGCAAGTAGAAAAAGGGCAGTCTGACTATTGAAAATCACATGAGGTTAAGTCCTGTCCCTAAGAAGTGTAACAAAAAACAGCATCATTTTATTTGCAACAATCCTATGTAATTTAAAAATTAAAACAATCAGTTGATCACCATAGGGAAAAATAGTATCACTTTAAATGGAGAGTAGTTCACTCTTTCCTTAGATTGCCTGTCTGATTCAATATTATAAATCATTCCAAAATTCTCAAATATGATTCAATCTACGTAAATTCTGAGGCTAACTTCCACTATTTGCAGCAAGAAATCAAGGATTATAAAATATTCATCACTCAAGATTTTATTTCACTTTAGGTATACCTCAAAGCAACCAATCTGGAAATAGGTTGCCAAACACCTATCAGTTAACTCCCCCAAAGAGGCACAGTCTTAATAATGATACTGAGGTCATTAAATATGAAAGCTAAAGAAGACTTAGATATTGTTGAGCACAAGGCCTTTATTTATTAGATGAAGAGAGTAAGGACCCAACTGATAAAATTATGATCACATAAGTAATTGATGTAGGATCAGAATAAAACCCTTGACTTCTTGAGTCCAATCTCAGACTCTTCCTTATTTCCCAGATATTTCCATGAAATAAGTCTCTAATTCATGATCAAAAATCAAATACAGCTTAAACTTGAACATACTGTTCCAAAAGAAAATAGGACACAGTCCAAAACTCTAGTACAACAATTTTCCAATCCTATTGTGCAACTGATTTGCATTTGCTTAAATAACTGCAGGTGCTGGGAACCAAAAGCCACTCTATGCCTGTCTGGGCAGATGACCAGTCACTTCTGCATGGATCATATGATACACAGGGTCAGTAATATACAAATACTCTCGCATTCACCAGGTGGGCAATATTGCAATTTCTGGGCCTGTCCTCAGGCTCAACTCACAACAACTGAATCTATGAAAACTAGACTCTAGCATATTTTAACCTGGACGAAATCAGTAACATAACCAAAATAAAAACATACTGTGGCGATTATAGACTTTACAAAGAATCTCTACATGAACTTATGATTTCTTTAGGTTCCAGTGAACAATTACCTAATATAGAAGTAAATTATATAATATATAATAACATTATAGGAATACAATTATATGCATAGCAGATATACCAACATTCTACATTTATAGAAAATCCTCATTTATAAAATGGACATGAAGTAAATAATTTCAAATATGAAATCACTTTATTACCAAATTGGGTAACATATAGGGAAAAACTTGTCTATATAAACAACCTCAAAATAATGGCCAATTTATAACATGCAGCTTTCTCTCTAGAATCAGAGCGGGGCTGCTTCTAATTCTAAAAATCTGTCTTTTGAGATAGCCACATATTTTGGTCATGTGACAAACTGTTCCACGTCATAAAATATGATTTTTTTATTGACACAAATTATGGCATCTTGGAAGGCAAGACAGAGTGGAGGAGAACTTCATAGAGAAGAGCAAAGTGTTGGTTAAAGAGAAAATGTTTAAATAATATGATCTCAACACCTGCTATCCAAAGTGTGATGTAACGAATAGCATCATCACTTGGAGCTTGTAAGAGGTATTAATCTCAGGACCTCTCTGCAGTCTACTGATGCAAAATCTATATTTTACTTAGATGCCCTAGGTGATCCAGTTAACATTAAAGTCTAAGAGTCTTATTGTTAGAACAGATTCTAGATTAATGTGATTTAGAATATCTTCTAAGAATTGTAAGAGGTTTTTGTGTGTATGTCTGTCATGACTGAGTTAAGTATTAAAGACAAAATATTTTGATATCATGGCACTTCTCTTTAAAGAATGAACATCCAGAATAGCTACTTTGCATCTTTTCATTGGAAGGGAAAAAAATCAGAGAGATCTGATCAGTGTGTGTGTCAAATATCTATTTAATATGCATCTCAGCAGAGTCTAGCCATTAAATCATTGGAGGTAATCTCTGAATTCTTACTGTCAACATGTGTCACCGTTAGGCAACATTACAATAGGATTCTCTGTAGGTTTGGTAACTTAGAGCTACTCTTCTGAGTAAATCTAAGGGGTGTATGTCTCCTGGAACAGTCTAACAAGTCATCTTTGTTAGTGAACGTATTTCACGAGGTTCATGCAACTGCAGTTATGTCTCTCTAGAAATAACTTGGTTTATCCACTGCTGAAACTGAAAAGAAACTATCATTAATTCTGTGATTTTTAAATGTTTGTTTATTTTTGAGAGAGACAGAGACAGAGACACAGAGGGTGAGTGGGGGAGGGGCACAGAGAGAGGGAGACACAGAATATGAAGCAGGTTCCAGGTTCTGAGTTGCCAGCACAGAGCCTAATGCAGGGCTCGAACTTGCTGACTGTGAGACCATGATCTGAGCCGAAGTTGGACATTCAACCGACTGAGCCACCCAGGCATGCCAAACTATCATCCATTCTAGATGTGACCTGGCTCAATGAAAATGAACAGGCCCAGGCTGTCACACTTCTACTTATAGTTGAGTGAACTTAGAACTTGTTAAAGTCAAAAATATCTACCAATGGAAGAAATTAATACTACTAAATATGGCCTACTGTATTTAAAACAAAAATGATAATTCCTTAAAAGAAAGAACTAACTTTGTCTTAGGTTGGCATCCCCAGTATTTTCAGTAGAGATGGGAGTAAATGATCATGTGACAAGTGTAATGAGGAATTGGGCTGTGATGAGAAGGGATGTACTTATGTTACTCTGCTTTTTAGGAGGGTTGGCTAAGGTTTTTGATTTGTTTTATTTTAGTGTGTGTGTGTGTGTGTGTGTGTGTGTGTGTGTGTATGTGTGTGTATATGTGTGTATTTTATGATACACTGCTAACTTGCTATGAAATCAATCCAAAGTAGTTGGGAAGCATACTAAGTCTGTACTAAGATCAGTACAAACTAGGACCATTCAGATTGCAGGGTAGCATTCTTTCCAGTAGGGGAAGAGAAGGGATGAAGGTATCCCATATCATGTCTTTGATCTTACGACCATAACAGTGAATCAAAAGTCAACATGTAAAGTGTCTGGAACTGAAAATGGAGTCAAGAGGGAGAATACTATTTATATCATTCATTTTGTAATTACATATACCATGCCCACAATTTGGAGGCACTACTCTAGGTATTAGAAATATAGCAGTTAACAAGGCCCTCAGCATCTCCACTCTCATCCAACTAGTGAGGGAGAGATAACCCTAAATAAGTAAATAGTCTCTTGTGACACTGAACACACAAAAGAGCCCAGAGAGAGAGCAGGAATGACCAGGGCAGGGTGACTGATGTCGGTGGCCAGGGGGCTCTCTCAGCTGATGACGCTGAAATGGAAGACTTCAAGGCTGAGGAGCCACTCAGGAACATCTTGGCAAAGAGTATCCCAAGCACAAAGAACTCAGAAGTGCAACTTATTGAAGCGGCAAAAACAAAACAAAACAAAACAAAAACCAACCAAACAAGACAAAGAAAAAAAACTTGGTTTATTTCAGGAATGGAGAAAAATTCCATGAGCATTGAGCATGGTGAAACAGGGCAATGTGGATTGAGACGAGATCTGCAGCTAGGTCATATAAGGCCTTCTTGATCTTGGCCAAACTTTCAGATTTTATTCTGTGTACAATGCAAAGCCACTGGAGTATCATAGGCTGGGGAGTGATAGGATTTGAATTATATTCTGAAAAGATACCTCTGGCTTCTGTATGGAGATTGGACTATGGGTATATATGGCAGCAATGAGCAGTTTTGGACCACAGGGACACAGGCTATGGAGTCATACTCACCTGGGCTTGAATTCCACTCTCACATTGTGAGTAGGAGGTGGACAAATAACTGATCACCTTAAAATCTGTTTTCTCATCAGTAAATGGAAGTAATAAATGTTACTTCCAATGTTAAATAATATATGTGTAATGGATTTATTAAAAAGTTAAAACCCATGGCATATATCCATGATATATAAAAATGAAAGAGTATTTATTCATGTATTTGTGCAAGAAAAAATCACCTTTTTTCACCACCTCTTGTTATCTTGGGCAGAATCACTGAACTTCTGGTCACTTTTGCTTATCAAAAACTCAGGCTAATTTATAAGTTTAACCTAAGACTTGATGTGAATTTCATTTCTCACCTCAATCTTGAGTTGAGGGGGAGGGTGGAGGGATGCAGTATGCTGCTAGGCATCTTCTTACCATCTGCTTTAAGATCTGGCCTTTCTTGGATTTTCTAGATATTAAGAGGGACAGAGACAGAGAGAAGAGGGAGGGGATGGGGGGTTGAGAGAGAGAGAGCAAGAGAGTGCTAGTGAGAGATCATGAACAAGAGCGGGGAGAGGGAGGTAGGAAAGGATAAAAAGACAGTGTGGGGTGGGATTCATCTGGCCCAATTGGCTTCATTCTCCTGCTCCAGTTTTCACACGCTACCCCATAGCATCTGGCTACTATAATCATCTGGCCTTCTTGTGAGTAATACTGGCCAGATAACTCAAGCCCCAGTGTAAGTGGAGTGTCTGTTTGACCCATAGATTCTTAGGCATCCTGGCTGCACCAAATGTTGAGAGTGTAAGCTATATTCATTTTGTTGACTCTTTCTACCTTGCCAGTTTCCTTCTCCCCTCTTCAGAAAGGCACAGGGCAGGTCAGCAAATTTGATACATATGCTGCCAAGCATCAGGAATGTATAATACCAATCTTCCTTTTTTTTTTTTTTTTTTTTTTGCATAATCCAGTTCTATACATGATTCCATAGTACTCTCTTTTATCAGGTAGCTTGGGCAAAGGAAGCACACTACTCCTGGAACAGTACATTTTCAGAGTACCTCTGACCTAGTGATTCTTTTTTCCCCTTATCTGCCCCATCCCTTAATGCTTACGTGGACAGAGAAGGTTGTTGTCTTGTGGTAGGTGCTGAGGGAGACAACTGGGCAGTTTTTAGAGGTTCACTTTATACTGGAGGTATTTTGTCTCCGATGCTTTAGTCAACAATTCTATGAGGAAGATTTCTCTTGAACTTTCCACTGTGTACACAGTCGTTCCTGGCTTGTGGTGGGCAATCAATTGCTAGCTATTATTAACACTATTATTAAAGTAACTACTACATTTTAATGTAGTTTTAAAAATACAGCTTTTTTTATCAATTCTTTTATGAACCAGAATATCATTATGCCCCAAATCCTAATTGCACGAAAATTTTGGTTAGTTAAGGTTCATGGAATAAGAAAGAGATACAAAAATTACAAATAGCATAAAAGAAGAAAAATATGTCTCTATTGATGGTTTGTCCTGATCGCATGTGATGTTTGTGCTTTTTTGTCTTTTTTGGCTTTCATTTTCTCAGGGAAACGCACTAGGCTAAGGATCAGGAGACCTGTACACTGGCTTCTACTTGGCCACTTTGCAGCCGCCTGCCCCTGGCCTCTTCCCTTAGCCTCCATGCACCTCTTTTTCCTTCCTGACAAATTCACAGAGCTGGACTAAGTGCTCTCCAGTGTTTCTTTCAATTCTAAAATCCTGTGGTTCTGTAACATTCTTGATTTATTGAGTCATTGTTTCATTGATTCATTCAATAAACATTTACTGAGGCCCAACTCTGTGCCAAACTCTATTGCTTTCCTGCTGTCAAAACCAGGCAACATGCTAGACTTAAAATGTCTTTAAAATTTCCTGATGTTTGCTGCTTTTAAAAGGAACTTTCTGTAGCAACCTCTGTCTCTTTGGGTTTCTAGAGCTGGTTGTCTTCTTACTCTGTAAGGGCTGAAAAATTTAGAAAAACAAAGGGGCATGGGAAGGTGTTTTATTCACACCAACAGAAATAAACTTTCTATTCTGATCACTTTTCTTCCCTAGCCCCAAAAAGAACACCTTCAACAGAGTTTCCAGTACTATGGATGCTGGGGTGTTAAAAGAACATGTTTGATAATTTCCCCCAAGTTTTGTTTTTGTTTATTTTTTTTACATTTATTTATTATTTTTGAGAGACAGAGCACTAGTCGGGGAGGGATAGAAAGAGAGGGAGACACAGAATCCAAAGCAGTCTCCAGGCTCTGAGCCATCAGCACAGAGTCTGACGCGGGGCTCGAACTCACGAACCATGAGATCATGACCTGAGCCGAAGTCAGACGCTTAACTGACTGAGCCACCCAGGTGCCCCTCCCCCAAGTTTAAGTTACTTTTCTATATAAATCCAATCCCTGGAATAATAAAATATTTTAAAAGAATGTTTATATTACTTACTATAAGTTTATATGTATTAATTCAGGAGTATGCATATTTCTTGAATAAAAGTATAAAAGAATCAATCAACAATGTGTAGTGTCAGTATTTTTGCATTTGTTAGTATTATGGATAGAGCCCTTAATTTGGAATTAGGAGCCCTGGGTTCAGTTCCCTACTTTGTGGAAATGCATTTCCTTCAGTAAATGACTCTAGTAATGCTATCACACCACGCTTTTGGATTTCTTAAAAAATGAGGATCTGTAATATAATGATTATGGGACTATTATTATTATTAACTATAAACTGATTCTTCTCTAACTTCCTGTCATCCTATCTATACCTGTGTTGAAAGCATGGTATATCAACATTGTCTAGCTCAGCAATTTTCATCCCAGGTTCCTTATCTGAATTGAATACTATTTTCTCAATTCTCCCAACAATGGTACAAAACTACCACCTGTCTAGATACATAGGAGAGAAGTTAGCTCAATAAGTGTAATGAATTCTTTAGGGCTTTATTCTCTTCCCAACACCAACAGAGCTCTAGCCTAAGTGCAAACACACAGAATTTAGCAGAAAGATATTGGAAGTAGCTCACAGAATAAAGGAATCATTGAAACACAAATCTTGGAAAGGAAGGAGCATAGGGAAGATATGAGCTCCTCAGGGCAGAGTTCATGGGGTTTTATCACTCATATAACTCAATAACAATGGACCTCAAACTCAAAAGTAACCCCTTTCCAGTTGTGAACTCCCCAAACGGAATTAAATGTGATTACTTTGGCTTGTGTTAGTCAGAAGTGTTTGCTCCAGATCAGACTTGTAGAATCAGAGTAGGGAAAATGGCTAGGTTATAAAAACATGGACATTGTAAGAGGACTCATCTATTAGCATCTGACATTATCAACAAGTTGGCATTGTGACCTAATATTAAAAGAGCACCCCTCTTGAGTGGGTGACACAGGCTTCCAGTTATGGAACAAATAAATCACAGATAGGGAGGGTGTAGCATAGGGAATGCAGTCAAGAGTTTAGTAACAGTGTTATATGGTGACAGAGGGTAGCTACACCTGTGGTGAGCACAGCATAAAGTGTAGACTTGTGGATTCACTCTGTTGTATACCTGAAACTAAGGTAACATTTTGTGTCAACTATATACATGTACTTCAATTGAAAAAAAAAGAACACCCTTTTTAGGAGGTGAATAATTATTAGAATTTCCTTTTTAGTTTTACCTATGATGTAAACTTAGGTCCTAAAGTCCAGTGTAAAAAAAAAAGCAGACATTGGCTGATTTGTGATTAAATTTATTTGAACTCTAAAACTTTATCCGAAATATCAGTGAATCACAGAATTGTTAACTTAGAGTTGAAAGAAGGAGATCCATAAAGGTTATGAGATTTTTCTCTAGGGCATATAGCTAGGAATAGGCCAAGTCGGGATGAGAACCTGGGTTTCTACATGAGTTGATTCCAAACAGGGCTGGTCATCAAAATCACCTTGGAAAACCTTTTAAAAAGCATATTTCTTGCACCCATTCCCAGAAGTCCTACTTTGATAAGACTTGGTTGGTGTTCCTTAATATTTTATTATTATATTTACTTTCTAGTTACTTCCAGTAAACAGTGTAACTGGAAACTCTTTTTTTTTTTTTTTTTTTTTTGTAGAGCACTGGGCCGTCCCTCGCCTCTCATTTCCCAGCAAACAGGGAACACAAAATGTGAGACAAAATACAATCGAAGCAACCAAAAAGCAAAGCACATTCTCACTTTTTAATATGGAAGTAATCTGATTGGTAAGAGAACATTCTGACCAGACTGAATAATACCACCTCTTGAAACCGTAGTTATAATTCACAATGCATCCATTCACTTCTCACAGCAACCATTCTCTGGTCTCAAGGATGGGACACATTTCCACATTCACAGGCTGTAAATGCCTCCCTTCCTTTCTACTTGTTGTGAGTGAACCAAATACCCAGCTAAAACAAGTCTTTTCTTTCTTTCTTTATAAATCTTTATTTATTTATTTTGAGAGGGAGAGAGTGGGGAAAGGGCAGAGAGACAGGGGAAGACAGAGAATTCCCCACTGTCAGTGTGGAACCTGACATGGAACTTGATCCTGAACCGTGAGATCATGACCTGAGCCAAGATCAAGAGTTGGACACTTAACAGCTGAGCCACCTAAGCACCTCACAAGTCTTTTCTTTCTAAAGATCATTTGCTTTAACATTTTATAACAAAAACATATGATATATTTTACATCTCACGCTTGAAATAAGTTGCCTCTACCTCTATTCCTCTGCATTCCTTTCCCAGGAATAATTCATAAAGCTACAAAATCAAAGAGATCTTGTAATTCAAGGGCTTTCAAAAATTTTACATATGATACACCGACTTTGCTACTTGTAATGCACTCTTCTATTTTTTATAGAAACAGTAATTGGTCTAAATTGATTTCATAATCAAAAAACAGTTCAACACTTAAATTTAAAAAACACTGATTTAATTCAGCCTTTGCATTTTACAAACAAGAGAACTAAGGCCCAGAGAATTCCAAAGACTTCAGGGAAAAAAAAAAAAAAAACAAACAAACACAAACTAAAACAAAAGAAAAACAAACAAACAAACAAACAAACAAAAAAAGCACTTAGCTTGTGGATACCTTGGATTAGAATTTGGATCTTGATGGAATCCTTTGCTCTTTCTACCACATTCTGCGGCATTTCTAATGCTATTTTGGATAGGTTTGAATGGACACCTTTATAGTTTCAGAGAAAATAAAATTAATTTTGAAGAATATAGGCCAGTCTGTTTTGTTTTGTTTCCACTGTGACATACAATCCTAATTTAATCTTTCTTAGATATCTAGTTTTTATAACTCCTAGAGAAAGTATAAAAATTAAAGCTTCATAGCTTTCATATCACCAAATAATATTATCATCAATTTTCTCAGCTTGCAATTTAAAAGTGAAGTAATAATCTTAACTGTCTCACCATATTTGCACCACGTTAAGTATCCCAACACCAAAATTTGAATTTTGCAGTTTCTTTTGATAATAGTATTATAATGGAAGGGTTTGATTCAAATGTTCAGATATTCCTATTTAAGAAGAGAAAATGCATTTTATTTTAAATTGATAGTATTTCCCATGATGTAGAAACAATCTATATCACTTTACAAAACAAAACCAAAATGAAACAAAAAACCACCATAACTTGGATATATATAAGCATATTGACAAGAAGCTAATTACTGGCTTATTAGGTATATCAGCATGAGGCGATATAATAGAATGTTTAATATTCATAGTGGTTCTCAGCTTGGCATTACCATAAGATCACCTAAAGAGCCTTGACAAATATTGATGTCTGACTTCCAGTTCCTGACCTCAGAGCTCTCATTTAATTGGTTCAGTGGGTGGCCCGGGCATAGAGATTTGCAGTTTTCCAGGTGATTCTAATGTGCAGATATGGTAGACAATCTACAGTTAAGAGAAATATGACTGAGGCATTTAATGTATAATAACCATGCCTCTGTAACTCTTTTAATTTAGTTACAATAATGTGCCAAAATTTTGCAGCTCTTTAAGCTATAATTTACATGTTAGATGTGACCATCTGTGTATAGTGCTGATGTACATTTGCATATTGCTTGAGTAATTAATAAGCAGTTGGGCATATTTTATCTTACAAAGTGGGAACACAATAGCATTTACGCTCTCCCTTTCAAGAACGTTATTAGATTGGCTTTTGGAAGCATTTGATTTAAAGTCACAGTTTACTTTTTAAGGGCCGATCATTATGTAAAACCACATGAATGAATACTCTACCTATTTGATAGTATGGGAAACTAAAACGCATGCTGATATGACACATCTTCCTGAAGGAAACATCATCTAAGAGCATTTTAAAATTATATCTTGCTACAAACTCAATCCTGTTTGCCCCCTGCGCCCCCCCAAAAAAAAAACAGTTGGCTGAATTCAGTTGTTTTCAGGTTTTTTTTAATTTAAAAATGCAGTCAATCTCCAAAACTCTCATTATTAAGAAATTTAGGATTTAAGTATTTTGGTCAAAACCTACTGCAAGCATTCAAAGAAGGCAAATGTTCCAAATCCTTAAAAGCCTCTCCTGAACAGTGCTCTTTATTTACCGGTCAGAATAAAACCTGAAGCCAATGAAAAGAATATGGAAGCTAAATATCCCACTATGGACATTAAAAACAAGGATATTCTACTGTGAAGAGAAAGGCATGGAAGGAAGTCCTGGAATCAAACAGATAAAGAAAGAAAGCTGAAGAATGAGAGCTAGCCCTGAAATAGTTTATGAGAAGGGCCGACACAGAACCATCAGCAAGCTGTCCTTGACAGGCCCATCTCTGTCTAACAAGATGACATGTCCATACACCACAGGCTGAAATTGTCGGTGTGCAAGATCCTCTCCCTCTTCTAATAGACAAATGCACAAAGGAGTGATTTTTGCTTCCCTTGCTGCTGTGCCTTAATGAACAATCGGCTCAGGATTTTAACCAAGTCAAATGCTGACTAAAATCCTCCTCACAAGAGCCTTTAATAAATTTCTGCTTGTGTTTTCTTTACATGCATTTCAATCTGAAGACGAAGAGTTTCTTCCCCATTTCCTTCACTTGCAGTTGCTTGTTAGGCTAATTAGAAAGCATGCTACTTGAATGCCGAAAGGAGAAAAAAATGGAAGACTGGGCCGATGGGTCAAGATGGAATGTCCCTGGCGCTGAGAAGCCTGCGATTCTCTTCACTAAAACAAATCCTTTGTTCTTCTTCTAGCTCAGATTCAAGTGAGGCACAGAATCAGCCCTCAGTCTTTCCTACTTCAGGTCAAAGTCCTTTTTATACTTGGCGTGCAACCTAGATGCATCAGAATTCAGTACAAAATGGACATTTTTATGCTTCCAAGCAATTCAAGTGCATTCTGTGGCCCTCTCGTCCTGTGGGCTGCCTTAGCAGATTTGAAGTATCTCTTAGGGCAAAGTGGTTTGAAAGCTTTGAGGTTTTCTTGGCAACTGGGAAGAATAATTTGACTTCACTTGGAATAAGATCATATTCAGCAGAAATGGTCTGCTGTGCTCAAGGTCATGGACCTTGGCTCTGTGGATATTCAGTTATTCAGCAGAATAGCCACTCTGAGCCTTCAAAGCACTTTTGGATGCCGCTGCAGGTGTTGCCTGTGGAGACCTCCCTCCCAGACAGCCACTGGAGATCTTAAATCTGTGGGGGACGTCCCCTTCTTGATGTTGGCTGCTCTGCTTCTGAAAACCACATTCCCTCCACATTATACATAAGTGTGTGCAATCCCAAAGATTTTCAAAGAAATGCTTCCATGAACCCAGATACACACATACATATACAAATGGCTAAATAGTGAAAATTCCAAGAGGAGATAGTTTTTTTGGTTTTTGTTTTTTGTATTTCAAAGCCTTAAATTTTAAGTATCATTTTAGAATGTGTTACTTGCAAAATAAGCAATGGAAGTCCTGAGGAATTAATTACATCATTCATTAAAGAAACATATTAAAGACCTACTATATGTGAGGCACTATGTTAGTTACTTTGAAGAAAACAGTGATGGATGAGAGTTCTATTTTATAAGATGTTCACAATGCATCTTATATGATACAAGGCATATAAAAAGCCATGGAAATTCAAAAGAAGATATTATTTTCAAAGTACTGAGATATATTTCATAAAGAAGGTAAAACTTGGATAACCTCTTACAGGATAATGGATTTGAAATTTAGGGGATTTAGGGAAAACACAGTCCAGGTGAAGTGATGAACATGAAGTCTTTGAGGTAAGAAATCAAACAATTAATAAAATTTGACTGAAACTAAGGTGGCATGATGAGGAATAATGGCAAATGAAATGAGAAAGTTCGGTTCAGGCTAAAGTGTAAAAGACCTCGATAAAAGGAGGAGACATCCTAATACTCTTATCAGGAATATCCGTCTAAGAGTGACTGATGAATTGATTGATTCATGACTGACTGGCATTAATTTAGGGACACCAATTGTATCTCATATTTTTTTGTTATGAATATTATAATTTTGAACAATTATCTTAGGTAGATGCAGTCTACCTAAGAAGATAATGATTTCAATGTAAAAATAAAAAGAGTTAAGTTTGGGTTTAATTTGGGGTGAGAACAGATGGATGGTCCATTACTACATATTTTTATTATTATTTCCTATCAAATAGACAAACATTTGTGAAGAACAAGCCTTCATGTAAAAACGGTTTACTTTGCACTATCTGCCAGGGAGGATGTTGGTCTAAGGATCTGAGGAATTAAAGGAAAGTTCTGTTGAACAGTGAGACATAGTCTAGTAAACTGTGTTAAACATGATTAAAGACTATTATGAAGAGCCTTTAGATTCTTTAAAACTAACAACGAACATATAAGAAATAATAGTGCAAGGTACTCTTTAAAGAATATGCTATGTGAATGTCAATTTTTCTTATAGAATAAAATTAAATGCAAATGATTACAGTGCCTGAATATATTTTCTTTTGACTTTGTTACTGAGGAAATGGTAAAGAGCCCAGGCTCCTGAATCATACTCCATCACTTATCAGCTTTGCAACTGTGCTTAAACATTATAATTCTCCAATTCCTCCTCCCTAAAATATGGAGAAAAAAGTAATATTTACCTAAAGGTTAATGAATTGATGCTTATAAAATTATTACCATAGTGTGTGGCCAAAAATGTCATCTAGTTATCCTGTGCATTATTTTAGTTTGTTTTCAATATTATGAAATCAATCCATCAATATTTCATGGCAAGATTTGTTCATTTCTTGACCAAGAAAGCATACCATATCCCCCAAATTATAAAGATATCTTCCTCTCCTTTTCTAGTATTTCTATAGTACTTCAATTCCTTTATTGTTTAATTATATGAATGATATGTGAGAGGAACCTGAATCTACTTTTCCCACATATATAATCAGTTATTCCAACACCATCTATTAAATATTACACCCTTGCCTCACAGTTTTTAAACATCACATATGATATACTAAACTCCATATGTACTTGATCCATTTTGAGACTCTATTCTCCATATATCTGTTTGTCTGTTTTCTGTGCCAGCACCAGACTGTTTTAATTATAGTCATTTCATCGTACCTTTTAATATCATGGTTGTAACCTACTCAAATTATCATCTGCTCAAAAAAAGAAATCACATTTCATGCAAATTTATGCTTGCATATTAACCCAACAAATAATTTTTCAAGCCCCCAATCCCTTGTAAATTAAATTGCCCTAAATCTATCATTTAATATAAAGCTTGAATCATCCTATCCAGGCACACATAAGTTTGTTTTTCTACTCATTTAGGTTCTGTTTTCTATCCTTCAGTAAAAGTTTTATTATTTTCTTTATATAAGTCTTACACAAGCCAGTATTTTATACTTTTGGAAAAGCTTTCCATAGTCCTAAAATCTTCATGCAGATAAAATATACTAATGATTTAAAGATCTACATTAACTGGATAAACACAATGATTTGACATAAAATTCCATCAAATTTTTTGCCTCCCCACTTTAGCCTTCTATCCTGATTATTGTGCTAAGTAACTGAAATGGTGAGAAAAAGATTTATTCTTTGCATTAGTCTTTCAGATCTAAAAAAGGATATATTTTTTTTTCACCAGACTTAGATATTCATGTTAATAGCTAGCAAGTTCACTACTTTAAAATTATATCTGTGGAAAGGAACACTCTTATAAATTCCAGAAGACATTATCAGAAGAAAACAACAACAATAAATAATTTAACTGCAAACAAAGGAAGAGCCTCCAGGTAGATGGCTAATCTCTGGGACCCTATTGTCAAAAGTAAGGATTAAACCATCCTGGTAGATGGCTATCAGTTTTAATTTCATATATTTATGAGATAGAATAAAATTCTCATCTATCAGCTCATGGGAAGACATTCTTTCTTCCAAATTGGATTTCTCCATTTAGGCTATCCTCCTCTTTGCTATTACTCACCAGTAGCAACACTAAGGGATATGAAATCACATGGAAAGTATGAATAACTATCTTTCTCCCTCAGTTTCACTACTGAGGTCCAACACTTTACCACATGAATTCAGGAAATAAAAATGTTGCAATTTAAGTCAATTCCAGATGCTGGGCAACAACTACAGGTTTGTTAAATATAAACTTTTCTTTTTAGAAGCATAGCTACATCAATTTCTTGATTTTGAAATTGAAAATTAACCTGTCAAATGAGAACAAAAATAAACATTAAAAACCACATCCCAGAAAGCAGTATTTTTGTATAAGCTGTATAGTAAAGTATCTCTAATTTTCATTTCTAAGAGAAAACAAATAATATGAGAATGAATTTAAAAAAAAATAACAGTGCTGTCTCTGGAGTACCTTCATCTCTCTCTCTCTCTCTTCACTGGGCTTTATTTTTCTTTCTGTATGACACTGATCATTACCTAAAGTACACAATAATTATTCATTTCCACATCTCCCACCAAATCGTGAGCTCTGTGAAGGCAGGGGATTTTTAGCTGTTGTCATGGTAGTTGTCTACCATTGTATCCCAGGGACTGTGCCCATCACCTAGGAGGCACTCAGTAACTATCTATTGATTGAATTATTCATAATTACTTTAGTTTACAAGTTGCCCATGAGCTAAAAACTGACCAAATAAACTATTTTGAAATATAAATGACACTTTCTATCATAACTATCCAACTTTTAAACCTAACTGTGCTTAAAAGTAAAAATCAAGTCTGTTTATGGAGCTAAAGGAAAGGTACTGCTTGATCAGGAATGTTTTATCTACACGACTCCCTGTCTTAGAAGGGAAAACAGACAGTAATCACACATTAAACAAATCATTTAATTACATTTGTTCAAAATGCCACCAAAGAAGGAAACCAAAATATGCCTTGAAGGCAGATACTTAACTGGCACCTGGGAAGGGATTCCCTAAAAAGGAACATTTCAGTTGCTGGCATCTGAAAAAAGAGATTAGGAGTTAAGGCAGGTGGGAAGGACAAGGAACATTCTAGGAATCTACAGTGACATCTAGAAAATTCTGAGGCCAGAAGGATCTCGGCAAATTCTAAAAACTGTGAGAATAGGGGCGCCTGGGTGGCTCAGTCGGTTAAGCGTCCGACTTCAGCCAGGTCACGATCTCGCGGTCCGGGAGTTCGAGCCCCGCGTCAGGCTCTGGGCTGATGGCTCAGAGCCTGGAGCCTGTTTCTGGGCTGATGGCTCAGAGCCTGGAGCCTGTTTCCGATTCTGTGTCTCCCTCTCTCTCTGCCCCTCCCCCGTTCATGCTCTGTCTCTCTCTGTCACAAAAATAAATAAACGTTGAAAAAAAAAAAAAAAAACTGTGAGAATAAAGATATACTAGAAAAAAATCAGGACAGGGGCGCCTGGGTGGCTCAGTCGGTTGAGTGTCCAACTTCAGCTCAGGCCACGATCTCGCAGTCCGTGAGTTCGAGCCCCGCGTGGGGGTCTGGGCTGATGGCTCAGAGCCTGGAGCCTGCTTCCGGTTCTGTGTCTCCCTCTCTCTCTGCCCCTCCCCCGTTCATGCTCTGTCTCTCTCTGTCTCAAAAATAAATAAACGTTAAAAAAAATAAAAAGAAAAAGAAAAAAGAAAAAAATCAGGACAAAACAGGTGGAAGGCAGCTATTCTGGTGGCAGACTTTGTTTTCATGCTGAATTAGCCAGCTGTAGTCCTTAGAACTTTCCAGAACTTTCCTGCATCCAGCAGAATTCTGTCTCAGCCAGAAGCTTACATTGTAACAGGTAGAAGTGGAGAACACTCTGAAACTGGCCAGGTTGTTTAGTGACAAGAATGACTTCTAGCCGGTGGAAAAAGGCATTTTATATTCAGGAAGTTTGAAATCCTTAGGTGGCTTTCCAAATTCCATAAGCACACTGTGATATGAGAGCTCAAACTGAGGAGAATCAGCTCTTTGGCTGTATATCTGCAATCTTCCCATGAGTAAACAAAGGGGAGCCAAACCTCATCAATCTATTTTCATACTAGTGACACAAATAGGTTCAATCATTCAACTATAAAAAAGCCACTTTGCCTATGATTCTTCAAATGCCATGATTATTCCTGAGTCTGTACTTTTGTCTTTTTCCTCTGACCTGTCCCACTCACCACATATATCCAGAATCACCTCAATTCCCACTACCAGGATCCTTCCTTATAATAGCCATCCCTCCCTGATCTCTTATTTTATATTCTTTATCACAGTTTCTCCCTTGCTTGCATACAATTCCTAAGGGGAAAAGGTTGAAGAAGGCAGGAGACAAGTAGGAGAGTAGAAAGACTACAGACGTGAATATATATTCCTCAAAAGGTAATTTCCTTTTTTTTTGTTTGTTTTAGGTTTATTTATTTATTTATTGGGGGGGGGGGTGGGCAAAGGGAGAAGGAAAGAGAGAGAATCCCAAGAAGGCTCCGCACTGTCAGCACAGACTGAAGTGGGGCTCAAACTCACAATCCCCAAGATCATGACCTAAGCTGAAACCAAGAGTCAGACACTTAACTGACTGAGCGACCCAGGCACCAAGAAAGGTAATTTCTAATGCAGGTGTAAAATGCCAACTCAAGGTTAAGTATTACATTCTTTGGGAGAATATTATTCAATTTGGGAATCCTGTTTCAACATTTTTCTATAGAATCCCTGTGCAGTAGAAAGTCCTGTCATCAATCAAATAATTACTTGCAAAAAAATATCTATCGAACACATCTCTACTTTAGACATGTTTGCTTGGGTCATTCTCTGGAGATTATCCTGAAGTAGAAAAAAAGTGGAAACTTACAGATAGTAGTACAAGGAAAAAAAATAGAAATTATTTATTTATTAGCCAGTTTTGAGGACCTCTAGGTGTCCAAGATACACAGGTAAGGTATTGGTCCTCCAACAGAAAAACTGATGAAGATGATAAAGAACATGAATAAATAATCCATGGAATTAAATAATCAATAAACATGAACATTTTTACAGCTTTGCAGGCATTCAAAGAAATGCAAAGAAAAACAAAACACTACTACTTTTGTGTTTAGCTTACAATATTCAATACTGGTTGGGCGTAGTAAGACAAGTCATCCATGCTCTAACTAGCAGAGACACAAAAGTGTTACAAACTGTAGGGAATGCAAGTTGGCAGTTGTTTAAAGACTCAAGGAAAAGTTCTACCTTTGTCATAATAATTCCACTTTTAAATACCATAGGTAAGGGGAAAAAGTCAGGAATATGAACAAAAATCTGTATACCAGCTATTCATTACGGCCCTAACATTCAGGAAAATTGTAAATGATTAAAATATTCAATTATTGAGAAATTGTTAAATAAAATTTATGAAACATTAGGATGAAATAGTCTGGCACAATTAAAATCATACTTTCACATTCTAATCATGAAGGAAAACAATACTCCCTACATAAAGCTAAACAAGATAAAGCCTGGACATAGAAATTGTATTATGAATTGTGTTACAAATTGTATGATTACAATTATATTGCATATATGAATATATATGATATACACACATACATAAACACATTTCTGGAAGGAAATACACCAGAATGTTACCATTTCTTTGTTGTACAAAAGTCTGTGGGGTTTTTTTGTTTGTTTTCTTTTTGCTTTAAATCTTTTTATATCTTTCAAATTTTCTATAATGAACACTTTTTTATAATCAGGAAAAAGTTAATAATATTAACTTCTTAATTTAGACTCATTTTGCCTTGTGCATGAATTATTCTACATAAATAGCTTCCTTTTACAAGTCAAGCCAGAAAGATGCCATACCATATTGGGTTCTACAGAGACTCAATTGCCAACAATGACATAATACAAAACCTCCCACAGAGACCCTCTTCTCTTTCACACAACACTCCATTTTTTTGTAACAGTGTTTAACAGTTGGAAATGCTGAGAAGCTACAGATGAGATCATTAGTAGAAAGTGTTTTGTATCGCGCTTTTGTCAGGGAAAATCCCTTAGTAGATCTATTTCTGAGTTATGTTTCTACCTGGGCTGACAAAATTTAAAGCGATATATATAAAACATGTATTTGTGAACATCTTCCTCTACCAGATGGAATTCACTTTGGCTCTCACACTGATAAAGATCATTTGTCCTGATCTTGTCCTCTGTATGACCCTGTATCTGGAAGTAAGAAAGACTGTAAGATAGCAATTGGTCAGGGCCTCCAAAGATGACACGTGAGCAGCCACTTTTCCCAAAATTCACCAGAAATATCAGAAAAAAAAAAAATAGACTGTAAACTCTGTGGTCTATAATTCAAGTATACTACTTGCACCTAATCCAGAGAATTAATGGATCAACAAAGTCATAAAAAAAAACCCAAGTGGACATGGGTTCAGCAAACAGCCTGCCCTCACAACTATTCATTTACATTATAACCCATCATGGTGGACTGAGAAGCCAAAGACTTATTTAAGCCAGAACCTATTGACTTTCCTTATAGAACCTTTGGCCTTCACCCTCACAAAGCCGAGTTTGCATCTGGTTTCTGAGGCCATCTTTTCAGGGGCTGCTCTCTCTTGTATAAATGTATATCCACATAAATCCTCAAAACTCATAGTGTCTGGATTTTCCTTGGCAGCTAGTCTGAATGTCATCTCCCTCAGATCCCAATACCTGTGTGCTGGGTCAGGTCTGCCCAGCAGTGAATTCACCTTAACTTAACACGTATTCTGCCTGAAAGGTTTTATTTTTCCTTTATCAAGCTATAGGAATAATGAATAATAGTTAGAAGTGTACTCACATTTGGATTTGAATACAATCTGATTACAATGTGGCTTCCTCTCCTTGCAGAGAATATTCTACAACTCCTAAAACTAGGGAGGCAGGTGCAATTAAGAAGCTCTAGATTTTAGGATGGGAGAGTTAAATTAGAAACTTTTGTTTATGGAATGTACTCATTCCTTTACTTGATAGATTGATTGGGTTTGCTGTTTGTGTCAGTCTTTCCTTGCTGGGGATATAGGGGTGGTCTGTTTCTGCTAATAACATGGTGACTTTAACCAAGTTATTTAAATGCCTCTGGAATCATGTCAAAAGGGGCTAGCAACACATATTGCATTACTTGATTCCTGGGAAGATTAAATGCTATCAGAGTAAAATGGATTTATATACTTTTGTCTGAAAATTCTTCCACTGGAAGATAACTCCTTCAGGACAAGGAAGTTGTACTGACTTCCAGCACTTTTCCTGGCACACAATACAGATTTCGCTGATTAGGAGATGATTTGTTTGATGTATGGGAATGAATCTTAGATGCCAATGCTGCCCTTGCTGTATCTCTAAAATGGGGGGAAAAATGAACCTGCTGTAGCCACCTCCATTCTCACTGTCCAAGGGCCACAGGTGCTCTACATCCAGATGAAAATGAAGTGGACACTGGTGGCATTTGCATTTTTCCTCCAGGTGTTTTTATCTCCTAGTTTTGGCAATTCCAATCAGAAATGCTCTTATTTCTGAGGAATTTGAAGAACTGCCTCAATTGTGCCCTGTCCTCTGTGTATGCAGATGTAATATAAATGTCTGCTGTGATAATAATGTAGTGAGAACATCGCTTTTATTTATGCTACTCCTGTAAGGTAGTTAGAAAAGTGGTCCCCTACAAGAAAAGATCCCCAAGGGTGCGGCCCCTGATTTGTGATGCCAGACCTCCTCCTCATTGCCTTTCTATGCACGATAAAAAATGATTTCAGTCAGAGCAAGCAGCGTATGGCTCCTGACGTCGTGTGATAACACGGCACATTGTTTCCGGGGAGATGTCAACGCAGTTCTCAAAGGATGATTCACTTTCCGGTACTATCCTTTCTTCCTGTGGATTCTCATAAGAACCTGTTCTGAAATTTACACGTTGAATAAAAATGCTTCCAAATAACTAATACACACCATACACACCAACAAACCTATGGGCAGCAGCCTCGTATTTTACCCCCATCTCTAATGCCAGGTTGCTTTTTTATTCCAGAGGTCAGAAAAACAAACACTCTGTGAGCTCATTATGTGCATGCCCAAATGAGCAGAAAAACAGGCGCCTTTCCAAATGCCAGACAATGAAACCTAGGATTTTTCCTTGTACCTCACTGTAATTCGTGTGATAAAATGCTTGCTAATACAAGCTATTAAAACCAACCAACAAACGGAAACCAGTCTCTCAGAGTCTATTTTAAAAACCCCTCACTGTGTTCTTAATTAACTTTTGACTTTTAAACCAAAATGTCACTCAAGAAGTACAAAGTCTTCTTTTGCATTGTCTCACTTAAAATTTTAAGATTGTGAATTTTTGAGATGGGAAAAAAAGTATAAAAAGAAGTAGTAGGCAACTCATTTTAGCCAACATTTTGGAATTAATTTTAAGTAGTAGAAAAGTATACAATAGGGACCCATTTTTCTATTGTTTCTGGTATCTAATGAATTAGGTTGCAGTAAACTTCATTACGTGGCACTCAAAATAGCTCTTTTAACCACAACATCTTTCAATACCTGGTAAGAAACTAGTTGATATCCAAAATAATGATCCCAAAACATGTAAAGTCCTGGGAATTAGAATTAGATCGTGGTAAAAACAAGTGATTCCGAGTAGATTTATTATTAGGCTTATTTTATTTTCAGTTCATTCGAAATGAGTGATCTATGTGTGGTGTGTGCATATAATAATTCTCTCCTGTGTAAAATGCCCTCTGAGCATGTTGAAAAGTAAAAGTTGACTCTTTATCCTCAGGAGCTTTTCTAAAGGAAAACTCTCTCTATAAAGAATATGAACTTGCTGACAAAACATGTTTTCTTCCATTCCCTCCGCCTTCCACAACCCCACCCCTTCTTTTTTCCATCACTCATAATGATAGGATTAGTACAACTTGTACTGGGGCTTTGGAATTATAATAAACAAGAACAATTTTCTGGTCCTAATCAACTCCTGTTAAAATAAGCACTTCACAATAATAGTCTACTCAGAGTTGCCCTGAAAACACAACAACAAACCCTAACATTCTACGCATAATGAACCCTATTTAAATGAACGGGTTACTGGAGGGTCTTTAGGAGCTACTCCATGGCAGGGAAGTTATTGCACCCTGAGTAACGGAGGGTTTTCCTACAGACACTTGCAGGCTGGGCTATCCACAGAATGGCATCCCTAGTAAAATCCGAGTGTCAACATTAATGTTTCATTACATTTCTATTTTAATTTTTCAAACATCTTTTCTGCAATTGACACCATTTATCACTCCCACCGTCTCTTGAAATGTTGCCCTCTTTGACCTCCAGGTTTCTATATTCATGTTTTGACTTATTTGCATTTTAAAAAAAGGTTTAATATATTTTTGGAGGTATAGTTTATGCATCATAAATTTAAGTGTACGATTCAACGAGCTTTGGTAAATTTACGGTGTTGTGCAACCATCACCACATCTAATTTTACATTTCCATTGCTCCAAAAAGAAATCTTGTGCCCATCTGCAGTCATTCCCTGTTACCATCCTCAGGCAGACCCAGGCAACCACTACTCTTTTTGTAACTATGACTTTATCTTTTCTTGACAGTTAATATGGAATCATACAGTCTGGTCTTTTGTGTCTGACTTCTTTCACTTAGCATAATGTTTTTGAGGCTCACCCATGTGGCAGCATGTAGTATATGCGATACAATAGTACATTTACATATGTATACATATACATATTACATATGCATACATATGCAATACATGTTACATTTTGCTTATCCATCTACCCATTGATGGATATTTGAGTTGTTTCTGCTTCTTGTTAGTACATACAATGCTGCTATTCTACGAACACCTATGTCTAAGTTTTTGTGTGAACATGTTTTCATTTCTCTTGGGTAGATTCCTAGGAATGGAAGTGTTGAGTCATATGTTAAATCTATGTTTAACATTTTAAGAAACTGCCAAAGAGTTTTCCAAGTTTTAGATTACCATCACCAATGGATGAGGGTTCTAATTTTTCCTTATCTTCACCAGTTCTTGCTATTTACCTTTTTGATTATAGCCATCTCAGTGCATATGCCTCATTGTGGTTTCAATTTGCATTTCCCTAATGGCTTACAATGTTGACCATCTCTCATTTGTGTCTGACTGTTCCTTTGCTTTTTTTTATTCCTCTATGATGTCCCCCCTTTTTAAAACCCATTTCCTCATCCATGTGGGTCATGTTGAGTCCCACTCATATATAGTTAACTCCCATATCTAAATGCCTGTAGGTTATGTCTCATTCTCAGTCTGTCTTCATGATGTCGCTGATGTCACATTTCTTTCTGGAAAAGAGGCAGGTAAGCTGAATTTCAAATTTATCCATCAATGATAAAGAAAAAGTTCATGTTTACCTTGGTTTACATATAACTACTTAAAGTATTAGTATAGTACAATCATTTGGACTTTAAGTAAATGTGTTGACCACATGATCAGACTTCCCTGCTCTTCTAATTGCCTCATGGATAGTGTAGGATTCACTTGGCTGGAAACACTTTCAATTTAGAACCCAGCTGTCATCACTATCTTCTCCACCTGCCCCTTTTCTTTTGTGTCCTTCTTTTTCTTTGGAGACATAATGGCTGCAGCTGAGGCACACAAGTAGAACCACACTATCTCCTCCTCCCTTTCTTCCCTTCTGGCTTTTTCATCTTCCTATCTAATCAGCAGCCAATAGGGTGATTCTATACAAAGGTTCAAATGATGCTTAAACAAAAATTATTATCCATTTCACACTATGCAGCCAAGTGAACATGGGGAGACAGGAGAACAAAGCAAGGAACAAAAGAGCAGGAAAGGTCAAATTAATTTAAGTCCTTTGCAACCTGGGGAAACATGTCAGATTTTGAGGTAAAACAGAAAGTTTTGGAAACTGGGTTGGTTTGATGTGTGGTGTCTTGACCAATTTAAAGGAAGCAATAAACTGAATATGACTATATAGTAAAATGGACTGATGTGGACTTATCTGGAAAGATAGAGTTCTCTTTGCCTCTTTACTTTTTCTTCTATTTTTTTCTTCTCTTTTCCCTTTCAGAAAACAAAAACTACAATAAAGAAAACATTAACCCTTCTTTCATGCTTTGATAAAGAACCACAAAAGACTTCATTTGATGCATTTTTTAACTCTTCAAACACCTCTTTCCATATTGCAAAACCATTGCTTTTGTAACCCAGATTTGTTCTAATCTATAACTCGGGGATGAGAATATATGCTTTTCTATCAAGATGTGTTTAGAGAAATTCTGATAAATAATATCTGAGCCAGTCCAGCTTGATAAGGATGCCGTGCTCGTTGGATGAAAAATGACAATTAAACTGAAATGAAAGATATTTGCTAATAGCTAAAAAGTTACATTGGTATAACTTAGTTTGATAGCTACATTTTGGCATCTTGTTGGGAACAAAACTCTTGCAAATGGGGAATACTTGTTTTTGTTTTAGGAGGGCAAAGAAGAGAACAGACAAGAACTAGGACTTTTGGGACTTTGAAAGCTAGGACATTATCTTTTACCTACAAAAATACAGCTAATATAAATAATTTTAGCTTTCTAGTAGTATCAATTTATAAATTGACACTTCTTTTTGATATCAATGTTTATACGAGGCAAATATATTCGAGGAGGAGGAAGAAAAGGAATTCTTAGACCAGGGATTATTTAAGGGTAAGATGACATATAAATATGGTGAAATTAACTTAAACCACTTTTCAGTCTAATTAACCAACACAAAGAAGCAAGAAGTTACTGACCTCTAGGCTTCAGAAAGCTTAGGTAAAACCACTGCAGATTTGTCAGCTCTACCATCAAAATAAATCCAGAACCTACTCACTTCTCAACATTTCACTGCTGCCACCCTCGCCTGAGTCACCAGCGTCTCCCTTGGACTTTTGAAATACCTCTCAGACTGGTGTCTCTGAGTCTGTTCTTCTCTGTCCCTACCCTACCCCCTACCCTACCCCACCCCAAACCCCTCCCAACACAAGACATCAAAATGATGCTTTTAAAACTTAAAGTTGAGTCCTATCACTCTTTGACTCAAATCCCACACCTGAGAAAATAAGCAGCCTTTCTGAGTTAGAAGCACAAGAGGTGTCAATAAAGAGAGTAACAGCAGTTCAATCTGTATTAGCACAGTTGCAGCCAGAAGTCATGAAAACGATCTGACAGAGTCACAAGGATAAGGGAAAGATAAACCGATGCATATTTAGAGAAACAGAATTTATCAAGTTCTAGAAGTATCAATTTTCTCCATTGTATAGTTTTTGCTCCATTTAAACACGTGTACTGAGGTAAGTGGAAAGTGAATTTATCACCTAAGTACATATTTACTTTGCTCACAAATGCATATTAAATATATTCAGTAGCCTATTCTGTTCTCTGAGCTATTCATAACTGACAAGAGCGCTATCTGTGCTATATTAATCATCGCCATTAATTACTCGAGGGACAATCCACCCCATAGTCCCCAGGGCCTTACCATTCCACCCAAGCTCAAGAGTGAACAAAGTAACAGCCAAAGCAAACAAAGAAATAAACAAAAAACGCCTCTCATCAAGAACATTATCTCAGTTACACTTGAGACAAAATATCTTCATTGTAAGAGATGACACCACTGAAATGAATTCATTGGTTCGCTGGCTTAAAAAAAAAAAAAAAAAAAAAAAAAGGCAATCCTAGAGGGATTTCTTTTTTGATTCTTTGCAAAGAAAGAAATGGAATGGAAGAGATATCAGCAATAACTGTCCAGAAACAAATACTTTCAATATTTTCTATTCATTGTGTATCATGCTTTATCCACTAAACATGACATAGACACTTCCCTATCTCATTAAAAACTCTTCAGAAACAAACAAAAAAGCTATCTCATAGCTTCCCATGTCTCCGAATAAAAGTCAAAATCTTAGAACGGCCTGTGCAGTCATTCCCCACTCTTAGATCTGTGAACGCATCTCCCTACCACCCCAGGCCCCACACTGTGCTCCAGGCACAACGATCGCCCCCTGAAACTTTAACACGCCACACAGTTCCAGGATCACTGCCTACCACTGACTCTTTCCTCTGCCTGGTATATTCTGCCAGATATCTGCATTGCCTGCCCCCTCACCTCCTTCAAGTCTGCGTTCCAATACCACCCACACTTGTCCTAGCCTTGCCCTGCTTCATTTTTCTCCACTGAACTTCCATACTTTCTGATATGGTATATAATTATTTATGATTAACATTCGTTGTCCATCTCCCACACTGGAATGTTAAGTGGCACAGGACGGGGATCTTCACTTTTTGTTTATTCAGTAGCCTCTCTGGGGCTTAGACTGATGCCACATTCATGACAGGCAGTTCTTAAACAATTATTGTTATTCCTTGTGATAGGTCAGACATGGAGGTGTAAAGCCCTTTCCTTCTGCTGGAGAACTGGTGGGTGTCTTTGCTTCCTACAGACTAGGGCTCAGTCGGAGCTGAAGGATAGACATGAGATAAGCGTTCTGCATTCTGCCCTCAAAAAGAACAAGGAAACTGAATGTCTTTTTAACTCTTTTACACTTGAAATCCTCATCTTCCTTTAAATCACAAGGATAATCTGTTGACCCTTACCACAGCTCCCAGCTATTATTATCCCCAATTGAGAGAGAAAGAAAGAGGCCATAGGGTTTATTGAGGCCCTAAGTGGCAGAACCAGGACTAGTAAACCATGTTATTGGATTTCCTTTTCTGTACAGTCACAATGAACTGCAGCCACATCTCAGTTGACAGTAAATTAACAAGTCGACAGGAGGCTCCTTCTCCACCTCAAGAGAGACTTAGTCTATGCAATTAGCCTCCAATACAGATACAAGAATGACTATATCATTGTTATGCTTTCAGCAAGGCTTCGTTTTTCTTTCATTGGCATTGTTTGTTGCCTTTGTTTTGGTTCAATATGTAGGTGCTTAGCCTGAATTTTCATTTTACTTAATTTTATCCTCTAATATAAACCCTATAGTAAGTTGTGTTGTCCATCCCAGGATTCAGAAAGCATTCACACCTGATTTAAGGTGTAAATACACTTGATTTAACTTCAAAATGACCCCAGTTGAGGTAAAAGTGGGTGGGTGTTTCTTGGCTTTGCAAGGATGAATGACCCGCCCCATGGGACAAAACTGGTGAGCCTCAAACCAAGGCGCAAACAGATCTTTTAAGTATAAACACAAAGTTCTTAACTTATTGGAAATGCATTTGCTGGGTTTTTTAAAATTTTATGTTTTGGAGGGTACAATAAAGTAATGGGAAGAAAAGTTATCCAAATTCTTCTTACTACAAATGTCTTCTGGAAATTCATCACTTCTGCACTCTACTTCTATCTCTTGGTGATTATTCTGTCAGCATCATTCACAAACATCGATGTTCCATTCCCCACCATCTCTATGTCTCATCACCTTCCTGTTTCTGAGCCATTGCTGCTGCTCCCTCTGTGTTGTCCTTGGTCATTTCAGTGGAATTTGCCAGGTTCTAGGTCCAGACTTAACATCACAGGTTTGGCCACACGGGTAAAAGTGCTTCCTCTTACCCCTACATATCCATATGTTGTCCACTTTTGAAAAACTTCCTTCCTCCATTTCAGAATTGTGTAAGCTTCCTGAGAACAGGCTGTATAATTTCATGCTACCCAGAATACATACAGCATAGCATTTATAACAGCGAGCAAGCAGTAGGTAACTGAAGAATGAACCATGAACTCAAAAAATAGCCCCAAGTGGATTATTAGTGAGGGCGGTGGTAGGAGGCATTTGCTCGCCCCTCTTCACCACTTGACGTCAGCACTCTTGGCCCTTCCTGGGCCATCATTTCCCTCACCACTCATATGTCACACATATAAAGGATGGCAATGACCTAGGGCTGTCTGGTTCCATCCAGAAGGGCAAATGCTAAACACATCAATAACACATCGCTTCAAGGTTCCACTGCACTGTAAATGAATATATAAGCAATTGCTCTTTTGCTAACGCACACTTTTTGACATGTGAACTGTTTTTCCTTATTTTGGACAATGTCTTACAATATTTACTCCTTACAAAGGGCTTCATTATGTTTAATATATATAGTTCCTCCTGCACAGACAGCATGTTTATTTGATAGGTCCATTACCGGACCATTTTATTTGGATGCAGAGGATAATAAACATCCTTTAAGAAAAAAGTAAGCTATTTTTGATCCAAGAACCTTAAAAATAACTTGTTTTGGAATATGTAGCATACTGGTATATAGTCTTGGGGGTAAGGTTGATAAATGGAATATATCTATTTAAAAAATTATTCTGTGACATAAAACATTAAGAATGCTATAATTTTAGGGGCGTCTCAGTGACGCAGTTGGTTGGGCATCTGATGTCAGCTCAAGTCATGATCTCGCAGTCAGTCTGTGAGTTCGAGCCCCGCATGGGGCTCTCTGCTGACAGATTAGAGCCTGGAGCCGGCTTCAGGTTGTGTCTCCCTCTCTCTCTGCCCTCCCCCACTCATGTTCTGTCTCTCAAGAATGAATAAATGTTAATTTTTTTTAATGGTATGATTTTAAAATATATAAATTATTTCATATTTAAGAACCAAAGATACCTCTATAAATGTCAAACTTATCTGGGGATATATTTTCATATGTTAGGAATTATATGTCATTTATGCGTTTTTAAAGAAAATTACTGGTTTATTTTTTAATCAGTATGAATTGTGGTGCTCTCTCACTCTCTCTCTTTTTCTTTCTGAATCTACAACTTTAAAAAGTCTTCAATAGCATTTCTCCCTCTGAAAGTTAGTCAATGCTTTAATGAATGTCTTACAATAAATTATAACCATCACTTACACTTGATTTCGCTTTGACTTCACCCTAAATTAAATTTCTATTCTAATTAGATTTGAGGTTTTGAAGACACAATGGAACCTATGAAGTACACTTTTACTTTATATTAAAGCAAGAGAATCATCATCAAAGTTGCTCCAGCAGAACTCGATTTTTGTCTGTTTTGTTCAGTGATTCATCCCAGCATCTAAAACAGTACCTGGTATACAGGGGTGCACAACAAATAAATCAACTGGATGAATGCCTCCTAACCCCTGCACTTACCCCCTTGGAGAAGTGAAGGTCAGGAGAGCCTAGGAGAGCCAGACACTGTACAAAGAAATTTGCACATCTCATATCCTTTCACTATCACAAGCATTCTTTCTTGTAGGTATTATTACCTCTAATTTAAAGACGAGAGAACAGAGGTATTAAAAAGAAAGACTACATCTGCTATCAAGATAACGGAGCTTATAAGTTGCAGTTAGGAACAAAGCCTTGAAGTCTGTCTGTCTGCAAATTCTGCCATCTCAGTGACTTCCCATGTTGCCTTCTTCACCCAAAGACATAACTAGAAGGAATAACAAATACTTCTCCAGCTCTACGTTGTGTAAGGATATTGAGACTGACTGAGGTGAAATGACTTGTTCATATCTTTGTAAGTCAGTGCCACAACAAAGTCATATCCTAGTACTACTATGTTGTCTGGGTTTTTAAGTACAACTATGTTGTCTGGGTTTTTAAGAGGGTGAATATCCCCCACCTGAAACATCACAACCTATCTGGGAAGGAGAAGAGACCTCCTGCAAGGGTAATGTGTAACCTGCAGTTAGAAGAGGTGAAAGACTTGACAATATGAATAGGACCCTTGGTCACTGGTTTACATTAGTGGGAATGTCTGGTAATTAGACTCCTCAGGGAGCAGGCTGATACCATGCATGTGGTTATCTGCTTCTGACTTACAATGAGGGCCCATCCTCCAAGATACTGGTGCAGGAACTCTCAGAACCTCAGGGAGTCCATTCATCAATATATCCAACAAAAATGTATGGTGTCTCAATTATGTGCCAGGCACTGGCCTGAGAGTTGGATATATAGGGATAAAAATATAAAATGGATACGCTCTGGGGATCTAATGTATAGCATGGTGACTACCGTTAATAATATTGTATACTTTTTTTAAAAGTTTATTTATTTTGAGAAAGACAAAGAGAGTGCGAGCAGGGGAGGGCCAAAGAGCTAGGGAGAATCCCAAGCAGGCTCCTCGCTATCAGCTCAGAGCCTGATGTGGGGCTCAAACCCACGAAACAGATCATAACCCAAGCCAAAATCAAGAGTTGGACACTTAACTGACTGAACCACCCAGGCACCCAAAGACTGTATTGCATACTTGAAATTTGCTAAAAGAGTAGATGGTGAGTATTCCTACCACACACTCGCATGCACACATACGTGCACACACACACACACACACACACACACAGTTAACGAAGGGAGGTGATGTATTCATTAACTTGATTGTGGTAATCATTTCACCATGTATATACTATAGCAAACCAATACATTATACACTTTCAATACATAAAATTTTATCTGTCAATATACCTCAGTGAAACTGATTAAAAAAAGCTTCTGACTTCAGAAAGTTCAAAATCATCATGCACATGTGTGCATGCGTGTTTGTCAGAAAATAACATTTCAAGTTTCTTTATCTAGTCTGAAATCAAGATTATGAGTATAATTATCAGGAGTTTAGTGTTCATTCCTGCCAATATATATGCTCTTCCTTTTCCTATCCCCATTTTATAAAGAAATAAAGTTTTACAGACATCAGGTCAGTGGCTTAGTCTCCCACAGCAAATAGTGACAAGTCCACAGCAGAGACATCTCAGGACCCTTTGATAACAAACATAAGGTTCCTAACCCATCAGGGAAGAGGGGGTTCAGTAAAAGGTTTACAGAGGAACTGACAATGAGTTGTGTTTTTCCTCCTATTTCTGATTTGTATTTTTGCCCAGATTGCCTCCTCATCCCAGCTTCAGTTTAGCATGCATGGACTGCCTGAATCTAAAAACAAATTAGGCACATGAATTTCTCTTTCCTTTTTCAGGAACTGGTGTCCTTCCATTTAGCAAATGTACATAGTGCTTTGATGTATCACATTATTCAACTATAGCTTATTTTTAATAGCCTCTACTTTTCCTTGCTTGTGCCTTAAAGGTTCCCAGTAATTACTCATCAACTGTTTAGACACATAACCCTAGAAGTTGGCGTGGTCTTCCATTTGCCATGTTAGGAAAATTCTATGGAATAGTAACATGAGTGACAGCACCGGTATACCTTCATAAAATGATGAGATTATATAGAGCATAGTTTTCCCCTACCTTCTGAAATAATTTTATTTTTTCATGCCTATTTATAACCCAAAGTGGCATCATCTCATTTTCTGATGCATCATCTGAAAACTATCCCAGATACTTTTTATATTAATTAAAAACTAAAATGCTTGACATGCCAACACTGTAGTAACTGCCTCTCTCAGGCAGGTCTGTTATTATATTCATGAAGTGCTTCATGAAGCCTTCTTAGACTTGCAGAACCTGGGAAAGGAATTGTTTGGTCTGTCCATCACTGCAATTCCTCCTAATTGTTATTTGTATTATTCTGTAGGGCTTTCGCTCCCTACAGATTCTGTGACAGTATTAATATTATAATGTACATAGCATATATTTTCCAAGAGTCTTAGGGTGCCATGTATAAAGTCTATTTCAATTCCTTCCACAGACACTGAAATGCTACAAACTAAACAGAATGTCCTTACCACGGCTAGCATAAGTTAGACAAGCATATCATCTGCAAGAAAAAAACCACTGGTTCCATTTTCCCTTCAGTATATAGAACACTACACCCACCCTGTTTTATTCATGGTTAACTCTTTGCACAGGCAGAGTTAGTGGCCACCTACATAGTGTGTTTTTACACATACAGGAATGACCATCTCGTTACAAACATATCTCCATTAGGTACCCAATGCTTCACTTTCCCATCTTCAAATTCTAGCCAAGAAAAGTATGAATGGTTAAAATATCGAGAAAGAGAAGATTGCCCATAGACAATTGCTACAAAATAAGCCTATTACTTCTCCAATTAATACATCAGAATGGCTTATAGCATTAAATAGCAAGTTTTGGTCATTTAAAAAAATTTTTTAACATGTATTTATTTTTGAGACAAAGAGAGAGAGAGCATGAACAGGGGAGGGTCAGAGAAAGAGGGAGACACAGAATCTAAAACAGGCTCCAGGCTCTGAACTGTCAGCATAGAGCCCGACGCGGGGCTCGAACCTGCGAGATCATGACCTGAGCTGAAGTCGGACGCTTAACCGACTGAGCCACCCAAGCGCCCCCATTTAGTTTTTAAAGCAATGAAAATTTTGATCAAGGAAATGTCTATGCAGGAGAGTAAGATGCAATTTAATTTTAGCTAACAGGGAGCAAGATGAGGACACCAGCATGGAAGGTCTTGATACAGGACTTCCCTACTTTAGAGAGCATACAACTCATACAGCTCTTCTACGGATATAAAATCGTCGATTCTTAGACCTTGCCATAGTCATTCTCACTCAGTAGACATGGGTTGGCCTCTGGGAAGCCTCATATTTTTGCAAACACCCAGATGGTTCTGATAGATCATTCTGGTTCATAAACTATTCCTTGAGAAATGATGCATAAGGATAATAAACCAAGACACAGATGATAGAGACCAGAAAGAGAAGACATGTCTAAGACACCTTAATCTGCTTCACAGTATTTCCAGTGGCTGTTCTTGCTAACATTCTCTTTGGACTTAAACTGTGCATCTTGTATTATTCCTCAATGAAACACCAATCTGACACCAACCATGTTTTTGCTGTCTTCTTTTCCAAACAATCACTTACTCTTTTCCAACTTTGCCGTTTTTTCTCACACCTCTCTGTCTTTTAGATTGCTGGGTTTCGGGAGAATTTCTGGTTTGTTTGCTTGCTTGTTTTTTTTCAGATAAATGACTCTTTGGGCTCTCCTTTCTGCTTCTTAGATATTGGCTTTGTTGTTGGTGGTGTGGTGTTGTTGTTTGTTTGTTCGTTTTTAGCTCAGCTTTCTCTACTGTTTCTAGTGTATGAACTTCTGATCCGTGATCTTTGGAAAGAAACTGACTACTCTAACTCTGACCGGATGGGGCCTTTAAAAAGTTCAGGGTGACAGAAGTTAACATAAAGATACATACGTACGATGTTTTATATATTATATGTCATGTTTATTTTATATATATATATATATATATATACACACACATATATATATATATTTATATTTATAATGTCACTCAGCCATAAAAAAGGATAAGATCTTGCCATTTGCAATAACACGGGTGGATCTAGAGGGTATTATGCTAAGTGAAAAAAGTCAGACAGACAAAGACAAATACCATATGATTTCACTCATATGTGAAATCTAAACAACAAAAAACCCCAAAACAAATGCACAAAGAAAAAGCAGAATCGGACCTATAAATACAGAAAACAAACTGATGATTGCCAGAGGAGATGGGGGGTCTATACATGTAACAGTATGCATTCGATTGATGATTTTGTTCTCGTACTTGTGTTTTCTGTATCCCAACATACAATTCTGACTTTAAATTTTTTTTTTTTCAACGTTTATTTATTTTTGGGACAGAGAGAGACAGAGCATGAACGGGGGAGGGGCAGAGAGAGGGAGACACAGAATCGGAAACAGGCTCCAGGCTCTGAGCCATCAGCCCAGAGCCTGACGCGGGGCTCGAACTCACGGACCGCGAGATCGTGACCTGGCTGAAGTCGGACGCTTAACCGACTGCGCCACCCAGGCGCCCCTACAATTCTGACTTTAAAGGTTTAAAAATATTTGTATTATTTTATTTGTTTTTCAAGTTTTTATTTAAATTCTAGTTAGTTAACATATAATGTAACATTGGTTTCAGGAGAGGAAGTTAGTGATTTGTCACTTAAACATAAAGAATATTTGTATTATTTTAATTTTTTTTACTTGGTTTTCTGGAAATATCTAGGGCCTGTCTCACAATAGCTGAAATCCTGCTTTCTGAATATATGTATCTGAAAATTTTAATGGCATTGATCTCTGGGAAAAGCACTTTTTAAATGGTGAAAATGTATTTTGTTCATTAATTTCAGCAATCCATTCTTTAATGAAGATGTATCTAAGGATATCTTAATGTGACTCAGTCACTGTGCTTAGAGGCTAGGAACACAATGGTGAAGAAACAGATCCTCTTAGAAAGAGATGACAAACACACAGCTCCATGAAGCAATTATTTAAGTAAATGCTAAAGGATTCTTGAAATTCAATGAAAATACCATTTGTATTTTCTATTTTCTAACCAGAATACTTGTCTCTTCTCCTCTTTTAAAAAAGAAAATGATTACAAAATAAATTAAAGAATGGCATGCTTGCCTCTTCAGAGAAACTTGCGTAAGCCATCTAGAAGAAAATGTTTATCCAGAATCTGTAGCTTAGAGACTCTTGACAATTCAAAGCTTAAGAGGTTCTATAATAAGGTTTGTGTGGAGGGGATATAGATGGACAGGCACTGGGCTTTTTTGTTTGTTTGTTTCCTTCACTGGTGGTAAAAATATCCTTCTCCAATCTTAATCCCGTAATTGCCACATGGAACCAGAGGCAAGGCACTAGATTCTATCAGAAGATTTAACAGGAAAAGTGTCTGTGGTTAATTTTGTTTTGTGCAATGTCATCCACTGTTTGGACATAGAGAAGCTAGGCATCTCGTCTCAACCAGAAACTGTTTTGAGCCTAGAAACCAAATCACATACTTCAATATTCACTCTGAAGCTGAGATAAAGCTTTAAGGTTCACATGACACTAAAAAAGAGCTGGTGTTCCTACAGAACTGAAGCTGTAAGATATATAAGATATGTAAGATATATTTTAGTCTTGTTTTGTAAGAAAATTAGCCAAATGCTATCACCTTTTGTGCAGAGCAATAATTCTTAATGAAAAGCAAAGAGATACTTATCTTTCAGATAGAAACTTTTATGTAATTTTTGGTTCTTTCACATGTAAGCTTTTTGAAGAAAGAAAAGAAATAAATCATGTTAACCTTTACAGCATCAAAAAAGTGATAAACTGAAAGCATAATTAACTTTGTTCTTTTAACATAACATGTTTGCTTTGATAGATCCCAGCTTACTAGCATCTCCACAGGCCACTTTCTTTCTCAGTATGCACAGATGAATAAAGAGATTAAACAATTTTTGTGACCTACACAAAGGTTACACTTTAATTATTATGCTAATTTCATGTACTAGATTCAGTAGATTGACTATTTTCCTAGTAGATAATAAAACAGACTTTAATATCTGAGATATAAGGAGTGGACCCCATCATACCTTAAGATACTCTGAATAGATATGAAGGCCAGTGGAAATAATTTCTGCCTGCCTTCCTTCCTTCCTTCCTTCCTTCCTTCCTTTCTCTCTCTCTCTCCCTTTCTTTCTTTCTTTCTTTCTTTCTTTCTTTCTTTCTTTCTTTCTTTCTTTCCAGAGAAAGGGGGAGAGGGCAAGAGAGAGAGAGAGAGCATGAGCAGGGTAGGTGCAGAGAGATAGGGAGAGAGAAACTGTCCCAAGCAGGCTCCACACTGCCAGCTTGGACCCTGATGCAGGGTTTGATCACAGGAACTGAACCATGAGATCATGATCTGAGCCAAAGTCACGAGTCAGATGCTTAATCTATTGAGCCACCAAGGCACTCATCGATCCTCAAATTTCTAACTGATAAATCCCAATCAGAATTAATTTATTTGGTGCAGCTAGATCTCAATTGTGTATATTTAACTAATGAAGGAATGATTTTTATGAGATCTCTCTACTACTCTGTCAAATCAAATAACTAACCTATTGACAATTTTCTCCACTGATTGAATAGGCTAGAATAAATTAATGAAACAAAAAATGAGAAACACAGATTCTGTAGTCTCTTCACCTAATTCTGCAAAAGATTTTGAGTTCTGTATTGGTAGGATCACAACCTATAACAACCTTGTATATAGGAAAGGGGGTTGATCTTGCTATATTTTGAGAGCTCTGTATAATGAAAGTGAGCGCCCTTTCTAATGATATTTAAGAATTGAATCAACTCTAAGTCCATAATTGGCAGGATAATATAATTTAACATCAGGACCCTACAGTGTCCCCTAGTAGTGCACAAGGGCAGAGACCTGGGTTCTGTTTGCAGTTCTTCCAGTAATTAACTGAATGTCCTCCCTCTTTAAAAACAAAACAAAACACTAGCTTCTTGACATATAGTTGACATTGAGTAAACCATACTTAAAATGTATAATTTCAAAAGTTTCAACATGGACACCCTCATGAAAATATCAGTATAGTTAAGATAGTGAATATTTTCATCACCCACAAGTTTTCTTGTCTCTTTGTAATCTTTTATACCCTTCCTTTTGGCACTAGGCAACCACTGATCTGCTTTCTGTCACTATATATTAGTTTGCATTTTCTCAGATTAATGTAATTGAGATTATACAGAATATAATCTTTTTATCATCTGGTTTCTGTCACTGTGATGGTTAATTTTATGTGTCAGCTTGATTGAGCTAAGGGATGCCTAGATAGCTGGTAAAATATTATTCCTGGGTGTGTCTGTGAGGATGTTTCCATAAATGATTAGCATTGGAATTAAACTGAGTAAAGAAGATTGACCCCCACGACTGTGGATAGGCATGATACTTTGATGGCTCTAATAGAACAAAAAGGCAGAGGAAGGATGAATTCTCTCTCTCTTTACTCTGTTTTTTTTTTTGTAATTTTTTAATGTTTATTTATTTTTGAGAAAAAGAGAGAGACAGAGTGCAAGCAGGGGAGGGGCACAGAGAGAGGGAGACACAGAATCTTAAGCAGGCTCTAGGCTCCAAGCCGTGAGCACAGACCATGATGTGGGGCTTGAACGCATGAACTGCAAGATCATGACCTGAGCCAAAGTCAGATGCTTAACTGACTGAACCACCCGAGCACCCCTCTTTCTCTCTGTTCTTGAGCTGTGATATCTATTTTCTCATGCCCTCAGATATTGGAGCTCCTGGTTCTCAGGACTCCAGAATCAGAATGAATTATACCATAGCTTTCTTTGTTCTCCAACTTGAAGATGGCAAACAGCGGTGTATCTTGGCCTCCATAATTATGTGAGCCAATTCTCATAATAAGTATTTTCTTATATAACCCTATCTATATCTATATAACTTATTGATTCCTTTTCTCTGGAGGACCTTGACTGATACAGTCACTTGGAATAATTATTTTGAGATCCCCCATGTTATTATGTGTATCAAAACTTAATTTCTTTCTATTGCTTATAAATATTCCATTATATAGATATATCACTGTTTATCTATCCACTTGTTGATGGACACTTTGGCTGTTTCTAGTTTTTGACTCTTACGGTTGAAGTGGCTATGAACATTCAAGCGTTTACTACAAGTCATTGTAGTCAAGTAAGCTTTCATTTCTCATGAACAAATCCTGAGGAATGAAACGCTGATTGTATGGCAGGTATCTTTCTAGGAATCTGCCAAACCATTTTCCAAAGTGGCTGTATCATTTTACACTCCCATTAGTAGTGTGTAAGAGTTCCTGTTCTTTCATACCCTTGCTAACACTTGGTATGAGCATGACAATATATGCCTTATCTGCTTCATAGGAATAAATGATTTTGTCAGCATTATTTATAAGGCTGATATCTTACTCTGTAATTCTTTTTTGCATGTTATAAACTGATACTTCTTTTATTTTTCCTCTCGGTATTACTTCTGACCAAATCTTAGTTTCCAATCAGGAAAATGGGTACTTTGAGCCAACTAGGCCTAAGGCAATTTATTTGGAAAGACGAAGTATTAATCTCCCATATATATATACACACACACTTAAAGATCATAAATTATGGAAATAAGAAGTAGCACGCTATAGATAAAAGGTAAAAAGCTTTGTCATTCTGAATAGATCATGTAACTAAAATAATAGAACCACTTTCAGCGTTAATGGTAATAGTTGTTTCAATATTTTAGTACTGACCCAGCATCCTAGGCCAAACAAGGTAAATAGTATCCATGGTCAAGAGGGTAAGATAATAATTTTTTAAGACAATTTAATAAACTTAGAGCTTCTAGGTTTAAAGGACATGTGGGCGCCATGGTGAAGTTATATGAAAGAGAAGGCTATGTAACTAGTGTGAAGCAAACTCATTTTGCCTTCAAATAGCCAAGGAAAAATAATTTGTCATTTACTTTAATAAGTTGCCTTTTTATGCAGTATTTCTTCATTCTTCAAAAGCAATTGGAATATTTTAATCATTTATAAACTTGTGCTTTTGTTCTAAAACAATAACAACCAAAAACAAAAAACAAAAAAACCAAAACCTATAAATGTGAACTATAGAAAAATCCAGAAAGAATTAAATCAAGTTCTTTCCTTTTTTTGGAAATTTAACTCTGTCAAGTAAACAGCACTTTTCTTTTCCAGATGATGCTCTCAACCGCCAAGTTATCAGCATGGTTTCCTATTCATCAGGGATCATTTCCTAATTGCTATCTTCAGAGATGTAAAATAACTGAGAGCTTCTCCTATTAACATGTAGTAAAGTGTTACAAAAAGCACTGGGTGAACAAATGGCTTCAAATTATTAGAAGGACACAATATTGGTTATATATGTTCATAGAATGAGAAAGATACTGTTAGTTTGTTTCAGTTTTTCAATTGCCCTGAAGCTGTATTATGTGAGTACTGACTCACAGGGCTGGTTACTTGGCTAATGTTTAAGAATGAAGATGGAATACCATGTAAATGGGGTTTAAAAACAAAGTGTACCGAGGTGTATGTACCCTGCTAAACCTAATCTGAGCTCTGAATTTTTCCCTCATGTTCATCTTGCAGGGCTCAGCTCAAATTTTAACTTCTCTGAGAAACCTTCCCTATCATCTCTGGTTACAAATGAGATCTTCTTTCTTTAAAACACTGTATTCCCTCTTTTACCATTTATGGCTGTAGTGTAATCCCTAATTAGCCTTGTATACCTAGTTATTATCGCATCTCTGTATATCTTATCTATTCCATCAAGTTAAAAGTTCCCATAGTTCTGAAACCATATTCTAAAGCTAGCTATGTCTCATCTACAAAATTTACTACCATCTTTGTTATGTACATAATAATTTTCAGAAAAAAATATAATTTTACAAAATATTTACATTTGATATTGTGTCTGATCTAACAAAGTGCCTTGAATCAAGTAAGAATTCTATACATTACCCATCTAATGGCAATTTATCCTTGAGTAATAAGATATCTTCCAGGGAAAACAAAATGGGAACTATAAAAATTTTTGGATATATGCCATCCCTAGTAGTCAACACAGTGTCTAATATCTCAACTTCCCTCTTCTCTTTTAACAGAGGGCTCTGTTTACTGCTATCCAGGCCCATATTTGATTGGGCAATCTAGTGTCTTGTAGGTGTTTTCATGAAGCTTTCAAGATGATGAGCTATGTGGGACAATAAAAATAGAGAAATAGAAGTGGGATGTCTCAAGCAGTCTCTGCTTAACCAGTGTTATTTTGTCTGAGCTTAAGTGAATGGCTCAAAATAGTTGAATAATGGGAGTCAATGTGTGGACAATTTTTGTTTGCTTGTTTCACAGTCTACAAACCTATTTAACCACCACTGCAGGATATCCTCAAGTCTTACACAGATGTCTCCAGAAATCAACATAAAAGGAGTAACTGCACATCACACATCAGGGAAAAAGGAAATATATTGCTTATAGAATTTGAGAACAAATGCTGCCCTGTAATCACCTTGTACAGTTAATTAGTGCAGTGAACTGGGTTATACTAATAACTGGGATATGATATAGGCTGTGATATAGCCCTGTCCTGGAACAGCAGGGTAAGCCAGGGACACATGGATTCCTGTTCATATCAGTGTGCCATTCAAATATTATTATTTTTTGAGTCATCTGGGTGGCTTAGTCAGTTAAACATCCAACTCTTGATCTCAACTCAGGTCTTGATCTCGGGGTTGTGAGTTCAAGCCGTGCATTGGGCTCTACAGTGGGTGTATATATGTATGTATGTATAATCATTTTCTTTGGGCATCGTGATATGAAAAAGGCTGTAAAGCAAACAAGCCTTGAGAGCATAGGAATTAGGCATCCTCCTCATCACAAGACAAGCCTATCATTGGCCGCATGCTGTAGAATTATATCAGCATGAGAAAGGGATTTCAGGAGGGAATTTCATAATGAAGAGTTTTCTTTTGGGGTGCTAGAAAGGAAGGGAGAGGTAAAAGGAAGAAAAGTCGAATAAAACACATTCAAGTTTGGCGGAAGGACTCATATACTGGTGCACTTTTCCACAAATTAAGATAAAATCGGTTCGGTACGGGATCCCACAGTTGTTGGTAGAAAGGCAAAGACAGGGAAGGACAGTGTGGGTCCATGCTAGGATTGCTGACACTCTTGTTGGGAGGCCAAAGTGACAGACCCAAACCTGGACATACTGACTCACACAGGAAGTGCAAGCTGAGTTTGTCAGCATGGACATGAAGAGATTGCTGAGGACTGCACTGGTCAGGGGATGCAGCACCTCTGGGTGACTGACTTTATGGGGTGTGTGGGAACTGGGGAGAAGGACATCTAAGCAGGAAATGGAAGGGAGGGAATGGCAGCCATCAGGAAAGAGTGTGTCCAGCTAGTCACAAAATAGGGCTCATCCAGAGAAATATCAAGAAATAGGTGTGCAGAACTAAGCTGTGAGCTCCTAAAAGAGAGGCCCAGTGTCACTTTTGTCCCCTGTGACAGCCATTAGACCTGGAACACAGTAAGGTTCAGATGATTAATAAATGACATAGCAATGAGATATTTGGAAGTTGTTACAAAACGAGGGATATTGAACTTTATGTTCTAAGCCTGTTTAAGGCTGTTGAAAATCCCTAAAAGCTTTCAGAGAAGATCTCTGTTTCCCAAAATAATTATTATAATAGAAATAAAGAGCAGTATAAAAAATACAAATAGGAATAAATCATCTTTTTGTATGATATTTTAAGCTTTACAAGATGCTTCTATAATTACCATTTATTGTCCTCATTTGGAGATATAGTATAATTGTTAAATAATCACTTAATTAGAGCTGAGAAATTGGACAATATAGCTATTGAAAGTTTCATGACAATTCTTGTGCATGACACTTAATGCCACTTGATTAAAATACTATATAATAAAATAGTTCTTCTAATAATGATTTAAAAAAAAAATTCCATCCCCTATCCATCATCAAACATGTCACCATGGTTCCCCAGAGTAGAATCCATGTAAACTAAAAGAGCAACTTCAGGTTACAGATAGAGACACTGAAACACAAATAGTGATTCCACAGAAAAGTACACTGTCTTGCCCATTGTTACTAAAAAACACTAAATCAACCACACTTCAATTTAGAACCATCTCCCCAGAGGTTTGCTGCTAGCATAATTTTCTGAGCTATTTCAAAAGAAAAGACAATGTGAACTAGAACAGCTAATTTTGTTCTGAACAAATTAAAGTTTTAACAATAACTTCATATACCTATGGTCAGCATTGTCTTACTGTATTCAATTGTTATTTTTAAGTTTATCCTATCTTTATGAATTTATCAAAGGAAAATATTAGTTTTAAGAAGAATATAGCACCATACAGCTTAAGAATAATTACAGATGTTTTCTCCTTCTACCCAATTCCTACAGATTAGTTGAGGCTAAGAAAACATCAAGCATGTTCCATAAGTTTTCTTTCTTTCTTTTTTTTTTAATATGAAATTTATTGTCAAATTGGTTTCCATACAACACCCAGTGCTCATCCCAATAGGTGCCCTCCTCAATACCCCTCACCCACCCTCCCCTCCCTCCCACCCCCCCACCAACCCTCAGTTTGTTCTCAGTTTTTTTTTTAAATGTTTATTTATTTTTGAGAGAGAGAGTGAGAGTGCATGAGCAGGGGAGGGACAGAGAGAGAGGGAGACACAGAATCCGAAGCAGGCTCCAGGCTCTGAGCTGTGGGCACAGAGACCAATGTGAGGCTGGAACTCACAAACCGTGAGATCGTGACCTGGGCCGAAGTCGGACGCTTAACCGACTGAGCCACCCCGGTGCCCTGTTCTCAGTTTTTAAGAGTCTCTTATGGTTTGGCTCCCTCCCTCTCTAACCCTTTTTTTTTTTCCTTCCTGTCCCCCATGGTCTTCCGTTAAGTTTCTCAGGATCCACATAGGAGTGAAAACATATGGTATCTGTCTTTCTCTCTATGACTTAATTCACTTAACGTAACACTCTCCAGTTCCATCCACGTTGCTATAAAAGGCCAGATTTCATTCTTTCTCATTGCCATGTAGTATTCCATTGTGTATATAAACCACAATTTCTTATCCATTCATCAGTTGATGGACATTTAGGTTCTTTGCATAATTTGGCTATTGGTGAAAGTACTGCTATAAACACTGGGGTACAAGTGCCCCTATGTTATCAGCACTCCTGTATCCCTTGGGTAAATTCCTAGCAGTGCTATTGCTGGGTCATGCATGTTCCGTAAGTTTTCTGTAAGATCACGTAGAAGGCTGTTCAAATTTGTATATTAATTGAGTAATCATTTCTTTATTAACAAAAACGAAAATTTACAAATGCTCTTCAAAACCTTCAATGCTATTTTTTCCATTATAATATATTTTAATGAGACATGGTTATGAACTTATGTTTTTACCATAAGGTAAACAACAGTATAAGAATAACTTGGATTTAAGGGTATCTGGGTGGCTCACTCAGTTGAAGGACCGACTCTTGATTTCTGCTCAGGTCATGATCTCACGGTTTGTGAGTTCGAGCCCTGTATCATCAGGCTCTGTGCTGACAGTGCAGAACTTGCTTGGGATTCTCTCTCGCTCCTTCTTTCTCTGTCCCTCCCCCACTCGTGCTCTCTCTCTCTCAAAATAAATAAACTTAAAAAAAGAGAGTAATTTGGATTTAAAAAAACACTTGGAAATAATTTTAAAGAACTGCAAAGATAATACAGAGAATTATTGTACGCTCTTCACTCAATGTTTCCTCACATTCATATCTTACATTATCCTAGGAAAACTATCAAAAGAAAGTAATCTTGTTTCAACACTTTAGCCAAATTAAATATTTTATTTAGATTTTACCAGTTTTCCCTTATCCCGGGCCAGAATTCAATCTAGGATTCCACCTTACATCTCGTTGCTATGTCTCCTTGGTCCCCTTGGGATGAAGGACTTAGATACTTGAAGAGTACTGAACACTCATTTTGTAGAATGTTCTTCAGTTGGGGTTTGTCTGATGTCTTCTCGTGATTAAGGTGAGGTTATGCATGTTTGCAAGAATATTCCAGAAGTAACACACTCTTCTTGGTGCATTATATCTGAGAGTAAATTACGTTACTGTGTCTTATGACTGGTGATTTTAATTTGGATGATTTGGTTTGGTTAGTGTCTGCTGTGTTTCTGCACTATAAAAGTTATTATTTTTCCCTTTGTAGTTAATAAATACCCTGGGGGAGACACTTTGAGACTATGCAAATATTCTTTTTCTCTTAAACTTGTGCTCAGTAATTTTAGCATCCATCTGTGGATTTTGTTGGCTTTAAAGGCATTTTTTTGTAAGTCAGAATATATAACTGAACCATTTATAAAAAGATCTGATTGCTTATAGATCTTAGATTTATTGTCTTTCTTCCTTCCTCCCTCCCTGCCACCTTACCTCCCTTCCTTCCTCCCTCCCTCCCTCCATCCCTCTCTTTCCTTTCTTTTCCTTTCCTTTCCTTTCCTCTTTCCTTTTCTTTTCTTTTCTTTTTTCTTTTCTTTTCTTCTTTCTACCCTGACAATGCAAACAAATGTCAGGGAATTTCTCTTGAGCACAAGATTTTCCACATTGCTCTAAAAAACAAGTAATGATAGAGAATATTAATAATACTTTATGTTCTGCATATTGTATGAGAAACTTAATAGAGCCTTTTCATTTTTAATCTATTTGGCTATTTGTACAGAAAACAATACACCATTTTTTCCCACTCTGATAGCTAAAATTTAGATTTTCCAGTTGCTAAATACAGTGAAACAATACATTAACTGATACCCTTCTTGACTTATATTATCAATCTTATTATTTTCAAATCATTTCTTTCTCCTGATGATAAATATTCATTACACCAAATTTATTAAATATTCACTATGCCTCAAGTCACACAAATCAATTTTTGCTTATTGCATGCACATATTGTAACTAAATATATGTTATCAATAGTGAGAACCTGGAGTGTAATTTATTGTGGAGGAAAGCATGCTGGCCTTGGGAAAAAGCTTTTGTATTTCAATATGATGTTGCATTTTAAGTACAAAAATAAAGAACTAATGGTTAAGTGGAGCTTTGCTAATTCAGCAGTATATTTTGACCATCAGTATTTTTTGCCATTTTGTTAAAGTAACAGAATTTAAGCTGCCAGTAAGCACATTATAGCTATAGATGTGATAAAACTGGAGAAAAATTGGATTTTTTTCCATCCAATTTCATTATAGGAATAACCAAACTAAAAAAAGGCAACAGAACATGCTCGTTAGAATTTAACACTATTTGTGTATCTTCTGTTGTTCTTACATTTCATCTGATTCCTTTTTTAGTTTTCAGTTCTCTGAGTTTTAAATATTCAACTTAGCTCCTAACCTAACGTATAAAATATATGTAGAAATCAATGAGAATAAATCTATTTAAGATGATCTATAATACTGAATGATTGATCAATTTTGAAAAGATTTCTAATCATAATTTGCTATAATAGCCATTAACCTCCATCGACTATTCATAGAGCATATTGTAGGAATTTAAATTGATGTTTCAAACAGCAATTCAAAGATTTGTATTGCTCTTTTGGTCTATAAGCCATAAGCTACACTTTCAACCATTAATGTTAAAGAAATACAGTTCAAAGTTAGTCCATTACAAATTTCTTACGAATCGTTTTTCTTTTTAAGTGAAATGTAATTGCTCAAGTTAATCTAAAAACATGATTTCATTAAAAAGTGGCTATACCTTTGTTCTTCTACAAAGAACAACCTCTTGGTCTTTAATTGCTGTGGTCAAGAGGAGTCATATGCTTGTTGAACTTGTTATACAATTTTAAATTGAACTTGACTCCCTAGAGGAAGAGTACAGAATTCATTATAGAGGTCTTAAGACAACAAGTTTTGAAATTCAGTGTTATAATCATCCACTCTGAAGTTTTATTCCCCCTCTCATTTCAGTATTCTTTCGAATAAAATGTGAATAAAATAGTTTGCTTAATAGACTTTTGAGAAAAGTCAGTAAGTGCAGCCAAAATGGTATTCAGTTGAAACTCCTAGTGCTGCTGTGGATAAAATCCTGTACATTTTTCATAATATTTATTAGAAAACTTATTTGATTATTATCCTTTAAATTTAGTAAATACATTTCAGATGGCTAACTTTAGTGACACTTTTTCATAAGGTTCTTTTTCATGAAAACCTCTTGGAAATCATCTATTAAATCAAACATGTTTTTGTGAGTATCACTATGCACTTATAATTCAAAAATATCTTTATATTTGCAAAACAACACATTTAGATCACATCTAATCAATGTAACCATCATTTGCTTATGATTTATTGAATTAGAAAATAAACTGTTTACTTAGTTGGTATTTTTTAACCTATACATATCTGTATATGTTACAAAGTAGATGGTAAAAGTATACAATGTGACTCTTGAAAGAACATCAATTGAAGAGATTGACAATAATTAAAACTGAGGGTAGTTTAGAAAGCGTGATAGCTCTTAGCTCTCAGACTTGCCTGAGGTTAGATGCTTAAAAATGCATTTCTATTACAGACCAGGTTATCTGGATACATTTTTAACGGCAATTTATTATTTTAGAAATGATGTTTTTGAAACTTTTTTAAAATGGAAATGTTTGAAACTCATTTGTTTTTCTACCAATACTAGCAAAAGAAGTGCTGTTGTAAAAACATACATGTATTTGAATGGAAATAATACAAAGCCAATGCCTTCTCAGTTGTACTTTATAACAGTGCCTCCAATGTGATGTTTATGGTGCTTAATTTTTCTCTTCAGGTGGAAATGAATGTAAAAAACACACTGAGCTCCCTAATTCAATGTAGAATACAAAAGGCAATTAGTCTTCAATACTGTCCCCAGAAGATGTTTACATTGGGAAGTACAGGAATCATGGCTGGATGTGCAAGCTCATCAGCATGCTTCAGAGAGGTCTGTTCTATACTGTTTTATTTTGCAGGAAAGTCCATAACCAATAAGTTTTACAGAAAAAGTGATCTGGTGGAAAACACCAGCATATGAAGAAGAAATGAACCCATTTATTCAACACTAATAAAACGGTTATTATTTATCAGAGTACACAGTGATCAGAAAGGCAGAGAGCACCATCTTCAAAAGCTGTCAACTAGTAGAAAAGGCAGACAGATAAATAACTAATTATAATAATGTGTAATAAAAGCCTTAAGAAGGATGTGTACAAGATATAGTGGTACCTAGAGAAGAGACAGGAACTCTTGAAAATGTAGTCTGGAAGGAAAAAGGTAGAATGGACAGAGGTATTTTCTTAGAGAACACACAGCTTGAATGAAAGCATTGAGGCCTAAAACAGGAAGGCTCTGGTGAAGAATTGCCAGGTCCTCCAGACTAGATGGCTGGAGCGTGGGGTAGAGGCAGATGTCTTAGGTAGGCTGAAGCCAATCAAATAGGTTTTCTCCGCTCTGCCATGAAGTTTGGCATTTACTCTTGGGTCATAGGGGATATATGGAGTAATTGTCTAAATGGGAGTAAAATAATCACATTTGAGTTTTACTAAGTGTGGAAAATGGAAAAGAAGCAAAATACAGGTCAGAGAGGTCAGCAGAGAGACTATTACAATAGTTGAGGCAAGGAATGGTAAGGCTAGTCATAGTAGTGAAATGGGGAGAGACTTGAGAGCATTTTGAAATGGAGAGTAGAATTTTGTGATCACTTATACTTGCAGATGAGAGAGAGGTAAAAGTTGGGAATGGTTTGCAGGTTTTTGGCTCGGATGAATGGTGGCCCAGTTAAACGGGGAGAAAATAAAAGAAGAGGGATAGGTTTTGGAGCAAAGATAATGAGTTTAATTTTAGATGTGCTGCATTTGAAATGGAAAAGACTAGCTATGGAAGAAAGAAATAAAATAGCCCAGCAATCCTGTAAAACACAAATGCTATTTTGGGAATCAATAGATTTTTTAAATTGATTGGCAATACCATTTGCTTCTAACAGGCTGCTTGAGTAATTTGGGCTACTAGTCAATAACAGAAACAGAGAGATTTCAAGAATGATTTAATTTGTTGTGTGTGAGACTACCACTCCTTTTGGAAAACATAGTTAAATTTATGCTGTATCAGGAAATCCACCAAATTTGGCTTGTCTGTATAAATAAGCAGCATAATTACAAGAAAATAAGCATTTGCATTTGGCCAGTGAAGTCATGATAAACTCAAAGATCCCTTTTGGACAACAGTGAAATAAGTTAACTCAAGCTATTCCAATGTGATGCCAATAAGCAATATTTATACATCATCTGAAAAATTCACCAATGAAACCATGAATAATTTTTGTCATATGGTTACTCCCAGGTTTAGAACTAACGTGGCATAAATACACTTTAGTTCTTGAACTCCATCATATCATTCTTTGAGAAATCTGAATTTTAAGAAGTCTTGCCAGAACAATAATTAAATGAAAAGAAGTATATTAGCCAAGAATATCCATAATTAATAAATCAAACATGTGTTAGTGACCTGTACTGTGGTTAAATCTATCAAAGAAACTGTGCAGGAGAAAGACAGAATTAAGAAGCTTAAGATCTAGCCAGGAAGACAAAGTGTGCACTAAAAAAACAATCAGAGGAAAGTCCCCACACAGAAGGCAAGACAGTTTAGTGGTTAAAAATCTAAGTGTTAGAGTAGATGGTTTGGGCTTGATTCTCCATTCTGCTAGATACTAGCTATGTGATATTGGGCAAAATACTCTCTCCGAGCATCAATTTTCTCATCTTTACAGTGTAATGATATTTGTGTCTACTTCACTAGCTGTTGTGAGATAATAACTTACAATGTGCTTCAGGCAGCGCTGTGCACATGCTAACCACTTAGTATTAGCTCTGATAATAATAGTACTTAGTATTATTATACCATTGGTAAGGGCATGCGAGTGCTAAAGGGTTTCGAAAAAGGGAAAGTTCAACTGGGCCTGGAGCATTTAGGCTACATGCTGAGGCTTTAAAAAGAGGTTAAGCTTTGAGATAAAGAAGAAACAAGAAGCCATCATAAATCTGATACAATTCATTCATCCATCCATTCAGCATTCATTAATTTTAAAATTACATGTAAAAACATTGAACCATTGTTTGATACCAGGTGTTAAAGGCCATGAAGTCGCAAATGTGACTAAAAGAAGGGTTTGTTTTGGAGACCAGTGAGCTATAAATAAATGTGGGGCCATTCCTGAATAACAGGGCAGAGGGCAGACCATTGTTAACCACTGTTTTCATTACAGCAATCCTTTGCCACCCAATAAACATGAACTGTATGTATAATAAGCCACAAAAGGGCATGAGAGCTTATGTATCTCCTTCAGACTTTTCTTTTTGAAACGCTCTTGTTAAAAGTCTATGCCTTTAGAAATAGTACATTCTAGGCAGGAAAAAACACAGGGAACAGCTGGTTTGGGACATTCCCACACACTTTTTGTCTAGCTCTGTGAAGAATCTCATGGTCAGAATTTCAAAGAGTTTTCAACAGCCAATGTATAATTGACACTCTCTTCCGGAATTTATCTTTGGCAATGTCTATGTGCAGGCTATTGAAAGACTCTGGAATAAGTTGTATTGTAACTTAAGGATACAAGTCTTAAATTGGCCTTCCTATTTCCCGACACTCTCTAAGAAACTCCACTGTATTTCAATCTCTTTTGCCAACTCAAGGTTTTTGTGTTAGCACTCCGTTGCAAAGTCTACAGTTTTGACTAAATTTACTGGCCTAATTCAGTCACACAGACAATCAATTTAGGTAATTCAATAGGTTTGGAGAACTCTCCACTGAATTAATTGATTATTTTCTTACCTCAACTGGCTGAATGACTAGACTGGACTTTCTGAAAATGTATTTCCAAGCATGTACAAAAGACAATTGTTTCTTTGTTAAAGGCTGGTATCTAGGCCATGAGAATTTACATGGAAAGAAAACCCCAGACGAAGACAAAATTATAAATGGTTATTCCCCTTCTCAGATCAATATCTGGAAAAGCAGTTTTCCTCTCCCACACTTCCATTCTCAAGCCCACCTTTGCTTTGTGCACATGGAATATACACAAGAGATTCATTATTAATGTTTTCTTTGGTATTTGTGCAAATTACCTTCTACTTTTTTTAATTATTATTTTAGGGAGAGTAAGAGAGAGAGAGCAGGGGAGAGGGTCAGGGAGAGGGAGAGAGAGAATCCCAAGCAGACTCTGCACTGAGACTGACATGGGGCTCAGTCTCATGAATCCTGAGATCAAATCAAGCTGAAATCAAGAATCAGATGCTTAACCAACTGAGCCTCCTAGGCACACACCCCCTCCCTTCCACTTTTTAATGCCAATTCAGAATCATTTAGAATCATGGCTAATAAGATGTATTCCATAAGCCATATTCATGAATACTAACTTTTCCTTCATATGTTTTTCCCCCTTAATTCTACCATCTCCTTTAATACCCAAAATACCTTTTTAAAAACTGTCAGTTGGGGAAGGGTCTGAGATATTATCAGAATAATTTGCTTCCATCCTTCCAACTGCTAATGACATTTATTTAGAGCATCCCATTTTCTTTTCTGCCCAACGAATCTAATTTTATCAAGTCATCATTCTAAGCATTGCATCTGGTGTTTTCTTTGACAGGACAGATTTGTGGGGCAAGTTCAACAACACATTATCATCAAGCATTGTTTGTATTAATATAACACGAATGCACAAGGCTACATTACCATTTAAGTTTTATTTCACATGCAAAAGAAAGTTCTTTAAGCAATTTAAATGAATTTTATGGTTGGTTACTGAAAATCTTTAGAAAGTATCCAATTATTCTAAATGACATCCTTGTAAAAATGCAGTACAGCTATCATGGAAAATACAAAAATTAAGTAAAAGTAAGTCCTTTCTGAGTGGCTATATATTAATTTTACATGCTTTAACTAGAATCAACTATTATGAATCTACCTTCAACCATTCACTGACTAGCACTGGCAAATCTTGTTTTCAAGTTCTCAGCACCTTTTTAAATTTGAACCTTTGATGACCTGGTAACCCTAGGGCCTCTTTTCCCAGAAGACCTTTTAAATTCTATATGTTAATCCTCCCTGAGACATTTTTTTTTATTAATTGTTGCTAGTGCAGAGAACATTCTCTTCTCTTCCACTGTATCAACTCAGGACCATATGGTATACATGAGATGATGATGAGGGTGATGATGATGATGATGCTAATGATGATAGGAGAGAGAAAGCCAGAGAAGAAGCGGAGGTGGGGGAATCAAGCAGAATAATTGAGGAGAATGAATTGGAATCCATGAGGTTCATTTTACTGGTTTTAGCCCCTAAAAGGATGGCCTTTAGAGTGATTCAAAAGTGTGTATGTGAGACTATGGGCCACAAAGAGCAGCATCAGACATTTAAATAATCAATGGAGGTCCACAGTTGGAAAAGAAGGAGTTATCTACTTATTATAAGATGTGGTGTCACTCTGGAGCCTGGAGATTGGTAGCTCTTGGGGGATGTGTAGACACATGCTTGTTATGAACTGGGGAAGTGACCACATTGATATTTTCTTCACCAAAATGCTTTACTGGCAGGAGACAATTAGAACAGCAGATTCCCAAGAAGGAGGGAAATAACAGGTGGATACCAAGCAGGGACTAAGATGATGGAATAGCTTTAGAGCATGAAGAGGCAAACCTTTGGGAGGGTTCTCTGAGTATGGGGCAGGGACTGAGGTCCTCTCTCATTCAGATGATCATGACCAAGCCAGCAGACAACTACACTACACAGAATCAAAGAACAAGAAGTAATGTTTTCTGTTTTTAGCATGAAAGCAAGAAGAGGAAAAGGTTGAATTATATAGGTAAGGAATAAAAGCTAAAAATGTTTTAGCTCTTCCAGAGTACAGTTTCACTACTTGGAGATACTACAAACTCCCAAGTACACTAGAACAAAGCTCACACCACACATCAAAGTCAACTAGAGATGATTTGGTATTATTCTCTGCTGACCATTGAGAATCGAAAGTAGTAAGATACTGTGAAATAAATTCCTTTATTTGACTTACATGAACCTCACCAAAATTAAAATGTTTAATAAAACTATCCTCACTTTACTGATAAACCAATACATATGAATAACATTCATCTTATAAGTTCAATTAACTGACCCTGAGTAATATTGTTGGCAAGTGTTAGAATCAGGACTTTTGCTTCCTGTTTAACATCCTATCCTATAAGCTATACAGCCTCTAAACATCATCTCATGAAACCCCTCAACCTATTTTGTTTAAAATTTAACTTATTTTAATTTGTTTGAAATTAACTTAAATGTTAATATAACATCCATTATGTTTTCTTAAATATACAAATAGTGCAATGAATATATAAAAATGATGTACCTAACGCCTAGATATGTGAAAAGAAAAAAATACTTTCTGAATTGATTATGATTTTTCTTTTTTATCAAATACATTATCCAACCCACTCTAAGCACCCTGTAAAAACCTGTGAAGAATTCAATTCAGATATGACTTAGCTTTAAAATTTGAAAAAAAAAATTAATGATATCAGGTAAGATTTATGTCTTTCAGTAAAGAAAATAGACTATAGATACAGGTAAAATGAAGTTCAAGTGAAACGTCACTATGATGTTGATATAAGATCAAATGTATGAATGAAAATCCAAAATTTTAGTGAAATGATTCCTTTCCTTTTTTAAAAAAAATGTTTATTTATTCATTTTTGAGAGAGAGAGACAGAAAGCGAGCAGGGGAGGGGCAGAGAGAGGGAGACAGAATCCCAAGCAGGTTCTGCATTGTCAGTGCAGAGTCTGATGAGGGGCTGGAACCCACAAACATTAGATCATGACATGAGCAGAAACCAAGAGTCAGGCGCTTAACCAACCAAGTCACCCAGGTGCTCCCTGCCAAATAGATGTTTTCAAGTGTCTCCCCTAAGACCGGGAAGACACCAATTTAAAAAAAAAAAATTATTTAGTTTTGAGAGACAGAGAGAGAGAGAGACAGAGACAGAGAAAGACAGAGAGAGAGGGAGGCAGAGGATCCAAAGCCAGTTTTTGCTCTGAGAGCAAAGCCCAATGTGGGACTTGAACCCACGAAACATGAGATCATGACCTGAGCCGAAGTTGGATGCTTAACTGACTAAGCCACCCAGACGCCCCTCAGTTTTTTTTTATTTTTTTTATTTTTAAACTAATAACCTACACAATGTTACCAAGGATATTACATGGCCTTTGTGTAATGGATATTGTTTTAGCATAAGGCAGAAATTAGCAGATATCAAAAGAGTTTGCTATAAGATAATAAATTTCCTTTTTGGGTGACTTTAGAAAAAGCTCAGTTAAAAAATAAAGGAAAAATTAAGCAGGTAGTGGAAAAAAGGGATAATCTTCTAGGATTAAAACTTCTGTCTTCTAATTCTCAAATTGCTGGGCAGCATTTTGAATACAATGACACTCTTAGCTATCTCCCACTAGAACATGGAGATCTGTGTTAGGATACAGGAGGTTCAGTACATCTTACAGCATTTAAATTTCTAATATTGCAACAGTAACATTGTATATACACATATATACATACATATATATGTGTATACATATATATACACACACACATATATATACACATATATATGTATGTATATATGTGTATATATAATGTTACTGTTGCAATATTAGAAATTTATACATATAAATATATATATTTATAAATATATATATATAGATAGATAGATAGATATATACACACACACATACACACACCCTGCTTCTTTATCAGTGCCTTTATCAATGCCTCTTGCAAACCCAAAAGACTACATTAGCCTACAGTAAAGATATGAAAAAACAGACACATGGGTCCCTTGGGGCAATTGACTTTTACATTGTCTGTCACATTTTAAGTGCATGAAATGACCATCACCAACAAGAAAATGTGCAAAAACCATGTTGCTTCGCCCCCCTTTTTTTAATCAATACCTATCTTTCTAATGTCTACGAAGTATAAATTAATTGCTCAGAAGACTAGGCCAAATAGAAATGGAAATGACCTTGACTTCTTTTAAGAAAACAATTAGAACTGGGGTGCCTGGGTGGCTCCATCGATTTAAGCATTCGACTTTTTTTTTTAATATATGAAATTTATTGTCAAATTGGTTTCCATACAACACCCAGGCTCATCCCAAAAGATGCCCTCTTCAATACCCATTACCTACCCTCCCCTCCCCCCCCCACCCCCCCTTCAACCAAGGATTCGACTTTGGTTCAGGTCATGATCTCACAGTTTGTGAGTTCGAGCCCCGTGTCAGGCTCTCTGCTGTCAGTGTGGCGCCTGCCTCAGATCCTCTGTCTCCCTTTCTCTCTGCCCCTTCCCCTCTTGAGCTCTATCTCTCAAAGATAAATAAACGTTTAAAAAAATCAGAACTAAATCTTACAAGGAACAAAATAATCTGTGGTCTGTTACTTCCATTTTGGGAGTCAGGCCAGGTACAGGCCATCCTACTCTGGAGGACAAGAGCAAAAAGAACTGAAATAAAATAGTATTTCAGTGGGCACAGAAAAGCATCCTGGGGTCCCAAGCCATACAGAGAAGTCTGGAATGATGAACTTTGACTCTACTTAGGCACAAATGAACTATCAATGTCATCAGCAGATTTTTATGTTACAAAGATTCTAGTAAATACTAATTAATGTATGTTCTAGTAGACAATAGTAAGAAAAAAATGCTAAATAGAAATTAGTAAACAATAATCCAGATGCAATATTCTAGTGTTAAGTAAGTTTAACCCTTCTTCTTTAGCCCACCAAGCACAAAGACTTGGCGGAAAAAGGGGAATAGGAGCTTAGCTTTCTTGAACCACTGGATGGCAATAAATATTGGTACGTGGCAGCCATGCCGTTTTTATAACTAATCAAAGTAAGTGATTTGACATTAAGTCAACAATGTTTACATAGATTTTATTCACTGAACGTGGTCACATTTACCTTATGGCTGGAAATCAGCCAATGATTAAAACTGTGTTCTGACACTTATTAGCTGTGTGATCTTAAACATGGCACCTTACCTTTCCAAACCTCAAGCTGCCTCATCTATAAAATAGGGGCTGATATCAACTTGTAGAATTTGGGGGAGTATCAAATAAGATGATATATAAAATATAAATCACAGTTCTGACACAGGGCAAGAACCAATAAATAGTAGCTGCTAGCCATTGAATAAGTACAAGGCCTGTTAATTTGTAAGTTAGAACACAGTATCAAGGCCACAAGTTCGAATTCTCACTTAGATTAATTAATTTGCCTTTTCCATGTCCTAAAACTGTTTGTGTAGTGTAGTACGTCTACCTGTGAACCAGGTAAGACCATGTATATGTCCTAATAAATTACCCAGATTGATGACAATGACTAAGGAGCATCTTTCTATCTACAAAGAACGATATAGGTTTTTTTTTTTCAAGAAAATCTCCATAAATCTTTTGCCCAGTTACTTATAATGTACAACCAATCCATCTATAAATTACTCTTGTTCACTTATGCCATCCAATCTCTTCCTACTTTTTAAAAGGTGAGAAATGACTTTCAAAACAAAGTGCTGGTAACAGTCTCAAAATTATGGTGCTAAACATCTTTGGCTTGTTAAAATTAAAGGAGAAGGAGATTAGAAGTGTCATGCCTTGGTTGGCATATGTGAGGGCACTAAAGATACTAATTTTAAGCATTTAACAGTGTCAGAGCTCGATTTCATTCCAAAGGCATGAAGATTAAAACCAAAGCAGGTCACTGTCACATGCAACATTGTTCTCTGTATCAGGAGATAATTACACAGGCTGACGTGGATTATAGTTTTCAGTAGCAAATATTTCCAAGGGTTTAGCAAGACACCGTGACATAGTACGTGGCCTGTTCTAAGGTCTAGGAAAGGAACAAAAGTAATCTCAGTAATTCAGGAAGAACTTTAAAAAATAAAGCTTACATATATATTTTATTCACTTAAACATCTGTATTAATTATGGGGCTTTTAGGGGGAGTGACCTCACTATTTTATAATGTAGCCTCACATACAGTAACATGTTTATACACAAGTTTTGCATATATATATATATATAGACATATATGCATATATATATATATATATATATATATGCATATATGTCTATATTCAGATGTAGTTATAGACCTAAATACATACTTATTCACCAGCCGTTGAAGGCCTACTAAGGACAGTGTGCTTCAATAATATAAAAGAGACAGGCTTGGTTTGTTCTGTGTACACAGATCACATTTATCTTGAAGGTGTTTATCTAGCAATCCTAACTTTCCAGAACATGGGTAAGAATCAGAAAGCAAATAAAGTATCCAAAAGCTACTACTGTAGTAGTAGTACACTCACAGAAGTGTATTCACTCTGTACATGGAAGGACTCTTTAGAATCTCCTTGGTAATCTGTTAGTTTTATCTTTGACACAATTCTACATTCTGTGCTATTTAACGTGCCAGCCTCCAGCAACTCTGGCATGGAAGTGGCTTCAAGAAGCAGGCACACTGATGATAACCACACGTAACTGCTCTCTTAATAAAGAAGGAGGATTTTGAAAAATGAATTACAAAAGATAGATGCAGGAACTTGGAAAGCATAGCCGCTTAGCGGCAGGCCAAACAAGCTTTACACACCTCAGCAACCCCCACGGAATCGCTGTACTGTAGCAAAGTACAGTGATTCATGTTCATGATGACCTTGAGTATTCAAAAAAGAGGTTAAGTTATGTTAGTGGGTTCCATTTAACAAGGTGGGAAATGTGTATCACTTTCAAAATGGTAAAAATGAAAAAAAAAAAAACTTACACTGCATAAACTAGAAAGAATTCGTTATCTGGAAAGCTCATTTTATAAAACAATCTTCTTTAATGGTATCAGATGGTTATTACATGTACCCATGAATCCATTCATGTACTGAATTTCCTTTTCTTTCAGGTAACCACCACTCCTACCTCTGAAAATCTCATCAAACTCAAGTATAGTATACTACTTAGCAAAAAAAAAAAAAAAAAAAAAAATGCATCCTGATGGCTGAACTTTATAATTAATTGTATTTTTAAACTAACTTTTAAACATGAAGGATAATTTTACAATAATTCTGTAAAAATGCTTTCTTGAAAGCTTAGAAAAATTGAGCAAGAAAATGCATAATATTGGGTGGTTTCTGTTTTATTACTGTTGAGTTGTCTCTTCCGGCCTTCAAGGCAATCCTGAATTGACACCTATTGATAAGCCCTAAGCTACTTCACAGGTCACTTAATATATATCATTATGCAGATTAAGACATGCTCAGAGATATGGTCTTTCCTCATTTTATGTTCACACTAAATTGCTAAGGGAAAACCTTGAAATCCCATTTTGTTTCAAGTTTCCTCTACATTATTTTAGATAATAATAAATTGGCATGTTTAATTTTCATGAAATTATAAAATTCTTAACTTACATATTACTTTTTTCTTGGAGAATGTTGGGAATTTTCCCTCAACCTTGTTGACAGATGTGAACAGAACATGAATTGGAGAATTTGGACTCTGGATCTTAGATGAGAACTAGACCATTAAATAATAAAAGCATCAAAAATGGGAAGACATGCGGGGCGCCTGGGTGGTGCAGTCGGTTGAGCGTCCGACTTCAGCCAGGTCACCATCTCGTGGTCCGGGAGTTCGAGCCCCGCGTCAGGCTCTGGGCTGATGGCTCAGAGCCTGGAGCCTGTTTCTGATTCTGTGTCTCCCTCTCTCTCTGCCCCTCCCCCGTTCATGCTCTGTCTCTCTCTGTCCCAAAAATAAATAAATGTTGAAAAAAAAAATGGGAAGACACTTTTTTTGAAATATAAATTTCTAAGAATTATTATACATTACAAAGTTTTTATAAATGGGTTTAATTTTGGTTTGTTTCATTCTTAAGGATGAATGAAACTAGTTTTTTATGTTCTGAAAATGAACATCTCACTTAAAAAGGTTTATTATTATCTTAATTCACTTTATTCTGCCTTAATTTTTTAAGATTCTAGCTTCACTGTTTTCCTTGATATTCTTTTTTCATTCTTTGCCCCTTAACTCTTCTTTCTAAACATTACGAACATAATCATTCTGTGGGGCTGAGATAGACACATTGACAACTGTCCAATATCTCTTGTACATCACTACTCACTTTACATGGTCTTTTTGGCATCTGTCTAGATATTCTACTCTTTCCAACTTGATGGGACCAAAATGATAATCATTTTCTGTCTCACAAACTTGTTTCTTGACACCGACATTGTCTTCATTGCTACAGGTTCAAAACTCTGAGTCATCTGATTTTTTTCATTCTTTGTGTTCATTTGAACATTTGTCGTTTGAACATTATGTTCATTTGTCACTTCCATGCCTTTACTTCCATTCCCAACCTCCTACAGCTAGTATAAAACCCATTAAGTTCAGGACTGAGTTAACCACAGCAGTCTTTTCTTTTTTTCCCCTCAATTCCATTTACAATTAATATTCCTAACTTTGTTTTATTCTGTCAGTATCTTATTTAATGTTTATTTATTTTTGAGAGAGAGAGCGCATCAGCAGGGGAGGGGCAGAGAGAGAGAGAGGGAGAGAGAGAATCCCAAGCAGGCCCCCCAACTGTCAGCACACAGCCCAATGTGGGGCCAAACCCAGGAACCATGAGATCACGACTTGGGCGGAAACCAAGAGTCAGATAAGATCCTCAACAGACTGAGCCACCCAAGCGTCCCTGACAGTATCTGATTTAAAATACTACTTGAACAACTTGCTACATTTTCTTATTTAGGACCTAAAAGCAGCTGCAGAAAGAGTAAAACTTATGGTCTTTGTGTCAGTAAACACCAATGTTTCTTTTGCATTTGTAAAATGATTGCAAGTTTAACATCTCTGTATTTGTAATGTCATCATTAGGGGCTGCATACCTAGTATCATGCTCTTCTGTGTTCTGCTTTTCTCCCACACTTAAATTAGACCAACCCAAAGATACAAATCTCACTTCTAAAGATACTCTTGAAAGTTCACAGGCTTTCTCTAAAGTATAATTTCAGGGGCTTGGAGGTACTTATGTCTTCTCCCCCTCAAATTCCTTCCTCCTTTGTTTCTGATGCCTGCAGTTCCACAACTAGAAATACACTATTTGTTTAAAGTTGAATCTTCATAATCATCCACATCTAGCAAGCAAGCAAACAAATAAGTGGTTGCCCAAAATTATAAATGTTAAGTTTCAAATAAACATTTAGATTTCTGTTATTTCTTAAAAAATCAAAACACTTAGTCTTGTTGGGTATTCGTTCCTGTGTAATAGAAACTAGGTGGGTTTCAATGGCAAGTTGGATGGGACAGCCACTCTCTGATTCAGATTGTTTCTTCCTGTCATCTCACATCAAGTTGTCTCCACTCATCTACATCACCTGCCAGGCATTTGATTCTGAGGTCCATTCTTTATTGGTCATTTACATCTTATAAAGAATAATGTTTGAGCTAGTTTCCTCAGGGCTGGGTTTAATATGATCAAAATAGAGTATGAGAGGGCTAATATTTACGAAAAAATTTTAAAAAAAGATAGGAGTGGAGAGTGAACTCTTAGAACAGACTGCCTTGGTGTAACAAGACAAATATGATCCATTTCACTCTTTTGTGAGGTCTTGGATTTACTTGCTTCTACTATAGGAACTATATAGCCAATAGAACATTTCAAGAAAAAAAAAATGTGTTTCCAAATCATGTTAGAAAGGCGGTAGATAGCTACTGGTCTGGAGATAACAAAGAGTAATCAGATAGGAACAGACAATTCCTGAATCCAGAACCTACATTATACCACCCAGAGTTACAGCAGTTTAGGTTTCCAAAATGAATTGAAACCATATATTCATATCCACATAGGATTCTGGGAAGTGCTACAATGTTTCATTGGCCAGAGTCCTCTGCTACCACCTTATTATATGTAACTAGTTGATGCTAAACCGGAAATTGAAGTGAAATCTTTTCACATTCCTTGGGCCTAAGAGGAGCTCCCACAGGGGAAAAAACATTATTTTACATAAATAAAAGGTAATTTTGTCACTATAAGACCATGTCAGCCTGACTCACAAAAAATAATCCCACTTGGTCCTCTGCCCATCTTCAAAAATACTGCTGCTTGTCTTATTTAACAAATGGAAGCAATTAAAAAAAACACACAATCTATAAAATGCTACATAAAACCACATTAAAACTACAAGGAAGAATAGACATCCAACAACAATCATGCTTTCAAATCCGATTTCGTGGAAAGGTCTTGTTTCTGCTATGTCCATCACATCTCAATTCCCTCTCCAGGGAGAGTATAATAGCATTAAAGGTCACTGGTAGGGACTGTTGCCAAGTCAATGAGACAAGGACTCTCTCTCTCCAGAGATGCATCAAAATGCACAGCGATGGGTTGATTAGGTCAGGGCATCTTTTGTATTATGCATGTAAATGAGAATTAATGTCCACAGAGTGCCAGCAGCTATTTTGTTGAGTTTGGTAAAAATGAAACCCTGCACTTAACCTTCAATTCAATTCTCTGAAGTCAGTGTTGGGAGGACGATGCAAGATTCTTAATATTTCCATAAGTAGGTAGTTGGTATGTGACTTATCAATTGCATCAACTTAGAACTCAAATGCTTAGCACTGAATGGAAAAAGAAAACATCTTTCATTAGAATTGTGTTAGGTTTGTTTTGTCCTATAACAAGGTAACTGCTGAAAACCAGTGAGTAGTGAGACTATTTATGGCCGAATTGTAGGAGAAAATCAGTAGGGTATTTACAGAGGAGATTAGTAACACCTCATTTATCTGGGTATTTCCTGGGAAAGAGCAGTTCTGGAGAACTGAATTTTCCATGCACCTAAAGCTTATGCCCACTTAAAACCTAAATTTTAGATGGAAATCTGTATAACATGTATTAAGCACTGGCTTCCTGCCTTCTTGCATAGATATTTCTAAACATAATATTATCTTTTTCTTTTCCCCTTGACAACTCAGAGGTCATCTTGGTGAACATTCATTATTGTACCATATGGTATATAGTTCTATGCCTACCGTATCGTTTTTCTTTCTCCTCCCTCAATGTCAAGCTTTCAGCTGTCACTTCGGGTGTCATTGTCCCTCTTCTCATCTTCTCCTTTGCTGTTTCTAATCTGTTGTGGGCTGGGAAACCAGATAACCAGGCTCATTAAGAATGGCATGCTGAATAAACGTCAATATGGCTCAGAGTGAGGCATTAAGAAATAAAATACATGTTTTTAATGTGGAGTTTTTGTGAAAGTTAGTTTGGATATGCAGAAGCTTTTTTCACTTAATTCTACATTTCAGGCAACCCCTTTAGGGTTGGGGTTGCTTTTTAAATTGGTAGAATATTTCTGCATTTCATTTCAAAGTATTTCTCTACAGGAGAGACTGATAATATTAACAAGATACAGGCAAGAGAAGATGAGAAGACCCTCCAGAAGCAAAGAAATTGAGCGGGACAATACTCAAGGACTCTCATCTAAATCTTCAGGAAATTGTGAAGATCAAAATCTTCCCTTGATAACTAGAGGTCCTAGTCTTCTTTATATAAAGATGGAGGGAAGGTTTAGAAGAATTAAAGTTGGGAATAACAGGTAAAATATATGGTTTCCTGTTGGAATGTCTCAGAATTGTACCTTTACCTCTTATAACAGACTGCTGGCCAGGTGAGAAGGAGATGATCTTGGAAAAACCTGAGATTTTGCCCAAAACTAACTTTTCACGTGTATTAAGTTATCTACTTCACTTCATCTTTTTCAAGATAATGCTCCAATCAGATGTCCTACCGAAAGTCCCTTTCCTTGTGTCTAATGCTATCTCTGAGGATAGCCTGTGGGGCTCCCAAATGTATTTGACTTCATGTTGATGGCTTAGCAACAGTCAGAGCACTCCTTCAGTTCCCTCCATGTATGCCTTATTTATTTGTGGCTCATGCAGTCCATTTTTGTCCTCCTTTAAAAAAATATCTTTATTTTGAGAGAGGGAGAGAGAGCAGGGGAGGGGCAGAGAGAGAGAGGGAGAGAGGGAGAATCGCAAGGAGGCTCCATGCTGTCAGCGCTGAGCCTGACATGGGGCTCAAACCAACAAACCACGAGATCATGACCTGAGCTGAAACCAAGAGTCGGACACTTAACTGACTGAGCCACCATTTTTGTCCTCTTTAAACATTTCTCTAAATCGTCATTTTAAAGGTATTTCACCTCTCTAAAACAGAGTGGTGCTTGGCTAGGTGAAGAGGAAAAATGGATTTGCTTTGTCTATCTCTGTATCTTGAGGATCCAGGTACAGCCACTAAATAAGGATATCTTAGATTTATACAAAGATGAAATTGATGAGAAACAGCACCCTGTACCTTGCCAGGAGCTTTCTTTCCAGCATTACAGTGGACTTTACTTAATGTCAACCTATGTGCTAGATAGTAAGGCCCTCCATGTCCCAAACACTCTCAAGAGTAAAATTAGTATGAAATCCAGTAGAAGAATATTGATTATACAATTAGTCCTAAAGCTCAAAGGTCACAGGGAAACAAACACCATGGCCTTGCTACTGATAATCACAGAATTTTCCTCCGTAGTGGCATGCTGTATTTCAGGTCCTTTCTACCACATTAAGCTGGGCTTGCTCCCTACAAACACATTGCAATGGATTCTTTTCCAATTTGGAGACTTAAAAATAGATAGAAATACCTCTTGACTATTAATAGTTGGGTTTTCTGCAATTGGATCTAAGTTATGAGAATATGAGTTGAGGTAATCAGTTTATTCTATTTTAAGGCAATGTACTGAGATCCACATCAAAACCTTTTAAATTAACATTCAACTAAATTTAATATACACAGACTTATTACATTAGAAAGCAAACTGAAACAAAATATCACTGTAGACAAACCAATAAAAGTGTACAATCTCTGTAGCCCTCATTTTATCTCTTCTTCCAGAAATGTTAAAAAGCCCAAAAAAATAGAATTACAAACAAAACCAACTTAACAGTTCTATCAGCCTCACAGATTTCAATCAGTACAACTACATGCCAATTTGGGTAATCACTTGTATACACCAACACAATTCTGCTCCACATACCATCCAATATAGACAAATGGGTTCCATTTTTTTAAATTCTCTGTATTCAAAGCCCAAGCTCAAAATCACATCCTCTATGAAGCTCTCCAGATTCCCTAGCCAGAAGTCCTTGGTTTATGTCTTATCTCTATGTTTAGCCTGGTTGCTTGGTTTCACACTGTGTTTTTAATTTTTACCATCTGATGTCTTCCATAGGAAATGATAAGCTCTTAGGTAGCAAAAGAGGAAGTTATTTCTATCTCTATGAACTCCAAAGCACCTAGAATAGAGTCCAATATAGGAATGGAATTGCATTTAAGACTGTCATCCATCACTATATCTACAAAAAGAGTTATCTTGAAATGAAGAAACAAAGGCTAATAACTTTATAAATCCATTTGGGGTTTCTCATCATCCTATATTTTGAATAACAATGGCAAAACAGAATGCTGTGATTTGACATTTCACTTTTACATCAAATTTTAAGTCAAATTCAACTTTCCAGTCAATTCAATTTGCTGCTAGGCTACTCAATAATTGTACATAACCTGAAATACAAAACACAGTGAAAAGCATGGTGTTATAAAACAGAATATTCCAGGCATTCATAAATATGCATTCAGGGGCCCATTCAATGAATGATTCAGCACACAAACCTATGAAATTCTAATGGTGCTCTTTACGTATAGAATAAAAACCATCTAGAGGCAACAAAATGGATGAATTTTCTAGTGCATCATACCATGAAGCCATCAAAGCCTTGCAAAGCACTTGCAAATCTCTGGGTTTCTCTGTATCTTTACTCACAGATGTCATACACAAGTACATTCACAGGTGTGAGAGTGTCAGAGTGAATTGCAGTGCGCGCACCCCAATAAAAAAACCCTGTTGGTTTCCTTTACTCTCAACACTTCTGACACTGAGTGAGTGGGGGGTTTTCCCATCAACCAATTCCCTAAGTCTCTGGACACCGACTGCATGTCCTACAGTTCAATTCTGACAGGAACTACCAGGAGTTAGAGCTGACCCCACAGTGTTAGGTCTCAGTCTCACCACACTCTTCCCCATTTCATATACCAACTGCAAGTCCCAGGCCATCACCTGTACTTTTGCCACTTGTTCTGTGTGCCCTGTGACACCTTCAAGTTCAATAATTTGTTAAAACAGCTCACAGAACTCAGGGAAGCACTTTTCTTACTATTACCCATCTATTAGAAAGAATATACTTTAGGAAAAGCCAAATGGAAGTGATGTATAGGGTTGGGTATGCGGAAGGGGAACGGAGCTTCCATGTGTCACCCTCCCTGCCGGGATGTGTTCACCAACCCAGAAGTTCTCCAAACCCCTCTGGGTTATGGTGTTTTTTTGCAGATACGAAAATATTAAATTGGTGGCCATTGATGACTGAACTCAATCTCCAGACATCTCCCTTCCCCAGAGGGTCAAAGTGGTGGCGCAAAAGTTCCAACCTTTAATCATATGGTTGGTTCCTCAGGAACCAGCCCCCACCCTCCTGGAGTCACCTCATTAGCTTTGGTATGGTTGAAAGGGTCTTATTATTAATAACAAAAGACACTCTTCTGACATCTATCAGGACATTCCAAGGGTTTTAGGAACACAGCGCCATGAACTAGGGAGGGAGACCAAATATGTATTTCCTATCACATTATAAAAGTCTCAGTAAGTGGCCTTGAGAACATATGTTTGTGTAAGAATTCAGTACATATCTGTACTGAAGCACTCTTATCCTAAGTGTCATCTTGGAACACAGATCTCATCAAAATCTGAGCCTGAAAACTATTTCTATGATCTAAAGTGGCATAAACTGAAGCAGATAAAATATGTTAAGTACTTTTCCTGATTCTCTCTTACACACACACACACACACACACACACACACACACACTCACACACACACACACACACACACACACACACACACACACACGCAGGCACACACACATATTAAATTAACCACTCTCCGCCCTATTCTTTTCCTCTAGCCATGAGAATTGCTTAACCACTGTGTTCCCTGTATTATCTATGTGAAATATCTGCCCATCATCAGGTACAACAGATTAAATGTTGTATTAAGTTGGATATTAAATTTAGGATGCTGTTTCAGTCACCTCATTGCCCTGGGGTGACATTTTTTTAAAGGCATTTCCTTTGAATACTTCAAAAGTCAATGATTACATTTTAGATGGAGGCATGACAGGAATCTCTAATGGTCACAATCTCTTTGTAGGCGAATATATAGCGGCTTTAAAGATGTAAGGAGGGGCATGCGTAGTTGGCTTCATACACCAAGTGATCTTTAGAAGTAAAATTTCTTAGCTTAAAAGTAAACAGGAAAATGAATGACATGGGGAAAGAAAAAAAAAAAAACCAGGAAAACAGAACTGGGCTTGGCCAAATATATAGTATTCGAATAACTGTGTTACATGTAAACGAAAATGTGCGTTCTTAGAATAGTTCTTACGGGCTTAACTCCATGCTAACAGGTTCAGAATGATCTTGTTATCTCATAAGACGTTTGGGTAGCAACTCAAATAAATGACTTTTTTTAACATCGAAGTGGAAGAAATTTTAAAATGTCTTTAAGTGTTCATTTTATTTCATTAGGAAAAAATAGAACTGTCGTGTTTTATGTAGAAACAACACAAATGACCAGTTTTGTTCTGAAACGTCATGGTAAAGATTTGTGATGCTTTTTTATTTTTACCAGTTCCTGCTTCTACACTGCATTCTGTAGAACTGCCAGATTGGACCAAAGAAGACAGACAAGCAAAGAATAAGCACCCAGCTCCCTTTAGGAACTTGACCCATTGTGCATCAACAGCAAACTGCCCCTACCACCCCTCTCTCCGCCCCCCCAGGCTCTTATTTTCAGTCTTCTTGTGGCCAAAGAACCCGGTGGGCAGACTCAGGGCTACTATCATACAAAACCCTCCTTTTGCTTTCTCACTGTGAACTGTAACAGCAGTCCACAGCTCCCATTTCCTGTGAAGAAGGCAGAACAATCTTTGCAAAGTCTTCCAAAGCATACTTAGTTTTACTTCTGTATACATTTGAAGTCATCTAGATGGAAGTTACCTATACTCATCTGAAAAGCCTTTAACTTATATCCTGTACTGATTCAGACTGGCTTTGGAGGATGTATCGGGGTATGAAAAGAAAGAAAAAAAAATCAAATGAATTGACTTGAGACCATAAAAAAGAGGAGATTCTTTCTAATCTCTATTAATTCCTCTTCCTGTTTTGTTTTCCAAAGTAAGCCTAGTTAACTAAAGAGAGAAAAGGAGTGGGGGGAAGAGAGAGAGAGAGATTATTTGGGAACATATTTAAATATTCCTCCATAAGAAAAAACAGGCTCCATTTCATAAATGGAATACAAATGCCTTTGAATATTATTAAATATTGCATCATTATATCACCCTATTTTAAGCATAATTCCTTTTTTATTTTCTGGTTGTTTCCTTTTATTGTTACTTTGTGATATACTATTACATGCTATGCATTGTATGTTAGCAGTAATATTATGTGCTGTTTTTAGCTTGTTCCGGATTTATCTTTTCAAGGTCAAAGAATTCCAGTCTGCTTAAGATGCTACTCTGTGGAGATCTTTCATAACTTCTATTTCTTTTTTAATTCCCAGGCATATTTAAAATTCTAATCAGAATCAGAGTGTGAAGGGCTACACTTGAATATGATATAAAACAGAGAATCTAAAATCACTTATCTACTATTTTGTCCCTGTTTATTTTATAACCCATCAACAAAAAGCTATTTTGCAATCAATCTCATTAGACCTGCCAGCAATGAAGGCCTCGGATTAAAAATTGAAGAGAGGTTTTGGGATTTTTTTTTTCTTTCCCTCTCTCTTTATTTATTTATTTATTTATTTATTTATTTATTTATTTTCCGTTTGGGTAGTATGAGGCACTCTGTCAGTCCTGTATTTGAACAATTACTCACACCCCATCTAATCTGTCCTTGTCAGCTTTCTCATGTTAGCAAAATACAAAAATCCCATTATCAATCGCTGTTTCTTCATCTGCCAATCAAAATGTTCCTGTTGTAAATATAGGCTCTGTATCCTAGCCTACAATTTATGAGTTTCACATTTAATTTAAGACGTTCAACCTGGGAAAGACTAAAAACTACTAGTGAATATTTATAAATGGAAGTGCCAAGTTAGCAGCAGCAAGGCCACCATTATTCATGGATTGAGTAGAAAAATATCTCCTCCATGCGAAGTCAGGGAACTTTACTGTCTGCCAGGCTCCATTGCCCTAAACTGGCCTTGCTGACTCTGCTGAATTCTAACAATTGAATAGTTTCTGATAGGGCACAATTTTTCATATCACAATAGAATACATATTTAAAAGGCAAAAATTCCAAGGAGAATGTACATAAATATATAAAGGGAAGATGGTGGTCCTTTGACCAGATTTTGACAGATGAAATAGGGAAAAGAGTATCCTCACGAAATGCTCAAATGCTTAACAGAGTGTAAGAGGGATACCAGGTCCCAGGGTTGGAGACTGGCATGTCAAAGAACAGCTCCCCTGGGCAGTGACAGTCAGGTTGTTAAATGGTTTTCCCCAGCCACTGCCTGGTTTCTCCTGGCTGTGCCTCTGAATGTGGCCATACTCCTAATGCCCACTGTATCCAGCGACTTTGGCACATTTTCTGCCTATACTTGTGTACAAAGACCAAATGAACTGGTACAGAACAAAATGTGTGACCACAAATGAAAGATGTCATAACTGCACTGCTGAAATACTTTGTATAAGTGAGCTCTGTTATTTCTGTGTTCAAAAAGCATCTTTACTACCACTAATGACCTAGGAAATTACAAAAAAAATCAAGGAAATGGTACCTAGAATCCAAGTTACCACAAGAAAGTTAGTGTATTTTCAAAATCACAGATGTATCTGTAACCTAAAAGTATGTTTCACAGTGTTTTATTTAGAGTTGGGGAACTGAAGTATGTATCATTTAATAGGTAAATATTAATGGTATTTTTAAACAATGGATACCAACTACAAATATATGAACTGTTACTTGAATATAACAAAAAATGTAAATTGGTATGTTAGGCCAAAGAAGAAAGATCATAAAAATTTGAGTGGAAAAACGTGATTCTAACACTTTCTCTTTCATTTACATATTTATGTCAGTTTGGATATGTTATTTTACTTCTTCAGACCTATTTCCCCTCTCATTTTATGGTTGAATGTACAACAATTGAAACTAAACCATAACCTGAGTCAACTTCTAAGATATATACTACAAATAAACACTTGATATAATTAACAAAAATCCTTGAAATCTGTCTATCACTGTGTCACTCTACAACCTTATCTGTTCATTGCAGTAATTATTTCTAAGCCTGAGGATTGTCTGCTTAGAATTGAACACACAAGATGAATTACTTGTCTGTGTTTTTTCACAAGGTCACAATCTAAGAAGCATCATTTCATTTGGTTAAATCCAAAGTAGAGAGAGAGAAAAAAAAATTCTATCAACAGACAAATTAATTTGATTAGGAGAAGGTGGGATTTACATTCCTTGTCTTAAGGACTTTGAGGTGAAATCAGATATTCCTTTTATCTCCAATCTTCGTATTTAATTCACAAAAATGTTTGATGGAACAAAATGATCATTGCAAACATAGACTTTATTCCTCATTTTAGCAAGGCGATTTTTCCTTGGCTTTAAAAAAATAAATAATTGCTGGTTTCTCTCCCTATTGGGTACTTTAAATCCTGGTGATTGCTCCTAACCGGGCAGAAAGACAATTCCTTTATCTCATAGCTACATCACCTCCATGCAAATTGATCTCAGAGTGCCTTTAGAATGATAGCAGCTGGGTTCTCTATAGCTATTTATGGGTCCAGTTTCCTAGGCTTAATTTTGATTTATAACTATTGAAATTAAATCAGGCATTTTCACTGCTTAAAAGGATGGCTTTGAATCCACCAATTCAACAGGGAGACTATTTACCAACATATTGTGTCAGTAACATTTCAATTTGGGTAAAGGCAAAAGAAGGCAAAATGGCTTCCTATCTCTGATATTTCTACTTGAGATTCCTTCAGAATATGACTGTGTTGTCCACTGACAAATGTGAGGATCGGATTGTCAAATAATACTCACATAAACCTAAAAGATTTTACCTAGGATCAAGCTTTGTGGAGTAATTTCAAGGAGATGAGCTATCAAGGAGTTAAGATAAAGCACTGTATACCCCCATCCAGTGGTATAGTGTAGTGACATGCCCCAAACAGTCCTACTTCATAGATGCTGGGTCCCTTACACTATTGGTTATCCATAGCCAGGGACATCCAGCTAACAGCAGAGATAAGTCTCTTACTCCTCAAAAAATATGATTTGTCTATTTTCCCAAAAGTACAGCTGACAAGATAATTAGACCATCTTCTCTGCCTTTCTTTGGGTGGCAAAGGCCAATTGATTAACTCCTTCTTATGAGTAATAATTTAATTACATAATTATGTCAAAGTATAATTAAAGGAAAAAATGTACAAAAAGGAAACAGAATTTGAAGTAATAAAATATATTAGCAATTATGAAATACAAAAATGTTTTACCCAGGACATAAAAGCCAAAATGATACAGTGAGAAGAGCTGAAGACAAATGCTCAGTTCAAGACATTACTTTTTGGCCATATGACTTTAGTGTATTGATTTCTTGGGTCTCAGTTTTACTAATATTCAAAAAGGCAAGGAGGAGATAAATGTGACTGGAATGACTCTGGAGATTTTAAAAGATACTATATAAGACACAGATATTAAGACCATAAAAATGTTCTATATATATGAGAAACAATGAGAATTAAAATGCACTCAACTCCTTACTTCACCCAGGTAACCAATAAATAGTATTATAAATCTCCTTTTTTACAGATAAGGGAAAAACAGATCCAGAAGCAAGAAATATACTTATGGAGAGTTAGAAAAGGAAACCAAAGCCTAAAAAAATCTTTTTTTTAATGTTTATTTATTTTGAGAGAGAGAGAGAGAGAGAGAGGGAGGGAGGGAGAGAGTGGGAGAGAGAAAGCATGTAGGGGAAAGGTAAAGACAGAGGGAGAGAGAGAATCCCAAGCAGTCTCCATGCCCAGAACAAAGCACAACTCAGGGCTGGATCTCAGGAATCATGAAATCATGACCTGAGGCAAAACCAAGAGTCAGACGCTTAACCAACTGAGCCACACAGGCACCCCCAACAAAACTCTTTAAACATGCCTCCATCCTCAGCTAAGTCATAGTTAAAGAAGGTGATGATGAGGTAAATGCATGACAAAGAAGCTAAGGCAAAGGGGTACAGCAGACAGAGAAAACTCTTTGCCTGTTCTTCCCATGTCTGTTCATTTTCCTCTTGGTTCCTAAGCACCATCACTTCTGTTTACCCTACACTCATCAAAGCAGCTCTTGATAAAGCAACCAACACACCTAATAAAATAAAAGCATAAATTTTGGGGAGGATCATTGGGTCCCTTTGGGAATACTTTAATTTTAATAGAGAGTAAAATATTTATTTCATTAAAGTTGAACAAATTATAATTATCAAGTTTCATATATTAACAATGGTCACAGAGGAGGCATTTTCAAGACATAGGACACCTTCCTGGCCCATGAAATCATACCATTTGAGCAGATGTTTACTCAATCTATTTGCTAAGAAATCTTAATGTACAAATTCTTTTTTTTTAATGTTTATTTATCTTTGAGAGAGAGTCAGAGACATAGCACAAGCAGGGGAAGGGCAGAGAGAGAGGGAGACACAGAATCTGAAGCAGACTCCAGGCTCTGAGCTATCAGCACAGAGCCTGACGTGGGGCTCAAACTCACGAACCACGCGAGATTTTGACCTGAGCTGAAGTTGGACACTTAAAGGACTGAGCCACCCAGATGCCCCAACGTATACATTCTTTAAACAGAAATAGTATCATTATTTCAACTTTTGTTTCCAGATCTTTGCTTTTGTCTTATTGAGAACTTATTGTTAATTACAAGCACCCTATTGAACATACCTGGCTCATAGACAAACTTGTCCTAATTTATCAACAAAATGACAATGCTAGCACCCTGCAAGCTCTCAACAACCAGGAGATAAAGAGATTTTTGCCATGAGGGTGATGGGAAAAGATAGAAGAGAAAGGGTAATATACTATGAATGGAATATTTTGCATAAAAAGTCTGGGTGTCATATTTTTAGCCTGTAACAGTAACTTTTATTAATGTCCATTTTGAATGCACAAAAAAAAGTTGCTCCAGAAAAAACTCACTATTACAGGTCAGTGAGGTAAGTTATGGCACGATATGATTAATATGCTATAATGATGTCTATGAGACAGGATGCTCATTAAAGTTGTGGGTGACAATAAGTGGCAAGAAGCACTAAGGCTTTGAAAGATCGGAACATATTTCAAAGTAAGTTTGACAAGTTAGAGAAATGGTCGAGTAAAGAAACGGATTTTAATCAGACTGAGGGGAAAATGAATGTATCAGTTCTGTCCGTTTTACCTCCATTCTGAATCTGATGACTGCCCATGATTTCCCCAGCTGTTCCCAGGAAGAACTACCATCATCTTGTATCAGGCCTAAGGCAAGAGTCCCCTGAATTGTTTCCCTTCTTCCTTTCTTTCTCTTTTACAGACTATTCATGCAGCAGCTGGAGTGATGTTTTCAAAATGTGAATTAGATTATGCTATTCTTCTTAAAAGTCTCAAATAATATTGAGAATACAATCTAAAAATCCTGACGATGGTCTACAAGGCCTGAAATGAAATGGGTCCTGCCCAGGTCTCTGATTCTTTCTCTTGTTTATTTTCTCTGCCTACAGGTTAGTCTTTTTGCTCCTTTAACTCTTCAATTTACCTTGAGCCTTTGTACCAGCTGTTCCCTCAGAGTATGTTTTTCCTAGCTCTTCACATGGCTGCACTTTCTGTAGCTTGTGATTAAAATCCCTGCCTTTAGTTGACTTGCCTGACTACCCTGTATCTAAATCTCCCACAACTCAGATCTGTTTCTATCACAGTTCATCCCAATACCTGCTTTATTTTCTTTATAGTACCTACCAGTACCTAAAATCATCTTCTTTGTTTCATTGTTAAGGTCAGCCTTCTCTCACGAGAAAATAAGCATTGTGAGGGCAGAGCCCTCTTCTGTCTTATTCACGGGTATTTTCTGCCTTTGAAAACAGGACTTGGCACTTTCTAGGTGCTCAGTAGAAATTTGTTGACAGTATTAGGAAAGCAGATCTCAGAGTATTATGCAAGGAAACTTGGCAGTCCCTGAAACCCTTTCATGGGGCCCAAAGGTCAAAACCATTTTTATTTTCTCACAAATATGCACTGGAGCAATTGAGAAGCTACACGACTTGTGATATTACGACAGATTGCCTGCAAAAGTAGATAGGTTTTTCAGTAATGTAAAGCAATGGCTTCTTATCACTAAATTATTTTAGTTCCAGAATAGTTATTTTTCATAAAAGCACACTATTTTAATATGCAAAGGGGCCATTATTTTTAAATAAAGCAATAAATACATATTTAAATGTTTTCTCAATTTTCATTCTCAATATTATAGTAAATATTGAGAGACAAAATCTACATATACAGTATTCTTAGGGATACTCACAAAATTTTAAGAGTGCCACAGGATTCTAAGTGCAAAAGTCTGAAAGGTAGTGGAACAGAATATCACCAACTAGTTTCCCTTATTCCCTAGACAACATCCAGTAGAATATTTTCCTCCAGGTAGAATTACCTCCCAAATATGGTTTTTGTCTTTCCTGATTGCTGGTTTTGCTACTCATTATTTATGGGAAAACTCTTTTGTTTGTTTTTCCTCTTTTTCCATCTCTTCAAATCCGAAGCGTGCTTTAAAGCCATCTGACATGCTGCCTTTTCTATGAATTCTTCCCTGCAGTTCCAACACCAAAAGTTCTCTATTTGTATGTCTTTAAGCATTAATCACCTATACTACTTAAATGACAATTTGTAGTGTTTAAATTTTTTTGAGTGTTTATTATTTTTGAAGGAGAAAGAGAGAGAGCGTGGGAGCAGGGGAGGAGCAGAGAGAAGGGGAGACACAGAATCCAAAGTGGGCTCCAGGCTCTGAGCTTGTCAGCACAGAGCCTGACACGGGGCTGGAACTCAGAAACTGTGAGATCATGACCTGAGCTGAAGTCGGACATTTAACTGACTGAGCCACCCAGGCACCTCTGTAGTGTTTCTTATCTTCCCAAGTTCCTGTAAACCCCCTTGGGAGCAAGAATTAATGGTCTTTCACAGACAGGAATGGTGGAGCCTGTGTATGTACCATGCAGACAGCATAAAATGCAAACAGGATCTTGTCCTCGATAAACTTTTTTTTAATCTTAATTCCTAAAGTATGAAATGTTAAGCGTAAATGTTAAGAACAGCACTGTTAACCCTCCTCTCTAAAATTTATAAAATCCAGTAATATTCAGAACTCGTTTCTTTTGGAATTTATTACCTGAGGTTGGCAGAGTTCTCTCAACCATGAAAGATGCCCACACCCTAATTCCTGGATCCTCTGAATATATTATTTACATGACAAAAGTGATTGTGTAATTAAGGTTACGGACCTTAAAATGGGGATTATTATCCTGGATTATGGTGAGTTGGCTCAACCTAATTGTATGAGTCGTTAAAGGCAGAGAGTTTTTGTCTGGAAGCAGGGAGATATGACAGAAGGCAAAATCAGAGAAACTGAAGCTCGAAAGGGACTCCACATTCCTAGGGGGTAAGGAGACTGGCATATGTAAAACATGAACAAGGAAAAGAGGGTAACCTCTAGACAAAATTCACTCCCTTGCTGACTGACAATAAGGAAACAGGCCTTCAGTTCTGCAACTGCATGGAAATGAATTCAACCAAAATCCTGAATGGGCTTGGAAATAGGTTTATCCTCAGAGCCTCCAAAAAAGAAAGCAGCCCCACCGACACCTGCATTCTGGCCAAAGCAGAAGTCTCAGTCTAAACACGATGTATTTAGACTTCTGACCTACAAAAAGTGTGAGATAATACATTTGTGCCATTTTAAGCTATTTGTGGTGATTTTACAGCAACAATAAAAAACTAATATAGCATCTTTGATACATTAATTCCAAGTAATTCTAAGAGCACACACAAAATACAACCATGCATTAAAATGAGTATACTGCACTCTTTCTACTCACCCTGGCTGCCTTCCTTAGCATGTAAATTATGTACACAATAGACATGCTTGTATGTTAAAAGACTACATAAAACAGGAGTAAAAAGTCACTGTTTTAAAATTGTGCTTCCCTTGTTTGTTCTAAATGTGTACTTGTCATCCTACAAGGGCCTGTTTCCAAGACTGTTGTACAAAACTTTACAGTTACACTTTTTGGTCAATGAAGTTAAAAGTAGCCCCAAAGGGATGTCCAAATCCAAAGCCATCTAAACTGTTAATAGTGTCAAATGAGGCTGTTTCTTCACCAGCTCCATTTGGAAAAGTAATCAGCACCTGATCTGCAGCTGAGTTTCATGTAATGTAGTTGTCAAAGTGATGGAGTACAACTCTTCCATTTAACTTATACAAAATCAGTATCAACTTGATTGTATCCTTCCCAGGCCAGTGGTAATTTTTCTGGACAAGATACTCTGTAAATGGCAAAGCCAAAGGGAAAAAAAAAGTTCAAGGGAAATAAAAAGACAAAAGTTGGCGTGTTCTCTAGATGCAAATGTAAACCATTTCTTTTATGCCATGAAACTTGAAGTTCCTGTGACCTTGTTATAGTAAGGTCCTACCATAAGGTGAAAAGTCCTTGGAATCCTACTCTAAAACAGACTATTAACTAAGTGCTAATAAAATATCAGAATTTTGTTCATACTGTGATTTTGATAGGTCATATCTTGGAGTGAAGAAATAAAAATTGACCTTATTTATTGATTATTCAGTGTCTTTAGAGAAAAGTGTGAGGATAAGTTTTTACTTTACTGCCCAGACTAAGAGATGTCCAAAGAGCAGGAAGGGGGAATTAAAAAAAAATGTTTTTAATCTCTTAAACTGTCCAAAATGTGGTTTTCCCAGTATACCATCAAGACAAATAAATTCTAGTCCTCACTAGACACTCTGTTCTTAGAAGTTAACAAAGTTATTCACTGTACTTATTCTATTTTTTATAGGTAATATTTTCTTTAAAAAACATTAAAATATACAGAGAAATGTCTCTGTCCCATTTGTAGTGTATTTGTCTAGTTTCCTTCCCAACCACTACTACCTTCAAAGGTAGCTGTCCTTGTCCTTATTATTATGATTGATTCTTCCAGAATTGCTTTAGGCATATACAAACAAAAATAAATATACTGTTATTACTTTTTACACATGGAGTAGCAACCTTTTTTTTTTTTTTAATTCCAATATAGTTAAAATACAGTGTTATATTAGTTTCTGGTATACCATATAGTGATTCAACACTTCCATACAAGACAAGTGCATGGAGTACCATTCTTTACAGGTTATTGTCCCCCATGATTTCTTTTAAATTTAATATCTACAATTTTTCAGTATAGAATTCCTATAACCCTTGAAGTAAGTCCTCAAGAAGATCTGAGAGTAATGAAATACTTACAATGTGTTACACTGAGATATGGAAGCTTAAAGGGACTTCATTTTAGAAAGGCTCTGTCTCTGCTGTTTTTCTGCTTGGCCCCACGTACTCATGTTCTGTATTTTGCCTCTGAATAAGCCAAAGAAGCGATATTCCCATTTCAAGGGGGGAGCAAGGAAGTTAATAATTCTCTGACTTTTGTCTTAAGCCCCAAACACTTGATAAAATCTAAAAAAGAGCCAGATTCCAAGTATGTTCCAGGACATTAGCTTTGAAGAAACCTCAGCCAATGCTGGCATCAACATCCCCTACCTTCAGTGATTTATGGAATAAGACTCATTGTTCACCTGACACTTGCCTTTGATTGTGCCCTGCCCTGGATTCTTGATGGAACACGTATCCTAGACCCCTTTCCAACCTGAACCCGTAATCCTAAGCAATGACGAGACTCATTCTCCTTTTCTTTCAGAGTCTCCCAGGCACTCTGTCCGCTATTCTTTGTTACTCATGCTGTTCAGTAAACTTTGTTTTCACCTTCTCAGGCTTGAATTAAATTTCTATCCAGCACAAAGTCAAGGACCATCTTGGTTGGTCCTATGGGACTCCCCTCCCCCACTCTGGGTCTTCATATCCAGCCTGCCTCCATCTTCATACTGGGCCAGCTCAGTATCTAATGAACCTCTTTTACTTTCCACAGAGGGATAGTAATTCTTAGGACCATTTTAGAGATTAGGATGTTGAGGCTTAGGAAAGTTATGTCCTTTGCCTGGATTTATGTCATCAATTTGGAGTCTCTGTTTCTCCAAATCCTATTCTATTTCTACTACATTTTGTTACTTCTCTTAGTACTTGATTGCCTATAGTCATATATTATTCTCTGCCAGTTTTATGCACACAAATCACTGGATTGCACGGGACTGAAAAGGCCTTAGGGCTCATTTCATTTATCTATCCATTCAATGTTTATATCTCATGAGAACATCCATGTCTCCACAAATGTGTGGATGCTTACAGTAGGTCCAATATCCCTTAAGAGTGGGGAACACATTTTCTCCTTTTTTCTTTCCTCTGCCATTTTTCCAGTTGTGTTTTGTGCCTACTTATTCATCTTCACAATCAGAATTAATATAGTGAATGTAAGAATCATTATTTTGAGGCGAAACTGTGACCTGAGCTAAAGTCAGATGCTCAACCAGGCCACCCAGGTGCCCCTACTTTTTCACATATTTGATAAATACTCAATACAAAATAAGCATTTGCTAATAATTTATCTTTATATACCAAAGACTAAAAATGATATTTATAATGCCAGACTTCTTTAACTTGATTTCTGAAAGATTATTTCATAGGAAATAAAACCTGAAGGCATTTTGAAAAAAAAGTATTATATGGCTTAGTGAGTTATGGAAATGTTACCTATTGTTAGAAACTCACTATGTCCATTATTATGCACAAAGCTCTAAGGAGTGAGTGTAATTTTGCTGAAACCAGTGTTTCCAAACATAGCTGCACATGGAACTCCCTTCCCAAATAACATACATGAGTGTCCTACAGACTATTTCATGAATCATACTATGGGGAAAAAGTTACAAAAAGATGTTTGTCTTAAAAGATATTGTACTTGGGAGTGCCTAGGTAGCTCAGTCAGTTAGTCGTCCGACTCTTGATTTTGGCTCAGGTTACGATCTCATGCTTTGTGAGTTCGAGCCCTGTGTCGGACTACACACTGACAATGTAGAACCTGCTTGGGATTCTCTCTCTCCTTCTTTCTCCCTCTTCCTGTGCCTTCTCTGCTGGTGCACTTTCTTCCTTTCTCTCTCAAAATAAATAAATAAACTTAAAAAAAATCTTATAAAATATATTGTAGTTAAAAAAAACCAGTCAATTGTGTTCACCATGCATAGGACACAGATGACAAGGCATATCTGATAGAAGGACATAAATAGCTCAGTTCTCCTTTACAAGCTTTACAAAACTATATAACTCATCTTCTCAATATAACTCAAAGAACAATAGGGAAAATGCTCTCTGGGTATATAAACGTACGCATAGCTTTTTGTAAATTTATAATACTTTGGCATCCATAGTTCAGATTAAAGAATTTAAAACAATGATATTCTACCATATTTTCTCAAATTCTTTAACATCTCTTAGCCAAGAAACAACCATGGCTGTATTTACGTTATATGATTATTTGTTTTTTAGCTAACTCTTCAGATGAATTCACTAAAATACATAACTATGGCAGATGTATTTTGTTTTTTTTTAATTGAATGGTCTTTCACAGCAAGATATAGCATAAAAATAATGTATAGTCTTTGTCGGTACTATAATTATTTCTCTAATGTTAAAAACAATCCCACAAATATCTTTTCAGAGCTCTCTATTATCTCTGACTGAACACCTCTACCAAATGCCCCTTTTGTTTTACTCATTTCTCCCTTCTTTAATAACAAGGGATGAACAAGAGGTAACAGCTAAATCTCCAGTGGGAGATAAAAAACAAAACAAAACAAAAACAAAAACAAAAAACCTACCAATAACAGTAAGAAAAAGAGCTTGTGAAATCCTCAAATGTTTTGGTAGAGGACTCTATTAAAGTTAAGAGTGCTTATTTCGCTTAATTGTAAATAAAGTAGATTTTACAGCAAAGGAAAATAATGATAGATGCTAAAGCTTCCCAAGGACAGTTTTAAGAATATCTATATTTCTCAGGGCTGTCCACTGAGAAAAAGCAAAGACAATTTCTAATAGTAAAGATGTAGGTTTGGGGGGAGGGAAGCAAGACTAAAATTGACCCCTAAAGAAGTTGGAGTATGTTTAATAATACAAGGGAATTGTTTTCTGATGGCTACAGTCCTGAATAAACATTGTAGGAGTACTGACAATTCTGACTCCATCTTTGGCTCTCTGTATTGTTCCTGTTAGTTTAATGACCTCTCTTGGGGCTACGTGTTCCAGGCCCCTTTGGAGATTAATATACATACCTTAGAAATGTCCTCCATGGCCGGGATCTGGGAAGATTTGCTTTGGCCTCCTGTGAGTCTGCTAGAGACAATGCATTCTTTCTCTTTCCTGATGCACACAGGTGGAGCCACAAGATCTAATTAAAGGTTAGCTATCAGGTGCTCGCAAACCCTCTGAGGTGCATGCAAACCCTTTGATCTCATGACAAGGCTCTTCTGCTTCTCCCCTCGCTCTATAAAATCTGTGGACTAAGGTCCAGACTTTGCACCTGGATCACTGTCCACCGAATCCCCTCTTTCAGTGAGTTATCCTGCATAAAATTCTGTGTAAACCGTTAAGGAGTGCCCTGCTTCGTTTTCTGGTCTGAAAGTGCCTTCTCAGTTCGGGCGATACGTTACTGTCCCTCCCCCACCTTCTAACAAATGTAAGCTGATGTCTGCATTATGTACTTCTAAGTGTCAGGATGACAATTAAGGGAAAGGAGCAATCTTGTCTTAAAAGTTATATTTCAGGTGGAAGAAAAAGAAAAAAGGAAATAGAATGATGTGTCAGTATCATCTTTTACTAGACTTGTTCACACGTTATAGTCTATTTGGGGATGTTTGATACCAGGTCTGTTCTAGTGATCAATGGTTGCTCAAAGAGGCTCTTGCCTAAGTAGAGAAACCCGTGGAGTGACATGAAGGCCCTTAGAGTATTCATGCACTCTAAAAGAATACTAAAATGAGATTGGTGTTATGCAACAGTGAAGGTGCAATAGTTAAGCCTTATTATGTCTCAGGCTTCATGCCAAAAATTTAACATGGATTATAGAATAGCCACTGCAATCATGTGGACATCGGTGAGATATATTACACTAACGCATTTTACAGGTAAGAAAATAGAAACAGAATGAATAAGGAACTTGCCTAAGCTCATATATCTGCTAGCTGGTGAAGTCAGGCAGCACTCAAACCCAGAGCCTAGAATTTTAAACTTTAATATATAGAATAAAAGAAAATAGAAATTCTGGTGGTTATAATGGATTCCAGCATTCACAAACCTGGCTGTATTATAGTGATATATGAATGGAAACTTTTCTGGTTATAGAAATGTGTAAAGTGAATCAGATTCTAGAAGAGAGCTGGTGTATCTAGCTCTAATATCTACTAACAACAGAATGGTATGCACTCCCTCGTACTAATATGGGCCTAAAATGGATTATAACAGATTTCTACTAATCCAAATATAGACCCTTTGAACTATTTTCCAAACTGTCCTCTTTATGGTTCACAATTAGGTCAAGTCTATTTTTTTCAAATACATATTATTCATCTTTTGGCAAGTACTTTATGATTCTTATTTCTAAAGGAATAGAAAGTTTGTGTTAACCTTCAAAAAATGAAAAATAAAAGAACATGGAACAGATTATTTGATCAGTATTTCAAAACATTTAAAAGATTGCAAGGCATTAGTTTAGAAGCTCAATTATTTCATTTTGAGATAAATTTTCAAGTATTATGTTATAAAATCATATCAGATAATATAACCTAGGTGTTTTCATCATTTGCTCTAATTTATATGTGTAAATTACTGTTTCTGTCTTATACTGATATTTTAAGCTCTGTATATCATATCCTTCACTTTAATTCCTTCTCCTTAATATTTACAATTATAATTTGTCAAAATGTAACACAGCACAAGGTAAACACTAAGCAGGGGAACAACAAAACATTGGTTGTATTATCACAATGTGGCTTATTAATAACATATAATATTACAGTTTATAGCACTTCTCATTATAATTTTTCATCTATTTTCCCCAAAACCTGTAAGATAAGGCAGAAACTGTTAATTCTTTTACAGCTAAGGAAAATGAGCTTCCAAGAGGTAAAATTACTTGCCTAAGGTTATGCAGCATGATAATGTTTAAATATATATGCACATATATTTATACAACATATACATTTTTATATAAGAAACATAAAACACCTCAGGAATTGCTCTTTTCTGGTATAAATCTATTGCAACTCATAATTGAATAAATAATTATCTAGTTTGGTGTTCAATTGATATTTTGACAACTATATTGATTGTAGCAGGAAATAAGACAAAGATTAATGTTTCATCAAAGTTATTTTTATAATAATTCTAATGGGCTAAACTTCTAACTCCTCACTCAAGTGGTACATGGTTTGTTATTTTCATTTAAATGTATGTAGACAATTCTATTGCTTATAGTAGGTTAATCAACTGGCAATGTCAATAATTATATTAAACCTACTAAAGCATTTGAATGTTTTATGGTGAGAATTAAATGTAATTAATATTTGAAAATATTTAGCAACGTGCCTGGTACATAGTAAATGCTCAAAAAAATATGACAGTAATAGGCTTCTTTTCTTTATACCTGACCACAAAATATATCATGACCATCACAATTTCAAATTATTTGAAATCTCCTGGCCTATGGATTTGAATTATTTTCAACTTCCAACATACAATGTTTTCCTTAAATCACTCAGGGGGAAAAGAAGTGGGTCAGCCAAGTCTCAGAATACCAGTCACACCTTCAACCTCATTTTAACATTTCCTTCTAAGTGCTTCCACCTACATGAGCAGGCTGCTGGTTGCCACCCCCCTGCCACACCTGATGCTCATGGACCACCTGATCCAAAGAAGGCCCTTAAAGAGGATGAATGTTGGCTTATCACGTGCCCATAGATTAAAGATCTACACAGACAGTAAGAATGTTAATATACTATACCTATCAGCATCTCTCCTACAAATTCAAGGCAGAGATAAAGCAGTCAGTTGATAGAAGGGAAAGCAGAAAAATCATGTATAGAAAAGAGAGACAAATTGCATATGGACATCAATTAGTGGTAGAGTACTAGATCAGTGATCCACCAAATTCTGCCTTTGATCTGAGTCAACTTTCTAGGTGCTGAAGTCCATCTTGTTCTTTATAGACTTGAATATTATGAAGTTCTTGTTCTCTCTTGAAGCCTGGGACATGTAGCGAATTCAAGAACACTATGATGACTATCTTCTTCCTTTCTTCGTGAATCTTTAAAATACATTTCCATTATCAAAGTAACATGAGTGACCTCTCCTTTAAACCAACTAACAAAACAGTCTACTGATATGGGTTACTTGTTTTTTTAAATCTATCTACCTACTGAGTCATCTATTCATTTCCTGTCCTGAGTTTCAGAAGACCTTTAAGGCAATAATCACATGAGGCATGGGACATATTCTGGTTTATTCTATCTAAACCCATCACTTCTGTTAATTATAGGGAGACTTTTACATTAGCAAATGATCTTAGATAACTGAGAACACAATCTTGAGAACAATTAGAGAATTACAGATTCTCTAATTGGCAAGTGAATCCTCTGAAAGCTTTAAGATGAATATCGATTTTAAAAAGAATTTTCTCAGGAAATAGGCATATACTAGGTGTGGCTTATGATAAATTGAAAACAATATTAAATATTTTAATTCACTTTGAGAGTTCTACATTTGATTATATTTACCCCAAATTGTAAATTTTGCATAAATGTTATAATATATGTTATTGTAAAATGGTAAAGTTATCAATGACTGGGTCATATTAATCTTAATGTGATAACAGAAGACAACTCCAATGTTATGAGACTAAAAAGACATACTTGGATTTTTTTTTTATTAAGAAGCAAGGGTCATCCGTAATATTTCCCATTTCAGATTCTACCTATTTTTTCCTCAGTGTTTACCATAAAGCCTCCTACTTTTCCTTGCTCTACAAAATTTGAACGATTATAAGTTGGTTGTAGCTAGTTTATCTTAAAAAATTTCAAATGAACTTGCACATCATTTAGATAGGCTTAAAGTGGCAAACGTAATTTCCGTTAGGTATATGCAGCTGTCTCTCATGTTTCTGGTCATAAATCTTTCACTTTATTGTGTGGATATTTTTCTGAGGAAGGAGAAAAGGAAAATAGGTGTGCATATATTTGCTTGACTTAACTCTGATCTGTCTTGCTGGCTTTCATCACCTTTGGAAGAAACTGCATTTCACACTTAAGCTGTTCCACTATGGAATGATAAGTGATGACCATCCTGTGGATTTTCACAGCTGTACAAAAGACATCCAGGTGCACCTGTCTTTTGAATCAGAACCCAGTTAGCCCCTCTCACATTTATCAAATTGCTTTTGGGAGATTCAAACCTGGATGTCTTCCAAGCTAGTTAAAAATAATTCTGGAAGAAAAGTACAGTACTGGTTCTTGGCGGTGGAAACGTGAGTAACGTTCAACTGCAGCAGATTCCTTTCAGACAGTTCTGATACCCATTTCAACTTCCAAATGTCTTGCAGAAGTTATCTTGTACTCTCAGCTTTCTTCTGATAAACATATGGGAAATGCAGTCAAACAGCTTTTTATCACTTCAAAATTCAGGCTCAAATTTAATCCTGCTGCCTTGATGAAGCCAAGGAAGCTGTGAGGGCATTTTCATTATATCCAGACCTGACTGCAGAACCCGTCATTCTTTAAAACTCTGACAGCATCATTCATTTAGAACAATGTGATCGATCCAGAAGAAACCAGGGGCAATGAACTGTGGGTGCTCCTACAGAAGAGAATACCCAATCTAGCTGAAAAATGTTTCATTCTTCGCCTAGAGATAAAGTCCCCCATCATTCAGATTTTTAGATTCTGTTAAACCTTACAGAGTTCCTGTGTTGCAACACATGTTATAATGTGTTATTTGCATTTAAATCTCAGTTGTCAATTGTACTTGTGTAATCTCCAACTAACAATGTTAGAGTTGCCTATCATTACTATATACCCTGTACCTAAAAATGCAGATGGCTAACTGAACATTAGGTATTTTATAAGGATTGCGTGTATTATATAGAGGCAGCTTACTATTCTTTGACTTATATAGGAATATAACATTCATTAATATTTTACGATTAACCTACGAAAACTACCACAAGGGCAGGTGTTCCTACACTGGCCAAAACTCTGAAAATTCGAACTGATATAAGTGAATCTGATAGTTAAGGAATGTTACAGTTGAAAAAAATTAGAGATAATCTCATATAATGATTCCTAATCCAGGTTTCTCAGGTACTCGGGGAATTGGATAAGCAGGAATTGGTGGTTCATGAACCATTTTCTATATTTCCAAAAGTATCATAGCAATTGTAACTAAAAGGACTCCACATGATAAATAAAATGTCAATTTTATCAGCATCTGGCTGGGATTATATAGGCTTAGTGTGCACAGTTTGGCATTTATTCATATTGTCCAATTAATTTTCTTTGTGATAAGACTGTTCAGTTCTTATTATTGGGAACAGGCCTGTGGCTTCCCTGCCAAGGCCTCACTACCAGGATAAAGAATTTTAAGCACCTGGAACAAGGGAAGCTTCACAGTTTAAAAGGATTTTCATGGCCTTGAAAGGTAGTGCTCAACAGCAGCAGAGTACCTAAGTTACACAAGGGAAGATCATTTCCCCATGGGACATGGCACCCCTCCTCAAAATAACTCCGTACAGTGGGGTGAGAAGTATAAGGTCACACAGGGAAAGGAAATCTATGGTGTTTCAGTAGGATATATTCTGCTTCTTTCCATTCCTTAATCTAGCCCCTCTTCCTCTTCTCACATTTTCTTTTCTTGGGACTACTCAACTAGGGAGCCATGGCAGAGTCCGTAGTCAGGTGGAAGAAGCCCAGAGTCAAGCCCACTAAGTGAGCCCCCTGGAGTAGCTCAAAGCCAGTCTCCTCAGAATCGACAAAAAGCCTCTTTAGGCTATGGCCTCTGGCCTTCACTAAAAGGAACACAGGTCCCATATGGACAGCAGATTTTCTGCTGGTTTCTAAGGGAGACTCTTCTGCTCTTGCTCTCCCAAGAAGCATTTACAGGAGCCTCTTAGAGGTGTTAAGGGCAGTGTAGTCCTCTCTCACAGCACTGGCATATGGCCTTACCTTCTTACATAGATGACCACATAGGCTCACTGGCTGAAGAATGAGGTTGGCCTTGGTAGATGACATGTAATATATACATACAGTTGTTCAAAAATATGCACTGAATGCCTGTTATATACTTGCTAGGCATTGAGATGCCACCCTGAACCAAAGAGAGATTCTGTCCTTCTAAGGCTTACTATATTCTAGCAGGGAGAAATATATTGAGTATATGATTCCCCAAAATCACTTATGATAAACACAATGAAGTAGAAATGCATAATGCTATAAGAGTATGATAAGGGGATCTAATCTGACTCAAGAAAGTCAGAAAAGGCTTCCCAAAGGAAGTAACCTATATAGTCTGACAAAGCTTGCCACATAATACATCATCCAAATTGGAGCACTTTAGAGAAGAGGCACCATTAACAAATTCTATAGAATAACAATCACAGACAGGGATTTGGTCACCCTAAAGATGTCTGAAGGAATAAATTGAGAAGACTGGGTAAGGACTGTTTTATGCTTAAAGAATGAACAATCCATTGGTTCTAGTCCAAAATTTTGGAACTTTGGCTTGTATTAAATGATTTGTTCATTCCTAGAAGGAGGCCACCATCTGCCAGATGGGAACATTCCTCTAAGATCACAATATCAAGAGAATGGAGGCACTTTGGTGGTCCAGTTCTTTAGCAATCCCATTCCAAAGGATGTAATTTGAGTTGACATAAGTAAGACTACATACATTCTTATTGGTCAAAGGGTGAGGAAATATCTAGGGTCATCTGAATTGCTGGCTAGAGAGGATAACCGAGAATAAATGCGATAACTAAGCAAGGCTCTCCTGTATAAAGAAAGAAGGTGAAAACAGGGAGAACAGGTAAAGCTTTCTACTCACTACTTCACACTGTGGCTGAACAGAGAGCTTTCCAAGGAGTTCTAGACTTGTATTACTAATTAAGGTAATTCCATTGTCAACCACATGCCAGGAAAGAACCTCATGAACAGATAATTGGTATCCCTGATAACTGTCAAAGGGCCTTGATATTTCAGCAAGCTGAAAAAATAAATGAAAGTTATAAGCTCCTATCTTGATCATAGATGCATTAACTTCAGACCACTGTGGAGAATATTTCAATTCCCACTGCTATAAATATATACCTGTTCCTCATTCATGAAGGACCCTGCCCCTCCAACACACACAACTCCTCTCTGTAAAGAGAGATACTTACAAACCTTATTCTTGCCCTGCCCATTCTTGAATTTGACTTCTGTACTTTTCAACAAGCTGTTAGATGTCATTAATATTCTCTGTGGTTTCAATACTTCATTCTTTGATAAAGTTCAAACATTTAAGTTAATGTCAACTTGATATATTTTTTAGCCTAAATACGTTTTACCCAGTTTTGAAGGATTTATGAATAAACATTTAAAAATGTCAAAAATAGGGGTGCCTGGGTGGCTCAATGGGTTAAGAATCCAGCTTTTGATTTTGACTGAGGTCATGATCTCATAGTTTATGGGACTGAGCCCCATATCGGGATCTGTGATGACACCACAGAGCCAGCTTGGGATTCTTTCTCACCTTCTCTCTCTCTCTGCCCCTCCCCACCTCTCTGTCTCAAAATAAATAAATAAACATTAAAAAAATAAAAATATCAAAAATAAATGGATGCAACATTTAACTTATACATATTAAAAATGTATATCCAGTTCTTTTCTGGTAAGTGAGCACCTGGGGCAGGGCTGCTAAGCATCTAGCTTGAACTTTTCTATTTCCCTCTACCTTTTTGGCAAGGAAAGGACAAATTTTTACTTGACCTCTGTTAGTTTAATTATCAGCTTTAAACTAGTTTTTTGAGACGCCAAATTCAATATGATTTACTTCTTATTAACTTCCTTTCTCCACGCATCCATACCCAGTACTAAATTACAACCAAGTACAGTAAGACCTTGAAATCTTTACCCATTAGGGCCCCCAAATTAAAAAGAATATTTCATGATTCTTCTGGTTTTGGGGATAAAGAAGCAAATGATAGCAAACAAGACAAAATTAATATAAAATAGAAATGTCCATGTAGTTACTGGGTTAGTTGAGCTTAAAATTTGATTACTATATTCTCAAATTCATAGCATAGCATATGCTTCTATGCATAGCAAGTACTAGCTTCTATTAATATCAATAGTTGTCAACCGCGGTAAGTTTAAGAATTAGCTGGAATGTTTACTAAAAAGCACATTCCCAGGATCTACATGTAGAAGGTCCTGAACAGACTTCAGAAACTGCATTAGGGATTCTAAAATGTTGGTTCAGATACTGCACTTTGAGCTACACTAACCTACATTATTACAGGTGGGAAAGGAAATTAGATTTACCTCCATGCTTACTAACTTCTAGACACATGCTACATACTGTATATTTTCTTAAATCATATGATCTTTGGGGCACCTGGGTGGCCCAGTCAGTTGAGCGACACACTTTTGATTTTGGCTCAGATCATGATCTCACAGTCCATGAGTTTGAGCCCCATCAGGCTCCATGCTGACAGCGTGGACCCTGTGTGGAATTCTCTCTCTCTCCCTCTCTCTCTGCCCTTCCCCCTGCTTGCTCTCTCTCTCAAAACAAATAAATAAACTTAAAAAAAAACACAAAAAAATCATATGATTTTCAAAAAGATATAATCTATAATCTATTTTATAGGTTCAGAGAATTTAGCTGGCTGAGATCACAGAATAAATTATGGGAATCAGGTTCCACAAAAGAGCAGTCAGATTCCAAAACCTTCCCTTTCCTTTCTGATGCTGCTACTCTATCTACCAAAGCTATAAAAATAACTACCATTTTTCAAAAGATACTTTTCATCAACATGAATTCAAATTGACATTTAAAAAAGCTTTCTGGGTTATCAAAGTTAATAAACAAACTCACTCCTTTCATCAAGCTTTCCTTTATCAAAGTTTGATGGTAGTTCAGTGTCTTAGTTACCCTAGAAAGGTCAACTTTTTAGCTAATCAGAGATCTTGGTATAATGTAGGTCAAACAAGGCCCCCTGTGTCCTTCTGTAGCCTTTCACACTTTTGAAAGGGCTTTTAGATACATTATCTCATTTGATTCTTCTAACAACACTACTAGATCACACAAAATAGATGACATCTTTGTCTCTTCGTACCAAAAATCACAACAGGGTTTTCACTCTGCTCCTTAGTTCAGAGGTATCAGCATCTCAGCACTTCAGCTCACACATGCAGGATGTATTTGAGCTATTCCCCTGCCCTGTGAGGTTGGTGGCTTTGTGTCCTATATAACCTCACGACTACAGTGTCTATCAAAGGGGGACAGCCTAACCAGCAAAGCATGGTGGGAATAGGCTGAATCTGGCTGAAATACCCTGACCTTATTTCTTCTCTGGGAGAGTATGTAATCACAGAAAAAAATATTCCCTAATTATCCAAATTTAAACATTTCATTTGATGAAAATGGTATCTTTTACTTAGTTTGTTTCCTAATATAAAAATATGGCTTCACATCCTTTGTGCTTGTATTTCTGATAGTTACATTTAAACTATTACAGTTATAATGGTTAATTTAACCCTGTGTCCATTTGGAAATACTCTTATTCTAATGTAATGCCCTTACACATGACAACAGACTTTTCTCAGAAGCCTTAATTTAAACAGTAACATTTTATAACATCTGCAGAGCTCTGACCTGGCAAGTGCTAGGCTGGCAGAGGTTCCCTATATGGGGTGTTCCAGCCAGCTGTACCAGAAAGCAGCCAGCCGTGGGTGATTGGCTTGCCTGAGTTAAAGTAAGCTCAAAGGGAGAAAAACAATCAAATCATCCTGCCCCTTTCAAACACACATTGCAATTTCTCTTGCATCCAATTTACAAACATTTAAGAAAGAAACTGGTTAGAAGCACAGTGTGTGCATGTGTGTGTGTCTAAATGTACTTAGCAAAAAAAAAAATGTAGATAGAGACTATTCTATCACTAATTAGCAACTGAATTTCGCCAAAACATAGCATCACATATAAATATAAAAAGCTGTTTGGTCTATTGAGGAATAAGCTGAACTAAATTAGTTTATTCCCAAACCAAAATCAAATGTTATCAGAGCCTTGTTCTTCTTGGAAAAGTGTAATAGAAATGCAATGTGATGTGCTTTGATATTTTTATTATCACCCAAATGTACAGTAAATTAAAGTGTTGCTGAATTTGAATTATACCATCACATCCTTGACAACGATTATATAAATATCAAAGTAACAGAGAGATGAGCAAGCTATATGACTAGTATCTAACAGTAAATAAGGTATACAGCTTTTACTTTCAGAAGCAAATTTTGTTGAAACATTAGGTAAGGTGGCAAGATATGTGACAAAGAACAGTGTGAACTGGCATCTGTCTTCCCCACCTTTGTCCATTACCATTTCCAGTAGCTAAATTAACTTTAGTCAAGGTTAACTAACTCTATTCTATCGCCATGGATGGGTCTCTTGGCTATGTAATTTGTACTTTAATCCTCCTGGAAATTGCAAGAAGCGAAATTAAATCTTTCACATCCAGCTAGGAGGAGAAGAGAAGAAAGCCATAATTCAGATTTCACTGTAATATATTATAGGAAATTTGTCTCTTTTTAGTGTCATTGCCCAGGAAGATAACCCTTTCTTGTCTTTAACACTTGGAAGCTAGGTTGGTGCATGTCCAACATCGGGGTCATGGCCATTTTTCAGCTGTACAGCTCATCTTGGAAGTGAAAGACAGTGTCCTCCCTCCAGCAATCAGTAGCCATGGTTAAGTATCTTGGTATATGCTTACATGAGCTAAAAATAGATTCATGTTAATTTGTTCATTTTATGGCACCAAATACAATGATAGAAAGGCTTGGAGCTCAGTTAGAAATTATAAGTTTCCAGGAAAATTTTGAGTATACTAAATTCTTAACAGATATTTCCATATCTTCTGATACATGATGTTAAATTGTATGATCAAGTGCTAACTACGATGATAAGTATCCTAGGCAGCAGCCTAGAATTGTGGATTGTCAGCTGACCTGACAGTCAACATGCTTGGCTCCACCACCAGTATGAGTAGGACAATGGATAGATTGTTCTGTTTGCTTTCATACATTTGTTAAATGGGTATATGATACCTGGTGTGTTTAAATCATAAAGATATCATAATAATTCAGTATATGAAAGAAATGTGAAATTGGAAAAAGGTGAAACTACTTTTAGTTGTAGGTTATAATGACATAGAAAGGGGTTTGCAACATCTCTGAGAAGGCTCACGTATGAGCCATTCTATTGAAAACAATGTAGAGGATGCATATTAAGTAACCCCTTCTACTCAAAGGATGACCACACCTTAATCCATTCAAATGGCATTATCTAGACAGAAATTGGTTCATTTAGTCTTAGATGAGAATAATTAATAGTCATCTTGTCATAAGTAGAGTGGAATGGTAAGGCCAACATGGGATTTAAGGTCACACTTGGATTCTCATCTGTGTTCTGACAGATACCCAGATCTGTGACATTGGGTAAGTCTCAACCATTTGACCCTCAGTTTCTATTATCTATGATTATAACTTTAAGAATATTTCTTACAGGTTTTCTGTAAAGATCACATGAGAAAGTGGATATAAAAATGACTTTCAGTAAACTAATAATTGCTTTGAAACATTCTTATTATTACTACATAGATACAGAGTTCATAAATATGCCATCTACGTCTAGAAATTTAAGTAACTCCCACAATATCATATCTCCGACCTGATTTTTCCAGACATCTTTCAAAACTCACCACAGTGAACTTCCATCCTATATAGTATAGTAAACTCACTATCTCCTATACTGTGCATTCTTGCCTTTTGGCTTAGTGCACATGCCACATTCTCTCTTCCCATATCCACATGAAACTCTCTTTGCTCTTGTCCATCCATCCTTCAAGGCCCAGCTCAATTGTTACCTCTTCTGTGAAGTCCCCCCCCCCACTCACCCCATCATCAGATTCCATACTTAATGATCTCTTTTCCAATTATATTGTTGCCTGAACATTTAAAGCACTTCTTTTTGGTGCCACTCATTTGGCACTTACTGTACCCACATCCCTCTCTGTAGTTATCTTTTCAAACAATGTGTGCATATTCTATCCCTACCATAAGGGTAAAGGTTCTTGAGTTTAGAGAACATGGATCACACTTTCTATCTCCAACATATCTTGTGAAGTATCTTATAAGCAGTACTTAATGTGTGTGATGATGGATATAAATGAAACGAATGAAAGTGTGATGTAGGTATAATAACTGAGGTCTAGATATCATTCTGTGTGACAGGTATTGCTTTTTTTTTGAATACTATGATCCAGTACGATTTTCCAGTTGCAATTTGCATAGTGTGCCTCTTCAGGGTACAAATGTTTAACAGAATTGCCAGAAGAGAGCCTCATATAAAACAACCCATTTCAGAGTTTAGAAAGTTACCACAGATTAAAACCAAACTAATTTCTTTTCACAAAGGAGAAACATTTAAGAAGCTGTAATCCACAGTATATTTGGAAGGAGTCTATGTAATACTAACTAAATTAACACACAAATCACTGATGATAAAGACTTGCACAACTGGCCAAGGAATAATGGAAAACAAAATAATAGAATATGAAAGAAAAATAATTACAGTCTACATTTCAAATAAGAAATTATGAAATAAAAACAAAGAAAATAAATTTACTCAGATAAGCAAGTGGTCCCTTAATCTTCCACCCCATTAACTATGAAAGCAAGATTTTATTTCATTCTTGTTGACCTAAATTATTACGTCTATCTTCATGCACATATATAGGTATGGGAAAGACATGGTTTACTCAATTACTCAATTAGTGTACTAGCTTTTAGGAACTAACAATTGTTAGGATTTAGCAAATATTACACAACATGTTGGGCACCTCAGAAACACATTTTCTTTTAATCCTCTTAACTGACATCCTTGAACTCTTTATTTCCTTTACCATTAACTTGACATTTAATCCCATACTGTTTATGTACTACTAAGAGATATTTGTGATATCTCTCCCATTACTTATTAGAACTACTATTTCTCTCTCATCATTACGTTTTTTTTTCTTTTTTTGCTCTGGTTAAATATTTATTAAGTGACTACTAGGTGTGTGCTGTTCTTGGCTCTGAACACAGACAAGTGGATAAAACAAAGTCCATAACCTAAAAGAGCCTTCATGTTAGTGTTATGCAATTATTTGTGTATCTATGCACCCAAACTAGACTGTTAGCTTCTTAGAAACTAGTTCCTTAATTTTATTTCTTTGCATCCTCCACATTGCCTAGCACAGTAAGAACTTAATTCAAAATCAATATTCAATAGATATGTGTTACTTTGTTTTAAAATGTTTATTATTACTAAATTAAATGACATTTAATAATTTAAAAATTATTAAATATTTATTAAATAATATAAAGATTCTAAGAATAATACTATCAAATTCTGACTATCTGTTATGACTTGAAGATTCAATGGAAAGTCTACTAAGTCTAAAATGTTGGTATCCACATTCCACATACCACCCCACTCCCACCCCCGGCTGATCCCATCAAAACACAATTATTTACACAGATTTATACAGATTGTTTCTTTTGGAACAATAATCATACCTATAATGATGATATTTTAGCTTCTATTGTGATTTTTTTTACTGTGACTCTCAATAACAGGATGATAATCCCTTAATTGGTATCTCTTCAGACAAGACTAAGCTTCCTTCACTTATTTTGATAAATTTTACATTTGAAAATAGAAATTTTTGTCTTGATATCAGATGGAAGAATTTAATTTAGAATTATAGTCTATACATATATTGTTCTGTTCATTTTTTTCAGACAGCCAGAGGCTAGGGTAATATTTTGGGTCTCTGATCTTTAGTTATTCCCAGATGCTGTTCTCTTTGCTATTCTTTGAAAGGCAGAATAACATAGTGGTTAAATGCATAGGTTTTTAAGATATGACTTTAGATATAAATAGTATCCTTTTTTTTAAGGATTTTTATGACAGTTAGTATATAAATGCATATAAACATTGGTACTGAGTCCCTTATATACTAAGTACTCATCAAATGACATGTATGTGAGTCAAAGAGGGTGGGGGAAAGATCCTTGTGGAAGGTTTATCTTCTTTCTGAGACTAGATAATAAAGTATATGTTGTAATATAAATATTTTGCATATGTATGTGAGTATGGAGGCCTCAAAATGGGTTTAGGGGCACCCGGGTGGCTCGGTCGGTTAAGTGTCTGGCTTCAGCCCAGGTCATGATCTTGTGGTTCGTGAATTCGAGACCCGCAATGGGCTCTCTGCTGTCAGCACAGGGCTTGTTTTGAATCCCCTATCCCTCTTTCACTCTGCTCTTTCCCTGCTTACTCTCTCAAAAATAGTAAATTAAAAAAATAAATAAATAGGTTTAGCCACATTACCATCAATAAAGTTAGCTATGGATGAACACAGACATACAGACCATGGTTGGTATATAGGAAGTGGAGGAGAAGCATATTTGCAGATTAATAAAAGATGAAGTCATTCTGCTCTCAAAAAACAAAACAAAACTAATCTCAATACAAGATCGCTATTAATATGTAATATGCTTACATTATACACAAGGAAACCAGGATCAGAAATTGTAAGTAATACACTCAAGTTCACACAGTGCTCTTTCAGGATGATACTGAGTCCAAAACTGGATGAGTAATCAAGGGCGATCACTAATTGTGGTATCAGGAAAATAAGAGCCTTTCAGCAGAGGGTCAAAGCTTTTTAGGATCAAGTGCTGTGTATGAATACAAAAGGGTATGTGTGTGTGTGCTATAAACAGAAGGATCTATGGAAAATAGGTAACACAGTAACCTTGTTGGGTATGGACATTTAATGTTCTTCCTTTCCTTCCTCCCTCCATCCCTCCTTCTCTTCTTTCTTTGACACTCAGTTGATTAAACAAAACAAACCATCTCTAATCCCTGCTTTAGGATGTGTTGCACAGATGTCATATATATATATATATATATATATATATATATATACACACATATATATATGTTATATGTATATGTGTATATATATGTGTATATATACATATATATGCATATATATATGTTATATATATACACACATATACATAAAATCCTACAGCTTCCAACCATAGTGAATATACTGAAGGATATTCAAAGAACTGGAGGTTTGCGGACTAGCCAGAAGACTTCTCATCTTCATCATAATTATGTTTGTTTATATTATGTTCTGTTCTTTAAGCCTCTTAGTGTATCTCCAGTTTATGAACGCTTATAATGAATTGAACGTGGGAGAAAAGAACACCATTTTGTCAGTCTAACCAGCATATGCAAGAAAGGATGAATATTTTTAAAAGTAAATTATTTCCATTTTAAAATACATTTATTATTTAAAATAAATATCATTTGGGGTTTTCTTGGTTGTGGCTATTGGCATGGAGGTTTCATTGAGATTGCATAACTGAAATTTCTAGGTCTTTACCTTCCTAATCTTGAAATCCTTCCTTAGGCCAACTTTGCTTATTAAAATTCTCTTTATATTTCAAAATCATGTTCACATTCAGTGGCCTTCCTGAAGTCTCCTAATCATCCCCAGTGAAATGCTTGGACCAACCAAAGGGGTGAAGCTGAGTGAAGCCACTAGCCATGCCCAAAGTAGCCCTCAGACTTCCATAGAAATAAATACAGACACAAGTTTAAAGAACAAATTGTAAAAGCATTACCTCATTAATCTCCTCAGGGTGCCAAATTTGCAGCCTGATATGACAAATATATATATATATATATATATATATATATATATATATATATATATATATTACACACATATATTACACACAGATGTGTAATATATAGAGACCTTTATTTTGAGAAACTCTCACAAATTAAATAAAGTAGAATTTATGTACAACGAGTTCCAACACGTCTCTTTCAGCCTACCTTTTTCCCTCTGGTCTAAGGTACACATCAGACACATTTAAAAAGGTAGAGCTGCATCTTCAAGTTAACTTGAACTCTTTGTCTGCTTCTAACCATCTGTAAGCACACAAAAGAGCTCTGAGCCCTCAGGGGCTCCTTGTTTACTGGAGATCCTTTTATTATGCAATATTACTGGTAAGAGGGTAGGGACAAGACTCAGTGGCTGAAACAGGTATCTGCATTCCTACTTACATCAAAGGGCTCCATTTTTCTTTCATGGAACTTAGAGCATTTAGGAGGATAAAGGATCTGTGTTCAACCACAATGTGCTATTTTACATTTATAAACCACTAATTGCAGTTTCTCTGGGATTTCCTGCATGTCCAAAGACACTCAGACCCAATTACAGATTAGGCACTTCACCAAAGAGATTCTCTGTTCCAGCTATCAAGTCTTTAAAAACATGACAATAATTATGGTTCAGAGAAACACTAGAACAGGAGAAAAGCTCCCAGGAGCCACTTAGTTCTCCTTTCTTCCTGCTTCCCTTCTCCCACCCCATCTCTGAAACCTGAACCAGCCACTTAGATGAGCAGCCTGATAGTCACTGCCAGATGTAGCACAACACCTGCATATTACGGCAGCTGTTCGCCTGACTGTTCAATTCCAGCCTGGAATCCAACAACACAGACTCTCATCCAGTTCCTGGGGGTCCGAAGTTCCTTGTCCAATCTCTATACCCCACTAAATAGGCATTTATCTCCAAGTACATGCAAAGCTTAATTCTATAAAAATAGATGTAAACATGGAAAACGTGACCCCAGTCTCTATGACTCAGCTGGAGTGGACTGTTCAACTTCTGAGGACAGTTCACATATCTGCTCTCCCAGACTACACCTTCAATTCCCAATCATATAGCAGAGCTTTATGAAATTGTAGCAATTTCCCTAGAGCTACAAACTAAAGACTTCTCCCTTAGCATTTTGGATAATCTACAATGTTCTTTCATGTTTCTATCCTGTTGTAAAATGACCTCTAATTTATGATGGGACTCTAGAAAATATCAGAGCCAAGAGCAAGATTCTGAAGCATGCATTTCGAGTCACATGCCTTGCCCCTTACTAACTATAAATACATAGCATAAGAGTCCTCTGATATGTAGTAGCTACTATTGTATTTATAACTATTAAAAGAAGGGAGGGGCACCTGGGTGCCTTAGTTGGTTAAGTGTCCGACTCTCGATTTTGGCTCAGATTATGATCTCCCAGTCATGAGACTGAGCCCCACGTCGGGCTCCGTGCTAAATGCAGAGCCTTTTTGGGATTCTCTTTCTCTCTCTTTCTCTGCTCCTCCCCCACTCATGCTTACATATGCACATGCTCTCTCTCTCAAACTAAATAAACATTTTTTTAAAAGGGGAAAATAAGACAAGGGCTACCCCATTTTTCTTGCATATAGTGTGTTCTCCCTTGTCTCTGCCAAACAGATGAGGACTACATGAAGCATTAATCCTCAGGAAACCAAGTCACTGACTGAAGTGGCATTAGTCCTAAGTGTCAAAAGGAGTTAAGGAAAGGAAAAATAAAAGAAGCTAAAGGTGTCATACTTCTCAATTATCTGCTATATATTGGGTACTATTATGTTTTTTATGTATAATTTTATTTTACTTTAAACATAAAACTATTTTCTCCTCACAAACCTTTGGGGTGGACATTTTTACTCACATTTTACAGACAGAAAGTAGTGATACACAGAGAGGTTATATAACTTACACAAACTTAAATAGCTAGTAAGGAGCAGAGCTGGAATTCAAATTCTAATCTACTATATACCAGAATTTATCTAAGAGTTCAACTATGATTGTTGCAGCTAGAGCTCTTAAGAAATGTCCCTTGGGGCGCCTCGGTGGCGCAGTCGGTTAAGCGTCCGACTTCAGCCAGGTCACGATCTCGCGGTCCGTGAGTTCGAGCCCCGCGTCGGGCTCTGGGCTGATACTCAGAGCCTGGAGCCTGTTTCCAATTCTGTGTCTCCCTCTCTCTCTGCCCCTCCCCTGTTCATGCTCTGTCTCTCTCTGTCCCAAAAATAAATAAACGTTGAAAAAAAAATTAAAAAAAAAAAAAAAAAGAAATGTCCCTTGGTGATAAAGAAAACTATGAAAAAAAAAAAAAAAGACAGATGTCAGAAACACTGTATTTGCAAGAGTTCTCTAGACCTGCCATTGCTCTTTAGAGGAAAGGTGATCATTATGTAGTATACATCCAAATGAAACTAGCATTCCATAATAAGACACCATAACCATTTTTTTCTGGTCTTTGCTCTATGTCAAAACATATTGAGTTCAATAACTAATTCTTAAGTTTCAAATTATATTCATAGATATAATTTGGGTATGCACCTCTCATTTCCTGTGGTGATCTTGGACCAGATGCTGGTGGAACAGTGATTTTAAAAGACTAAATCCCAAAGCTGAGGGTGTTAACAGCAAAAGGGGGGAAACATATATATTCACAATTTACTATAATGTACTCTGGTGTATTATCAGTATACACAGAGTACTAAGAGATCATAAGGGAATAAGTGTCATGGTAGCAAATTGAAAACAACCTAAATGAGCAAAAAAAAAAATATTGGTCAGGTAAATTATTCTATATCCACGTGATGGAAAACTAGATAGCGTTAAAATCACATTACAGCAGAGTACCTAATGACTTCAAAATACTTTTGATATATATTTTTAAGTGGACAAGCAGGCTATAATATATAGGCATAAGATTCCAACTACAAAAATACACAGAGAGAACATTTCAGCAAATGCAAATAATGGTTATGTAAAGATTAGAATCATCTCCTCTGCTTTCTGTTCTTTCATGTTTTCTAACTTTTCTACAGTGAATATGCCTTTCATTTGTAAGCAGTGAAACACTCAATGCATTTTATTTAAAAATCGAATAGTATTAGCAATACCTTAACAAGAAGAGCAAAAAAAAAAAAAAAAAAAAAAAAACTATTTGAAAAATGTCCAAATTGGAGGAAAATAAAATTCCTAACATAATTAAGATTTGTGTAGAGAGCCTCACGAGGCCCAAGGTGCCTCACTGTGATTAGTCTTGCTGCCTTGAATTTCTAGTCAGTGTTTTGCAATCATATCAGATGTGGCATCTTCCCTTGGTCCAAATCCTCCTTCATAATCATAAAGGCCTTTCACATTTGGGAAAATGAAGTGGAGTAGGTCTCCCGCTTGGAAGCTTTCGGAAGTAAACGGATAGTTTTGCTTTGTATTGTCATCCAGTTGGTAAAAATGCTGGTTACTACTCTAACCAGTTTAACATGTGGCTTCTACCAAGACAGGCAGGGCTCCTATTCTGCTCTCTGGTTTGGTGTAAATCCTGAAAGTGTAAAGGGGGAAATAAAGAGTAAAAATCCTCTAAGATCTACAATTGGACAATCCTCAAGAAAGAAACATGAGGGGTGAACAGTCAGTAGGATGGGATGTAAAATAAGACTGGAAATGCAGAAGTGCTTAACCATAGTCTGCAAGTGGAAAGCTTTAAGAACTGACCAAGGATTTTCTGTGTCTTGTCAGGCCTGGAGAATTGTTACCCAAAGCTTTCCACTTATTTATGACCAAAATGCTCAGGACGGTCTCTCTTCAAAATCCAGTATTTTTATGAACTAGCCACATCACTTATGCATCTTGAGCTGTGCCACTGGGAAAAGAAGAACAGTTTGAATTATTGTTATTATTTGGGAAGTCAGAATTATTAACAACCAACTAATCTAGGGGAAAAACCAGAATCTCTGAGGAAGACTTTCAATGCCTCTGGGCTGGTTTGTCTGAATTTAAGAACTGGGGATAGATTTTCACTGGCAAAGTTACCCACAGTCTGGAGAAGGGGCGAGCATCATCCAGTATCTGAGATAACGGACAAACTGCGTTGCTGTGGGTTGACCCTGATGCAGGGTTGACACAAATGTGGCCAGTATACCAACAGCAGACTCAGGGAAAAAATGAGATCACGTTTGGAGATCCCCGTGAATGATCTGCTGTACACTAACCACTGGTTTTGTTTGTTCGTTTGTTTGTTTCTGGAGTTTTGTTTTTGTTTTCTCAGTGTGCACTGAAAAGTAGCGTAATTTATACACGCTTACATATCATCAGATTGTTACTTCAGCATTAAAGCAAAGAGGTGACAAAAATGCAGGTTCTTACAACATTTTTCTTTTTTCTTTTCTTTCTTTCTTTCTTTCTTTCTTTCTTTCTTTCTTTCTTTCTTTCTTTCTTCCTTCCTTCCTTCCTTCCTTCCTTCCTTCCTTCCTTCCTTCCTTCCTTCCTTTCTTTCTTGGTAATAGATGAATGGAGCATGCATACCACTTGAATAAGCTCCTACTCAAATATAAGACTCATTTAGATGATCTTTATTACTTTTGTACACTAAGACTCCATAGTTGTGGTTAATTATGATTCTTTAGGGTGACACTCTAAATTAAACTACCAACAATGTATATTTGAAGCCAAGCTATTTCCTAGATTTAATAGTCTCTGACCCAAGACAAAAAAAAAAAAAAAAAAAAAAAAAAAAAAAAAGAATCACACTGTGTTAGCAACAGAACATATATAAGGTACCTATATCCTCTTGAAGAAGGAAAAGAAATTGATGAATAGTCCTAGGAAGCTATTCATGAAATGAAGGCCATGACAAGGAGGAGAACTTAGAAATAGTTTTACTATTTGGACAAATATTTCTAAAGGTTTATTTTCTCATTTGACACTCCCAATGCCAGCAAGTAGATTTCATATAGGAGCTTTTAAACCCATGATTCATAATTATAAAACAATATTTTCATTGGTAGCTCTCTGCAAATCATGAAAGTAAACTCCTTAACATAATGTAGGAAGGTAGGAAAGAAGGAAGGAAGGAAGGAATTCATTTAGTCAATTTATTTAGAAAAATAGTAGTCACATGTTATATGACTTCATATGGTAAAAAAAAAAAAAAAAGCTGGCTGGCTGCCTAAATATTATACCTTTAATGTAGTAGTAAGATTGCATATAATACAAAAAAAAAAAAAAAAAGAAAAAAAGAAAAGAAATTATATAGACAACTAAAGAAGTAAATAAAACATAACACTTTAAAAATCAAGGTAATTAGGGAAAAACTATAAATGTATGTGATAGAGTATTATTCAACTAGCCATTCATTTACTTATTCAAAAGTATTTATTGAGCATCTATTATGAGTACAACAGTGAACAAAAGCACTCAAGTGTCTGCCCTCTTGGAATGTTCTAATAATCTGGATAGGCAATAGTTATCTACATTTGGATTTGCAGATTTACATTTAATTCATCGTTAACAGTAAGTCACTTTATTTGAGAATTACAGAGCACTCTTCTGAAAAGAGTGTCAAAAGGTCTAACCTCTTACGCACTAGATTTGTGACTTGGCCTTGACATTTAACCTCTGAAAACCCAGTTTCCCTCGTACTAAATGTGTTGATTGGGAACACTAGATAATTTCTAACATCTATTTAAGTTATAATATTATGTAATTTTGTGTTTTCTTTTGAGAGAAAAACACGTTTCCCTCATGTTTACAGTGTTTATAAGTGGAAAGTTCTTAACAACTAAAAAAATACCTCTGATTAATTGCAATCAATAGCAAACTGAGAAAGGCAGCGCAGTATTTAAAAACATGTAAGTGAATCAGTGATGGGCAGGTCTGGGCAGAGTTCAAGGGAAAAATCACCACACTGATTACAGCTATTGTGAAGGGTTGTCAGAAACAGCAAGTAAATTACAGAGAAAGGATCCACAGATCCTTTCCTGAAAATCACTACTATTATCATGGTGTTAACTGGGTAATTTTTCCAGCACAAGGGGCAAATGCATTAAAAAAAAAAAAAAAGCCCTCAGATGGTATACACATGGAAGTGTGATTCTTGTAATAGGTAATCTGAGGTTATTGTATTAGATAAAACAAACAAAAACCCACATAACCTATTACTACTAAAGTTATCTGCAAAGAATGGTAGACACTCAGCTAGTTTTCAATTATTCAACTTTCTCACAGAGTATGAAACAGAAAAAGAAATCTCAGAAATCATAACTCATACAAACATGGGCAAACCTCATTAATATTAAAGATAATATCCATAAAAATAAACGTTGAATTAATTACATTTGGATTATCGGTATTTTCACTAAAGAACAACAGAGCATGGAGTCAACTGCAAAATGTCATTTGTTTCTAATTGTTTTTGATTTAAATAAACCAATGTCAGATTAAAGAGCTTTTACCCTCAGTGGTATAGAAGCTTTGCCTCGGGGTGTCTTGGGCACAGTTTATGATTCTAGAGTCAGTGAGAATCATATTCTTCATAAATTATAGCCCAAATGCAGAAACTGCTTCTTTTACACTTCATTGCTTGTATAGCTAGCAAGTACCTGTTAATGTGATTATTCTTTGTTCTCTTTTGCTCAAATAATCCCTTAACTCCTTTTATTTGTACTGCAATTCATGTTTCAAAAATGCTTTGATATCTTTGATGTTCAAATTTCAAACAATTCTTTCAAGTAGATAAGGCAGGAATCAACCTCTCTGAGTCTCAGTTTCCTCATTTGTAATATAGGGATAATAATAATACTCCATCTTGGATTTTTCTGAAGATTGAAATAATGATGATAAAATATAATGATGATAGTTAACATTTCTTGACTATTTAATGTAGGCTACATACTATCCTAATTGTGTTACATCAGTTAACTTAGAGTTAATCTTCATATTAATTCTACAAAATAGGTCATTTTGTTATCCACATTTTATAATGGAATAAACTAAGTCACAGAAAGGGAAAATAATTTGTGCAGGGTTATGCAGAAAGTGACAGATCCATTAGGTAGTGATGCAAACTATCTAAAATTATATCTGGCATCATGTTACTGCCTTTTGTCAATAAACAGATTTTCACATTGACTCATGGTTTCACTAGGACTCCAATGTAGTCATTTTAAATCCTTAATTAAAAGAAGAGTGACATAGATTATACAATATAAATCCTCTCCATTCTAAATAACTCATTTTGTTCCTGTACTTAAAGAAAAATAAACAAGTGGTACTGAATCTTAATTCATCAGTATCATATGCCATGGTCATGAATATCATTTGCCTAATTCAAAAAAATTAGAATATGGCTAGAAAGAGTCATGAGGAGCACCTGGGTGGCTCAGTCGGTTAAGCGGCCGACTTCAGCTCAGATCATGATCTCGCGGTCCGTGAGTTCGAGCCCCGCGTCGGGCTCTGTGCTGACAGCTCAGAGCCTGGAGCCTGTTTCAGATTCTGTGTCTCCCTCTCTCTCTCTGACCCTCCCCCGTTCATGCTCTGTCTCTCTCTGTCTCAAAAATAAATAAATGTTAAAAAAAAAAAAAGAGTCATGAAAGAGGACTAAGTGAATAGAAGTATTCAAAGCATTTTAAAATGCTTTTTGGAGCCCATGGAATTGAAAGGGATTACAAAAAGAGTTAACATATAAAGACAGTGTATTTCACATACACATAAAAATCCATAGTTTTTAAAACATATAAAGCATTATATGTTTCTCATATAATCTTTTAAAGAATTCTCATAATACCTACCTTTTTTTTTATTTATTTATTTATTTTTTCAACGTTTATTTATTTTTGGGACAGAGAGAGACAGAGCATGAATGGGGGAGGGGCAGAGAGAGAGGGAGACACAGAATCGGAAACAGGCTCCAGGCTCTGAGCCATCAGCCCAGAGCCCGACGCGGGGCTCGAACTCACGGACCGCGAGATCGTGACCTGGCTGAAGTCGGACGCTTAACCGACTGCGCCACCCAGGCGCCCCAATACCTACCTTTTAAAGATATCTTTAATCAAATGACTCTGACATTTAAAGAGAAACAATACCTTATTGAATTATGTTAAAAATATTTCTTTCAAAACAAAATTGTCACTTCTGAGGTCACATGTTAAATAATTCATATATTTTTTTGGAATTCATATATTATTCTAAGAAAGGTTCTGTTCACAAATTTCTGCTCTTTGAAGACAAGAGTTGTTGTATTAACATTATAATACTAATGATGGAGCCATAATGGTATTCAATAAATGCTTCATTTAGGAAATTTGGAGCTCACCTCTTGCTATTCTAGCAACAGTAATAACATGTATCATCACACACACACACACACACACACACACACACACACGCCCCATACATACAAACACACACACATCCTTTCCTATAGCAAAAAAAAAAAAAAAAAAAAATCTTTTTATTCTTCCAAAAAGCCTCCCCAAACAAAAACTAACCATGATGATCTCCAAAAGATCAATCAGTATTTACAGAAAATAAATCTTAAAAAACTAACACCTAGACAGTAATTTTCAAATACAAGACTAAAAATATCGATTACCATAATGAGAAAATGAAAGCATTTATAAAGTGTTCTAATGATTTCAATCTACTCGGAAGATTTATGTTTTTAATTAAATCTATTGCCAAGGAAATACAGAAGAAGAAGATGTTGGCTCCAATGTCAGGGTTAATAAAGTTAGTAGTCCATGAATCAAGAGAGGAGAGACAGGCTTCGAAAAGAAGAAGGTGGGTGGGGGTAATGGCAGATGAATATTGAGTTGAGCTGAAATCTCCATCCCATTGACAAATCTATGTCAGGATTGTTAGGATTATTGCTTATCCATAGGATATCTTTTTTTAAATATAAATTAGGAAAAAGTGGCTCCTTATTAAAACTCATTTCCATCTGTTGGAAAATTGTTCATGTGTTGGAACCAGATTTTGTACCGCCATCTTCCGCAAAATCTTTGTAATAAGCATACAAATCAACCATATCCATGCTGCAAATGATATTCCACTATACAACCATATATAGCAGGTCTGATTCTCAAGTTTAGAACAGAGATTTCTTCATGTCCCATAGTGACCTTTTACTACTAAGAAAAAACCTGAATATTTTGCCTACAAATGACTTCAGAAAACCAAGACTTGGTCTTGTCAGCATTTCCATTTATCTCAGTAAGTCTAGAAATAATAAGGTAACAATTTTTCTTACTATTTATATGATACTCCGTTTCTGCAGATCACAAAATTTTTTGCTCTGTAAATTTGAATTACACACTGAAAATATTAAATTTCTCTTCCCTAAAGGTTAAAAAAAGTCAGCAATGTATGCACATGTGTGTATAAATAAAATAATGGCTTTTGTCAATGTTTCTGGAAAAAGAGGGAAGATGGTGGCAGACTAGAAAGACCTAGGCTCGCCTCAGCCCACAAAGACAACTAGATAACTATAACACCATCCTAAATACGCCAGAAATCAACCTGAAGAGTGGAAGAATAAACTCCATGGCTAAAGGCAGAGAAAATGCCATATTGAAAAAGGTAGGAAGTAGGGAGGCACAGTTTGGAACATAAATGGATCACAGCTGCTGCAGTGGGGAGGGAGCTGCAGTTACAGAGAAGGGTGAGAGACAGACTGGCACACAGGGAGTACACAGGGAAAATGGATCCCCATAGCAATTGGGCTTGGAAGGTGAGAGGGGTTGAAATTTTGTGAGTTCTTACAACCAGTGGGGCTTAAAGTCTAGAGTTTTAAAGATTAGTGGGCTTCCGCGTCGGGCTCTGGGCTGATGGCTCAGAGCCTGGAGCCTGTTTCCGATTCTGTGTCTCCCTCTCTCTCTGCCCCTCCCCCGTTCATGCTCTGTCTCTCTCTGTCCCAAAAATAAATAAACGTTGAAAAAAAAAAAAATTAAAAAAAAAAAAAAAAGATTAGTGGGCTTGGCTGAGATAGAGCCAAGAGGGACTTGGGTGCTCTTGGAAAGAAGGCAGCAGAACAACCCACAGATATACAGTGTAGAAACAACAATTAGAAGAGCACTTGGGGCACACAGCGGAAAAGTTATTCGCTCATCTTGGAGTGCATCCCAGAGGGCACAGTGTTCATGGAGACACCACTCCAGGCACAAAGGAACTGGTTGGTGCCATTTCCCCCCACCCCCCATCCCCTCAGAACAAGCACAGGGCCATCTTTGGGAACCAGCACAGCACTGACACTTGCTACCTAACTTGCTTACACCAAGTTCCTCCCCACCCTGGGGATCCACCCTTCCCAATCACACTTGCCTCAGTCCTAGCATGGCCCCCTCTCCCAGAAGATCAACCCAAACCCTGGTCGCACTGTCTTCCCACACGGGAGTTTTGCAGCGCCTTGGTGCCCCAAGTGGTAGCAACAGCTCTCATTTCACAAACGGACCAGAGCACACCTAGGTAAAACGCACTACATTCAGGCCAGGGACCAAACACTGCCCATAACAGGCAAAGAGAGACTCTGCAGAAGATTAGCCTGAAGGACAAAGTGGCCAGGACAAAATAGCACAGTACATGCAGCACACAGTGAAGACACTCCCAGAAGTGCCAGGCCCTGGGGAACAGGGGATACTACAAGGCAGGACACTGTAGGATTTCTCCTTTATAAGGCCATTACCCTCAAGGACAGAAGACATAGATAATTTTCCTAACATAGACAAACAGGCACAGAGACAGAAAAAATGAGAGGACAGAGAAATTTAACCCAAATGAAAGAATAAGATATGACCACAGCCAGAGATCTAAGTGACACAGATATAAGTAACATGCCTGATAGAGAATTTAAAGTAATGATCATATTCACTGGACTTGAGAAGAGTGGAAGACACAAGTGAGACCCTTAACATAGAGATAAGGACTAACATAGCAGAGATAAAGGGCTCAATAAATGAGATTACATATTCACTTGTGCAATGAACAGTTGGCTGGAAGAAGCAGAGGAATGAATTAACACCTAGAAGACAAATTAATGGGAAGAAATGAAGCTGAACAAAAGACGAAAGAAGAATTATGCAAATAGACTTAGGGAATTCAGTGACTCCATCAAACAGAATAACATTTGTATTACAGGAGTCCCAGAAGAAGAAGAGAGAGAAAAGGGGGCAGAAAATTTATCTGAAGAAATAATAGCTAAAAACTTCCCTAATCTGGGGAAGAAAACAGATATCCAGATTCAGGAAGCACAGAGAGCTTCCATCATCACCAACAAAAGCAGATCCATCCACACCAAGACATATTGCAATTAAATTAGCAAAATATAGTGATAAAAAAAGTAAAGAAGTAAGGCAAAAATAGATAGTAACTTACAAGGGAAAATCCATAAGGCTAGCAGGGAATTTTCAGTAGAAACTTTCTAAGCCAGAAGGAAGTAGCATGATATATTCAAAGTGCTGAATGGGAAAAATCTGCAGCCAAGAATGCTTTGGCCAGCAAGGCTGTCATTTAGAATAGGAGATGTGAAGATTTTCCCAGGCAAACAAAACCTAAAAAAAGTTCGTGACCACTAAACCATCCCTGCAAGAAATATGAAACGGTACTATTTGAGAGGAAAGAGGACGCCAAAAATGACAGTATAAAGGTAGGACACAAAAGCAGCAAAAGGGGATATTTCTGAAAAATATCAGTCAAGGAACTCACAAAATAAAAAGATGTAAAATATAAGAAAATATACCTGAAACGAGGGGAGGAGAGGATAAAAGAATGGGTTCAGATTTAAATGACAATGAACTTAATACAGGCTGTTTGTTTTTTTTTTTTAATTTTTAAACAATTATCCATTTTTGAGAGTCAGAGAGAGACAGAGCACAAGTCGGGGAGGGGCAGAGAGAGAGGGAGATGTAGAGTCTGAAGCAGGCTCCAGGCTCTGAGCTGTCAGCACAGAACCTGATATGGGGGTCAAACTGACTGACAGTGAGATCATGAGCTGAGCTGAAGTCAGACGCTTCACTGACTGAGCCACCCTGGTGCCCTGATACAGACTGTTATATGCAGAAATGGTCATATACAAACTTAGTGGTAACTATTGATCAAAAACCACTAATAAATGCACAAATAATATAGAGGAAGAAATCCAAATATATCACTAAGGAAAATCAGCAAACCATGCAAGAGAGAAAGATAAGAAAGGATAAGAGAAAATCTTCAGAAGCAACCACAAAACAAATAATGACAAAAATGACAGCAAAACCTTTCTATGAATAATTACTTTGAATGCAAATGAACTAAACACTCCAATCACAAGACATAGGGTGACCAAATGAACAAATAAACAAGACTCACCTATATGCTGTCTACAAGAAACTCATTTTAGACATAAAGACACTTGCAGATTGAAAATGAGAGGATGGAAAAATATCTATCATGTGCATGGTGTCAAAAGAAAGCTGGAGTACCAATACTGATATAGGAAAAAGTGGACTTTAAAACAAAGACTGTAAAAAAAGACAAAAAGGACACTATATAATAATAAAAGGGACAATACAAGATGTAACAATTGTAAATATTTATGCACTCAACATAGAAGCACCCAAATACATAAAACAGTTAATAACAAGCACAAAACAACTAATTGGTAATAATACAATAATAGTAGGGGACTTTACACTCCACATACATCAAAGGACAGATCATTTAAATAGACCATCAATAAGGAAACAATGGTTCTGAATGACACACTGGAATAAATATATTCAGAACATTCCATCCTAAAAGACCAGCACACACATTCTTCTCACGTGCACACAGAATATTCTCCAGAATAGATCATATTAGCCCATAAAACAATCCTCAAAAAATTCAAGAAGTTTAAAGTCATATCTGACTTAAGCACTATGAAGCACTACAGCACTATGAAGCAATCAACCACAAGAAAAAATCTGGAAAGACCACAAATAAATTAAGGTTAGGGGCGTCTGGGTGGCTCAGTAGGTTAAGCATTTGACTTCAGCTCAGGTCACGATCTCACGGTTTGTGAGTTTGAGCCCCACATTGGGCTCTGTGCTGACAGCTCAGAGCCTGGAGCCTGCTTCAGATTCTCTGTCTCCTTCTCTCTCTCTCTCAAAAAAAAAAATAAAAAATTATTTTAAATTAATGGAGGTTAAATAACATGCTACTAAACAATGAATGGGCCAACCAGGAAATCAAAGAAGAAATTAGAAAGTACATGGAAACAAATGAATTTGAAAACACAACAGCCCAAAAACTTTGGGATGCAGCTAAAGTGGTTTTAAGAGAGAAGTTTATAGCAAATAAAAAAACCTAACCTTGCACCTAAAGGAGCTAGAAAAAGAACAAAAAACAAAACCTAAAACCAGCAGAAGGAAAGAAATAATAAAGACTAGGGCTGAAATAAATGATATAGAAACAAACAAACAAGCAAACAAAACAAACAAAACCAAACCAGTATCAATGAAACAAGGAGCAACTTCTTTGAAAAAAAAAAAAACAAACAAATTGGGGCGCCTAGGTGACTCAGTCAGCTAAGCGTCCACCTCTTGAGTTCAGCTCAGATCATGATCTTGCAGTTCGTGAGTTGGAGCCCTGCTTCAGGCTTCATGCTGGTGGCACGGCGTCTGCTCCGGATTCTCTCTCTCACTGCCCCTCCCTTGCTCGTGTTCCCTCTCGCTGTCTCTCAAAATAAATAAACTTTTTAAAAAATCGATCAAACTGATAAACCTCTAGCCAGACTTACCAAGAAAAAAGAGGAATGGACTCAAATAAATAAAATCACAAATGAGAGAGGAGAAATAACAACTGACAGCATAGAAAAACAAAGGATTGCATGAGAATATTGTAAAAACTTACATGCCAAAACATTAGACAACCTGGAAGAAGTGGATAAATGCCTAGAAATATATAACCTACCAACACTGAATCACAAAGAAACAGAAATTCGAACAGGCCAATTACTACCAAGGAAACTAAATCAGTAATCAAAACACTGCCAAAAAACAAAAGTCCGAACCGGAAAGATTTCACAGGTGAATTCTAACAGCATTTAAAAAAGAGTTAATATCTATTCCTCTCAAACTATTCCAAAAAATAGAAAAGGAAAACTTCAAAATTCATTCCACGAACCAGCATTACTCTGATACCAAAACCAGATAAAGACACTCCTAAAAAAGAGAACTATAGGCCAATCAATATCTCTGATGAATATAGATGCACAAATCCTCAGCAAAATACTATGAAACCAAATCCAACAGTACCTTAAGAAAAATCATTCACCACAACCAAGTGGCATTTATTCCAGGAAGGCAAGTGGTTCAGTATTTACATATCAATTAATGTGATATATCACCATCAATAAGAGAAAGGATTAAAAAACATATAGTCATTTCAACTGATGCAAAAAAGCAGTTGACAATGTCCAACATCCATTCATGATAAAAACCCTCAACAAAATAGGTTTAGGGGGAACATACCTCACCATAATAAAGGTCATATATGAAAAACCCGCACCTAACACCATACTCAATGGGGAAAAACTGAGAGCTTTTCCCCTAAGGTCAGAAACAAGACAAGGATGTCCACTGTCACCACTTTTATTCAACATAGTCCTGAAAGTTCTAGCCACAGCAGTCAGACAACAAAAAGAAATAAAAGGCATCCAAACTGGTAAGCAAGAAATAAAACTTTCACTATTTGTAGATGACATAATACTATATATATATATATATATATATATAGAAAACAAAAGACACCACCAAAAACTACTAGAATTGATAAATGAATTCATCAAAACTACAGGATACAAAATCATTGTACAGAAATCCATTGCATTTCTATACACCAATAATAAAGCAGCAGAAAGAGAAATTAAGAAAACAGTCCTGGGGTGCCTAGGTGGCTCAGCTGGTTGAGTGTCCAACTTTGGCGCAGGTCATAATCTCACAGTTTGTGAGTTTGAGCCCTGCATCAGGTCAGTGCTGTCAGCATCCACTTCAGATCCTCTTTCCCTCTCTCTCTTTGCTCCTCCACTCTTTTATGCTCTAACCCTCAAAAATAAAGAAACATTTTCAAGAATTAAAAAAAAAAAATAAAGGAAACAATCCCATTTATAACTGCACCCAAAATGATAAGATACTTAGGAGTAAACCTAGTCAAACAGGTGAAAGACTTGTACTCTAAAAAACTATAAAACGCTGACAAAAAAAATAGATGAAAAGACAAAGAAATGGAAAGGCATTCCATGTTCATGGATTAGAAGAACACATATCGTTAAATGTCTGTGCTACCCCAAACTATTTACACATTGAATGCAATGCCTGTCAAAATAACAGCATTGTTCAAAGATCTAAAGCAAACAATTCTAAAATTTGTATGGAACCACAAAGACCCCAACTAGCCAAAGGAATTTTGAAAAGGACAGTAAAGCTGGAGGAATCACAATTCTAGACTTCAGGTTATATTATAAAGTTATAGTAATCAAAACAGTATTGTGCTGGTACAAAAACAGACACACAGGTCAATAGAACAGAATAGAAAACCCAGATAAAAAACACACAACTATATGGTCAATTAATCTTTTACAAAACAGGAAAGAAAATGCAGTGGGAAAAGACCATCTCTTCAACAAATGGTGTTGGAAAAACTCAACAGCTACATGCAAAAGAATGAAACAGGGCCACTTTCTTACTCCATACAAAAAATAAATTCAAAATGGATTATGAAACCATAAATATCCTAGAAGAGAACACAGGCAGTAACTTCTCTCTGACATCAGCCATGGTAACTTTTTTCTAGATATGTTTCCTGAGGCAAGGGGAATAAAAACAAAAATATACTATTGAGACTGTATCAAATAAAAAGCTTCTGTACAGTGAAGGAAACAATTAAAACTAAAATGCAACCTATAAAATGGGAATCATATCTGCAAATGACATCCAATAAAGGGGTAGTATCCAAAATATATCAAGACCTTATAAAACTCAGCACCCCAAAAATGAATAGTCCAATTTAAGAAAATGGACAGATGACATAGACATTTTTCCAAAGAGGGCATACAAATGACCAACAAACACATGAAAAGATGCTCAATATCACTAATCATGAGGGAAATGAAAATCAAAACTACAATAAGATGTCACCTCACACCCATCAGAATGGCCAAAATCAACAACACAGGAAACAACAGGTGTTGGCGAGGATGTGTACTGTTGGTGAAAATGCAAACCGGTGCAGCCACTGTGGAAAATAGCATGGAGGTTCCTCAAAAAGTTAAAAGTAGAACTACCCTATGTTACAACAATTTCAGTACTGGGTATTTACCCAAAGAATACAAAAACATGAATCCAAAGGGATACATGCACCTCTCTTTTTAGCAGCATTTTTATAATAGCCAAGATATGGAAGCAGCCTAAGTGTCTATCAGTAGATGACTGGATAAAGAAAAAGTGGTGAGGGGCGCCTGAGTGGCTCAGTCAGTTGAGTGACCAACTTCGGCTCAGATCATGATCTCCCGTTTTGTGAGTTCGAGCCCCGCGTTGGGCTCTGTGCTGACAGCTCGGAGCCTGGAGCCTGCTTCCGATTCTGTGTCTCCCACTCTCTCTGCCCCTCCCCCACTCATGCTCTGCCTCTCTCTGTCTCAGAAATAAACATAAAAAAAATTAAAAAAAAAAGAAAAAGTCGTGAATACATACCACGTGCATGTGAGCACGTGCGCGCGCGCGCGCACACACACACACACATATAGTGGAATATTATTCAGCCACAAGAAAGAAAAAAATTTGCAATTTGCAAGACATGGATGGAGCTAGAGTGTATAATGCTAAATATAAGTTAGTCAGAGAAAGACAAATACTGTATGATTTCACTCATATGTGGAATTTAAGAAACAAAACAAGTGAACAAAGGATAAAACAGACACAACCCAAAAAACAGACTCCTAACTATAGAGAACAAACTGGTGGTTATCAGAGGGGAGGTGAGTTGGGAGATGAGTGAAATAGGTGATGGCAATTAAGGAGTGCACTTGTAATGAGCACTGGGCAATGTATGGAATTGTTGAATCAACAAATATTACACTGCATGTTAACTAATTGGAATAAAAACTGAAAATGCCAAAAATATTTTTTTTTCCTTCCATATTTCATTGAAATAGTGTTTTGGCATCAACATGTTTTAATATATCAGTACCTTTTTGGTTGAGTATTTTTTTCTGTTTTTGAATGTCTTTGTTAGGCATATCATTTCTTGGAAACAGTGGCTGCCATCTAGGGTCTAAAAAGTGAAGACAATGGCTGCCTGCTCAGTATAGATTCCATAAACCAAAACATCAGCTGGACACCTGCAGCACTGATTATCTATGGCATTTCTGGGTCTACTAATACAACTGCCGCCTACCAAATAAAGGAATGGGATTTTACTAAAACGTGGGCTAATATATTTAAGAAAACTATCCTCAAAACTATAGAGCTAGTATATTTACTAAATTCTCCTTTGCTATGACCCAAAGAGGATTGAGTGCATGGTTTATAACAGTTCATTGAAAACACTGGGGAGAGTTTGTTCCAGACATGATTATGATCTGTCATTTTTAGAAAGGTCTTATATACTACTGTGAAACCTATTTTTTAAAAACATCTTTACATCCAATCATATAATACATTTCCAAACCACACAGAGCACATACATGCTCACTCTCACCTACAACTTCTGTCTTGCTTTCCCCCTGAGTAATTTTTTCTAATTACAATCTCATGTTCCACAACTTTTTAAATTTCCTATTGTCAAAAATTATGTGTTTATTGGTGTGGTTCCTCTCCTTTCATTATAAATTCCCTGAGAACTGGAAGATCTCTGTAACTAAAATCTTAGCCCAGAACTTAAGCTATCCAGTTAAGATTTATGTGAGGGGTTTCACGGCACCACTCCATATGCTGCGCATTTTACAAAGTTTGGCTGATTTGATCCACACAACATTGTAATTTGGTTACCATAATTATCCCCACTTCACAGAGGAGAACATAAAGAATTTAAGTTGTACAGTTAAAACCTGAGAGGGAGAGATGTAAAAAATATCAGAATCTATAGAGTCAGGATTTGAACCCAAGAACCCTAACTCCAGGCCTGCAGTCTTAACTACAACACTAGCTTATGCTACACTACCTCTGCAGGGAAACTTTTGTGCATGGTCTTCCGTGGGGAAGTGACAAGACAATTCCAGATGAGATGGAAAATAGTGAATAGAGGCTTCCTGAGGTATCTATCAGCACTCCTCACCTTCTAGTCGGCATAAAGAGCAGCGTCCCTCAGGGAATACGGAGAGTTGCCATCTGATACCACCATAATTCACACCTTGCTTTGCATTCTCCCTGACAACCTTATTCATCAGCCTGTCCTTCTGTTTCAGACTCACAATTCTCTTCAGACTCAGTTTTGAAAGGAAGGCTCAAAATTTCTGTTCTTCTCTGAGCCTGTGGATTCCTTATATTCACCTAGCACCTCCTTTTTGCATGACAGAGATGCCCAAGTTCAATATCAACAGGCTACTGCTGAGTAAAATTTCATCCTTTCTTTACCTTCTCAACTAAAGCAGTTCTCTTTACCTTTGTCATCTTGCCACCACTCTCTGAGACAGATGAGGCACCCAGCATGCTCGATTTCCATAACATTTACATGATATTAATAGAAACAGGCCAGTATCACAAGGATGACATTGAAGAAAAGTTTGTTCACATTTTACAACATAACTCTCCAAGATTATCTTGCCAGTGCTCTTTTGAAGCAAGTTCATTTTTCACAGAGAAGTGGGTTTTATGTATCATTTTTTGGAAGATTCTTATGTTCTACTAATTTTTTTTTTAATTCCCTATTGCCAGTCTGACTGGAACTATGTAGTGACATCAATATTGTCAGATTCAACCAAGAGTCATTAGAACCACAATAAAATATCATGTCTCTAAAGACTATTTATTATAGTATAAAATAGAACCAAGCATAACTTTAATGAGATTTCTCAGACTGTGTGTCTTTGAAAGAAGCTTGTTTTCCATGTGTAGTCGACCAGAAGATGAGAGGGCCTTCCCACCTTCTCTCATTATCTGAGTGTTGAGCAGTGTAGCCCACAGGAAAAGAACCATAGGAGTCTCCCTGCATCTCTTAGATGGTATATAATTTATTGTAATGTATTGTGTCAGTCTATGATTATTTCTTTGCTTTTCTTCTACTCTGACTTCAAATTTTTCCATTACCTCTCTTACTGTGATTGCATTTGCTCTGAGACTTACAGATTCCTCCTTGACTGTAACTCAGACAAATTACTCATTACAACCTGTTTTAGTCCTCTGATCCTGATATCTGGCCTTGTTCCTCAATCTTTGCTATAGCCCCAATAATACATTAGATTTTTAAGAAACAACAGTGAAATTAAACTTTGGCTATCACTTTCATGTAATACATATTTTTTCTCCGATATAAAAACAAAGATACACCAGAGATGCCTGGGTGGCTCAGTTGGTTAAGCGTCCAACTTCAGCTCAGGTCATGATCTCGCTTGGTCTGTGAGTTCGAGCCCCGCGTCGGGCTCTGTGCTGACAGTTCAGAGCCTGGAGCCTGCTTTGGATTCTGTGTCTCCCCCTCTCTCTGCCCCTCCCCACTCATGCTCTGTCTCTGTCTCTCAATAATAAATCAAATGTTAAAAAAAATTAAAAACAAACATATACCAACTCCAAGCAAACTTGACAAGAAACTGAAATGAAACTGGGATGAACTGAGAACTGGAGTGACTTTTTAAAAATTGTCAAAACTATTGAATTTGCTACAATAAATGAACAGAACATTTTCAAGTTAAAGACAAGTTATAATCAGACTAGTCTTTCATATGTTAGTTGCCTGGAATTTTATTTATTTATTTTAATTTTTAATAATCGACTGATCCACCCAGGTGCCCCAGTTGCCTGGAATTTTAAAAGCACTTACATAAACTAGTAAATTCAGGGGAACAGTCTTGCTGGATGGAGATTTAAAAATCACAGTCAGAGCAGATGTTGTCAAGGAGAAGAAGGAACAGAAAGAGGAGGAAAGAGGATGAGCGAGGTCACTGAGAGCTTGGCAAGACTAAAAGTGTGAACACCTTGATCTGCAGGCGGTGGTTCAGAGGGTACAGTTAAGGGATAACAGGATAACAGTGCATTCCCTGTTAGTGTGTGTGAAAAGTGCACATCCCCTGAACCCACCTCTGATCTATTCTGTCAGAATCTCTTGGAGTGGAACCCAGGAATCTGCCTTACAGAGAACCCCCCCGGCCCCCACCACACACACTCACACACACACACACACACACACACACACACACACACACACACAAGGTAACTGTGTCACCAAATTAGAAAACCTTTTCACAGCTATCAATGCATTGATAATCAATACAGACCTTCTGCAAACTAAAGCAAAAGATGCACACCAAGTTCTGTCCATTAAAATTCTACTGTCCAGTTGCTCAATTTGACTCAGTGTGCCGTGTTTTCTTTTGGCTGCTAGCCTGATGAGCCCAGTTCTTTATTCTGGATCTGATCTGTGTGCTGTTATGTCAGAGAACGGGCTAATTTGAGTCTCCTTTGAAATGTCTGCCTCTATCTAGGTCATAAAAGTTAGGCATGACCTTTAAGTACTTCATAATTCCTTAAAAATATGTCAGTGTTATGCATATATGCATGTCACCAATGGATTTATATATCATCTTTCAGGCTGGATATAAAACCACATGTATTTTCTCCACCTATAATGAAGTAGGAAAATAAATATTTAAAACTATAATTCATTTCTCACATTAGACGTGTAGGAACATATGGATGTGAAAAAAATTGGTGTGCTTTTCTTTTCATAGTAGAGAAAAAATAAGGAAAGTGAAAAGAAAAGAATCAATTGAATAAAAGGAGAGAAAATAAATTTCTGGGAATGTACTGTTCCCAGCTCAATGTTCTCAGCCAGTAATTGAGCATCATAATTATTATTAGAACAGCAACACTTCAGCCAAGGCCTGAAGTCAGTGATCAGCTAAGAGGAGTGCAATGAGTGGTCCTCATTGCTGGAGGAACAGTAACCATGGAGCAAAGCAACACTCTCTGTACCTCTCATTGAGTGAAGCCTAGAATATTTAGATCACATCCCCCTTTTAAAATTGTACGGATGTTTAAAATTACAGATAAATATGTATTTACAAGGTTACCGTATACATTTTAGGGAGGGAGAGCTGGTTAGTCAGAACTCCTAGATTTAATGCAGAATAGAATAAAATTAGTTTGACTCTGATTTTCTTTTAAACTTGCCTCTCAAGAAAGTATGGAAAAGAGAGTCAAGTAAAGATTATGATGGTGCAACACATATTGTTGCCTGTTACTACGCACCGCTTCTCTGCAGTATACGCCTTGTGCGCCCATATTTTATACCTGCAGCATATCCATCTCTCTTATGAACCAGGATATTTCCAAACCAAAAAACAGAAGTGAAGCACTGAGCTGAGCATAAAACCAGAAAGTATGATCTCAGTTGATTTTCTTCTGGCACGTGAGGTTCTGTTTTCTGATTCATAAAGATTTAGGTACTATTACATCAAATCGCTCAGATTCCAGTGCGGCTACTACCCTCAAAACTAGACACTAGTTTGTCATTCTTAACAAAAAGTACAGGGAGCTACTCCGCGAAGAGAATTATTAATATAACTGTCCTGTCATTCGCTGAGTGAAATACTGAGTAAGGGAAAAGCCTTTGTAATTATACTACAAATAAACATTTACTATTTCAGAACTTTAAATGATGCAACAGGGAAACATTTGCATAGATTGAAACTCGTTTTTGCTGTTGATTGGATTGGCCCTTTGTAATGTTGCCAGGCAGGGGACCAGTACACTTGCAGAAAACTCAAATTTAATTGGACAAGTAAAGTAATGAAAAACAAACCAAACTAAGACAAGTAAAAACTGGAAAATGATTTATTTTTCTTGCCTACATCATAGACTGAGCCAAAATTTTGTTTAAATTATTCAGGTTTCATGTCTATTATGACATATGAAAAACAACAACCACCACCTTCCCAATGATTGTTTCGTTTGAGGCGGGAAAACGAACATTAAGTGATCAATAGAATGGGCAACAGTGAAGAATGACAAACTTTGTTATCTCTGCAGACTACTCTTTTCCCTGTCATGTTTTATTTCTTTAAATAGATAATACAGGGGCGCCTGGGTGGCGCAGTCGGTTAAGCGTCCGACTTCAGCCAGGTCACGATCTCGCGGTCCGTGAGTTCGAGCCCCGCGTCAGGCTCTGGGCTGATGGCTCAGAGCCTGGAGCCTGTTTCCGATTCTGTGTCTCCCTCTCTCTCTGCCCCTCCCCCGTTCATGCTCTGTCTCTCTCTGTCCCAAAAATAAATAAAAAACGTTGAAAAAAAATTTTTTTAAAAAAAATAAAAAAAAAAGATAATACAATTGCATTTAATAATGAAAAAGTAAATACAGTTATGATTTATTATTTTTGTCAGACTACCGGAATCGACAGTTAGATGAAGACCCCAATAATGTGGCTTGAGAACTGGCTTTGTATTTCAAGTCTGCTAATCTTTGGAGAAGACTAGTACTTGATAATATAGTTTTGATACACGATTAACCATTGAAAATTAGGTTAGATTAAAGGAAATTAATTTTCTGCGGGTTTAACCAATGGTTTACAGAGATATTTGCAAGAATGGAAATCAGACTGGATTAACAAACGTGCTGTTTTCATTCTTATTTTAAGCTAATGGCACAATGTGTTTTAAAAGTGCTTAAACTACCTCAGATTTTTTTTTTTTATTCATGTGTGCATGTACATGTGTGGGGACTGCAGTTCTGAGATGTTATGTATCATAGTTTTTCATTTGACCTCCCTCTTAAAAATTGTTCTTAAATTACCTGAAGTAGTTATAAATCATTAGTGATTTTGCTCCCCAGAGGACATTTGGCAATGTCTAGAGACATTTTTGCTTGTCACAACTGAGGCGGGACCGGGGGCTACTGACATAGAGTGAAAAGCGGATTCCACTAAACATCCTGCAGTACAAGGGCCGGGCCCACAGCAAAGCATCATCTGACCCATAGTGTCAACCATGCCAAGCTTCAGAAACTCTGCCCTAAACCTTGAACTTTTACGCAATCTTCTGCAAATGTTTAGTTCAGACAAAAGCACTTTTCAGTGGAACACAGAATGTTGCATTCCAGTAGAGCCTCTTTTCCTCAGCACGGCTGGATGAGTAATGCATTTACACTGGTTGATGTGAATCCAGACTAAGAAGAAACTTCAGTAGCCCTAAATGTGTTATTGCCTTTTTTTCCCTTTCTGTGACAATAAACATCATATTTATGCTTACTTTCTCTTTGCCAGGTGTGAAGATAGAATTCTAATGAGCCATTGAATATCATAAAAGAGGAGTGAAAACAAGCACCTGGCTCAAAGGTCCACTGCCTGCTCATATAAGGTCCTCAATTCACTCTGGCAGTCCCTATAAAACGAATGAGCTGTAGAGAAATGCTTTTTCTGGCAGTGTACCTATAACTTAAAATATTTCTCACCAGGAAAAAAAATGAATCCCCCCACCACACACACACACACACACACACACACACACACACACACACGCACACACATACACACACAAACCCTCCTCTATTCTGTTGGCTTAAGAGGCTGGGCAGACACATTTCAAAGTATACAGGTAATATATTTTACCACTAAATTATTTCAGGCAAATAAATCCACAGAACAGAAAATGAAATATTCAGGACTTCAACATGTCCAAATGTCAACAAATCTCAATAAATGACTAAAAAATATGAGCTCAGTGTATCTCATCTCCTGCTAAGATATCACAGAGTCTTGTGTTAGTAACACTCTAGTCTTTGCCTTGCCCTATCTAAAAAACAAAAACAAAAACAACAATCCTGTTAGAACCTAGTAACTCCCTTTGTCTCTTCTGTACTGTGTCCTTCAGTTAGTAGCCACACCCAGATGACTTAAACATACATTATCCCAGCCTAGATTCAGCCTAGATTCTGAGATTCAGATTCAAATACTCAACTGCCTACTTGGCATCTTCTCTTACCACGAAGCACCTCACCTCTTATTCTTGGTATCTTCTTCTACTTGAATCTATACATTTGATGTACTATCAGCTTTCCATCTTCACTTCCTCCATTCAGGTCCAAGACATTATAATAGGAATTCCTGCAATACCTTCGTAACAGGCTGTCACACATTTACTACAAACGCCTGTCATCTGTGAAAAAATATCTGATCATAGCAGCTTTTCATAAAACTGAAAATAGTCTCTTTGCTATTTTAGAATAGAAGCAAAACTCTTTAATATGGCCTCAAAGCCTTCCCTTGTTCTGGAAACAAAATTCAGTCTCATTTCAAACCACTCTCTCCCTGCTTCCTGAATTCCAGCTACAATGGCCTTGAACCTGCATTTCCCCTTCTCTGTCCTACCCCAGGACCTTTGAACATGCTGGTTTTCTCTACCAGGAATGTCTTTTCTCTCTTCACCTGGTTCACCCCTATTCATCCTTTCAATTTCATCACAAATGTCACTTGTTTAGAAAAATTTTCTCACAGCCCTTGACTAGGCCAAATCTCTGAGAGACTCCTAGAGCTCCATGTTTCTCTCTTTCCTGGCTGTCAGATATGATTGCAATTTTAGGTTTGTTTGTGGAATTACCTAGTGAGTGTCTTTATTCCTTATAAGAATATCATAAAGGGCAGGGACTATACCTACTTTTCCTCATAATTAGACACGTAGATCTTACAGCAGTGCTTGGTACCTAGAGCATGGTCAACAAATACGTATCAAATAAGTAAATGGACACTCTAGTGATTCTTTAAGAGTAATAAAAAAGAGCTATTTGAGATTTTGGTCCTCATTTCTGAAGCAGTGATACATTGCAGGAAAAGGTGCATTATTCCACAGTGGTATGAAAGGCTAGTGCTTGAAAAATTATTAAAAGAAAACTATAATGGCTTGAGACCAATAACAAACTGTCACTTATGAAACTCCCACTATATCACTCAGATTATTTTATTTAATTTTCCCAACTCTTCTATGCGCCAAATGTGATTATTTCCATTTCAAATAGGAGAAAACTAGGCTTAAGAAGTTAAGTAACTGGGGCACCTGGGTGGCTCAGTAGGTTAAGTGTCTGACTCTTGATTTTGGCTCAGGTCATGGTCTCATGCATTGTTTGTGAGATTGAGCCCCGCATCAGGCTCCACACTGGTCATGGAGCCTGCGTAGTATTCAATCCCTCGCTCTACCTCTGCCCCTTTCCTGCGCTCCCTCTCTGTCTCTGTCTCTCAAAGAAATAAAAATTTAAAAATTCTTAGCCATTTAATAATTTTGGAGGATCACCCTTTATGAAACGCCTTTTTCTGTCTTCCATGTAAGTATACAAGGGCGATACTTGAGACTTTTTGGTCACACAATTAACTGTAAGACGTGATTATTCAATGAAAGTCAGCTCCTAAAATGGCTAAAGATTTTGTTATAAAAAAGCTTACTGACACTAGTCCCAATTTATTATAACAAGGATCCCATCGAGAAAATTGTATTTCTTTTAAAGATCTTTTTTAAAAAAAAATCAAGAGTACAAGACTTAAAAAGAAAAAAAAAACACTGAGGAATATCAACACATGGGAATCACAAGTGAGGTTTGTGGGAGGCAGATTTTCTCCAAACATGCAAAGTCTAAATGGAAGGACAAGGTGTGATGAGCCCAACCTGAAGACAGGCATTATAAATAGCTTGGAAACCATGGGTGCTAGAAAACATCTCATTACAGAAGTTTAGATTAAATACTATTTTTGAGAACAATTTCTGGCTTAAAATGGCATATATCAAAAAAAAAAAAAAAAAAAAAAAGAAGGAAAACAGAAAGCTGCAGTTGGCTTGCAGGGTATCTACCACAAAGTAAGTGTGACCTATCCAACAACGGCGTTCACTTAAAAAAATAAATGAGTAAATCTTGCTTAATTCAGTGGAATTGCTGGTTTTGAGAAGAACCTATTGGGGACCAACTGTTTAAAAATCCAATATCGGTTATGCACTGGGCAAATTTTCACATTAATGGCATCCAACCACTACCATGCCTATTTGTCACTGACCTCCAGAGGATGATGGAAGCAGCAGTTGTCATGTATTTCAAATAAATTATTTTCTAGTTCAAATGCCAGCTCTCTGCCCACCGTTAAACAATACATAGTCATGTAATGTCTAATTTATTCAGAACTGCGAGAATGTCACACAAAAAAACTCTCCTTGTACAGCAAAGGTAGGTAAACTACATATTTATTTTTTTGTAAGTTTATTTATTTATTTTGAGAGAGAGAGAGAGAGAAAGAGAGAGGGAGAGGCAGGCAGAGAGAGGAGAGAGAGAATCCCAAGCAGGCTCCGCACTGTCAGTAGAAGAGCCCAATATAGGGACTTGAACCTATGAATCATGAGATCATGACCTGAGCCAAAGTCAAAAGTCGGATGCTTAACAGACTGAGCCAACCAGGTGCTCCTGGAAACCACAGATTTCTAAGCAATAAAGAAAAATACTGCAATATCTCCAGCCACTACAGTAAACAGAGAGAGCCTAAGTTTTTTTTGTGGAAATGGTAGATATTGGCAAATTTTCTGGAATCTCACACAATGTTTCCATTATTGGCACTGATAAAGTCATTATATTAGGCGAGGAAAGGAGGAAATGTCTCAATAATCAAGTATTAAACATAACTCACTAAATGAAGGCCCTAAGGATTTCAGATATATTAAGTACTGAAAAGCAAGTTTATACCTGAAAAGAATGACAATATATAATTAAAATGTGAAACACATCCTCATGATCATGATGTTCAGGAAAGGCAAGCAGGACTCTAGAGATTAAAGGACGGCATTCTGACTGCATCACCAGGCAACTGGATACTAGTGAGAAGGTTACAAATGTCACCAAGCATGTCTTGGGTAAGTCACCGAACATCTCCGAACCTGTGTCTTCACCTTTAGAAGACTTGGTTTGGATCCACAAGCTCTAAGACCTGGTCCAGATTTAAATACCAGGTTTCTTCCATAAGAGGCTCTTACATACAGAGAAAAAACTGAGGGTTGATGGGTGGGAAGAGTGGGTGAGAAGCATTGAGCAGGAAACTTGGGATGAGCACAGGGTGTTATATGTAAGTGATGAACCACTGGAATCTACTCCTGAAGGCAAGACTACTATTTGTTAAGCAACTTGAGAATAATAATAAAAAAAATACCAGGTTTCTTAAATTGTCTGTAGGAATATTACTTGCAAAGGGAGCTAACCCTGGGTTCTAATTAAGTTTCTGAGTTCCGATTCACTATAAACATTGATATTTCCTATAACATTGCATGTTGTAAATCTGTAAATGGCAAAAATTTTACCAATCCTCCATATTATTTCTGGAGTTTCTGGCAGCACAGTAAAAATGGACCACGGGCATTATATTCATTGAAAATATCTTATTGGGGCACCTGGGTGGCTCAGTCGGTTGAGCTTTCGACTCTTGATACTGGCTCAGGTAGTGGTCTCACGGTCACAAGGTAGAGCCCTGTGCCGGGCTCTGTGCTGGCAGTGAGGAACTTGCTTGGGATTCTCTCTCTCTCTCTGCCTCTTCCCCACTCTCGAAATAAATAAACATTAAAAAAACCTTATTAATGAGACTTCCTTATATGACTAAAAAGTATGTATTACTATTGTTTTCAAGATGCCTCATTATGCAATGGGGCTCATAACAATGGATCAGCCACAAATCGTATGCATCCTCTGCATCCCACCTGTTTAAAACTCTTCAGCTGAACAATATGTAGTTCACAATATTCATCCTTTTCTGAGCTAAACAAACCAGTCATTTTATACGGTGTAACCTGTACTAATTTGTTTATGTCTGTCTTTCTATGTCTGTGTATAACACTAATTAAAATGTTAGATGAATCCAGTAATATGGCTACCTGCATTATCAGGAAACTTACTAAATGGAATAAGCTTTCACGGACTATTCACTCTATTTTATTGGTCTTCCCTATTCCATAACAGCACATTTCATTAATGTTTATTCATATTATCATTTTTATAAATGCACACCGCAGGAAGGGATTTTAACATTGCCTTCATTATTTAACAGTGAAACATCAAAAGTTAAGTAAGTTTCCTGTCCAATGGGGCATGACTTGAAGAGGAGCTGAAGTCTTCTCTGGCTTAAAAACTTGTTGGTATGTTCAGAGGCACCTGTGTGGCTCAGTTGGTTAAACCTGCAACTTCTGCTCAGGTCGTGATCTCATGGTTCATGGGCTCAAGCCCTGAGTCAGGCTCTGTGCTGACAGCTCTCTCCCCATCTCTCGCTCTCAAAAATAAACATTAAAATTTTTAAAATTTGTTCACAAGGAAGTATGTGGAGTGCTTCAGGCATATGTCTGTTATTGAGACATAGAAGTTGGCTATATTCATCGTCACTTCAAATACTAAAAAATTATCCATGCTTTTAAAAGTCAGTTGGCATGCAAACATTAGTTGTCAGTCCGTGCTGATTTCTCTAAGCCGTTCAGCCTTTATCACATCACTTTTTACCTGTACATGATTCATGATGCTTCACATATTTCTCAGGCAAGGTTTTAGGGTTTTGTTGGTTTGTTAGTATTTAGCTCTAAGCACCTTATAAAACTGTGCTGGTTTTTCATCCATTCTCCCCACTCTACTTTTGTAAGGCATTCAAGGGATCTTGTGCTTCTATGGAAACTTCACCCTTGGCCAGCCCCAGGGACATGAGTCCCACTTAGCAAAGGCATTCTTGGTAAGTCCGTTCTGGTGCCTGTGATTTGTTTAAGAAAGGGTCACGGAGACTGGAGGGAAACCAAGTGGAGCTTGTGGCAGAGGCTCACACTGACATGCACACAGTCCTTTCAGGACTATGGTAATATTCTGTCTTAGGAGATGGTAATATGAGGCTGTGATTAGCTGAAGCTACTGCACCCATCTTGTGACCACAACTGCACAAGCTTAAGAACAAAAAATATGCTGAAGATACCAGAGCAAAGACGGCCAGATTCAAAGGAATCTGTAACTGTCAAACCACCTGACGTCTGGAGTTTTGGTTATGTGACATAATAGGCTTGTGTGTTATTTTCCTTAAAGAAGACATATTCTGACACAAATAAAAACCAAGTATTCACATCTTCTTGTTTATCTTACTTTTCAAGACTCTAGTGCAGTATAGTATACAGCAGTGTGTATGGTAAGCATTCAGGAAATTACCACTGAGTATATGAATGAGAAGAGAAGAGACGCTTTTTAAGACCATCTCACTATGATGAAGCTAAACCTTTAGAGCAACTGATTCACCAACTTCCAAAAAAATTGTACAAATGCAGAGTATCAACTTAATGAAATGTATTAACTTAATGAAAAGTTACTTTTTGTGTTTGTGTTAATGTGTACGTGTATGTTTATGTTTACACAAAGCAGTCCAAATGATGATTAATAATGAAAAAAATGAGTTTTTCCCAGGAATTACTTTCCTGGAAAAATTAAAGTAGGTTATAAATCTCCCCACTTTTCATATACGTCCCAATGTTTAGTGTAGAAGTCTTAGAAAAGTAAGGGGGAAGGGGAAGGAGAAATGATGGAATAAAAGTTCATTTTGGAATCAGAAACTGATTAGTAAGAAGAATGATTTTAAGCAATTCACTTTTGGAGAAACTGTCATACTTGATAATTTCTCACAGCTTCCTTCATCAACCTTATTTTTAGTTGAACCCATAACATAAGAAACAATTAGACAGCATCGCCAACCTTATCATGCATTAACGCCAGTGCAAATTAACTCCTACCGCTAAAAATACTCCTTCTCTCTGTCAAAATCTGTGAAGGATATGACTTACTGCACTTAGAGTATAATGTGTCTCCCTGCCTGCAGAAAACTGACACATAAAAATCAATATTAATTTAAAAAGGATCAAAATAAGACACTGCCATATCTAAATTTTTTCTGCTCAACACATCTGTATTTTCTATTCTTCATCCCACCCCAAACAGTATTTCTAATATGAGAAGAAATTAAAAATGTATCTCAGAAGTCTGGAATCACTGTGCCCTACAGAAAGTACAAAATGTACTTTATCCTAAAATCTCATGTATTTAAAAAATGTCATTGTTATTACACATTTATTTTAATGCAAAAGTAATGGTGCACCATGTTCATTTGGTAGCTTTGCAAACATGTGCCTCAGTCTGGGAAGTCTCATGATACCTCTTTTTCTTTCTCCATTTTCTTCACGTTATCTGTCTTTCCACAGGGCACTGTCAATACAGAAAATGTTAACCATCCCCAGAAAATGTTAGCATCACTGAGACTATTTATTCTGGAACCCTCACACTAATCATTTCAAACACATTGATCACCAAGAACAGGAAATACAGGGTTGGAGTCTCTTCTGTCCTTTGCTGGTCTGGGTTCCAGTTATGACTTGAGGCTACCTCTGACCCCTGGGGTCCTAAGTGGTGTGAAATATTTTATCGACATAAAAACTCATTCAAATGATTCTAGTTTTTTTATGCCTTTTTTTTTTTTAAACTTATTTATTTATTCTGAGAGAGAGAAACAGAGAGTGTGTCAGCGAGGGGCAGAGAGAGAGGGAGAGAGAGAGAATCCTAAGCAGGGTCCACACTGTCAGTGGAGAGTCCTACATGGGGCTCATACTCACGAACCATGAGATCATGACCTAAGCCGAAATCAAGAGTCACTCCTTCAATCGAATGAGCCACCCAGGCGCCCCCAAATGATTCTAGATTTAACAACCTGGTGTTTCTGTGAAAATAAATATCATGACCTGGCTGTATTCCACCCACAAACAAAAAGCCAAAAATATATAAAAGGAAAAGAAAAGAAAAAAGGAAAAAAAAAGTAAAGCAAAGAAAGATATAGAGGAGATAAATAAATATTGATTATTCATCTGGTTTAGGTAGTTTTGTCACTTACCTGATCCATTTTAACAATTTTTGCTCAACATATAGGAAGATGGAAGTATACTTTAAACCTTTTGCTAAATGTTCCAGCAGGAAAGAAATTTACCCTGGGATGCAGATGTGTGTGTGTGTGTGTGTGTGTGTGTGTGTGTGTGTATATATATATATATATAGTATATTAAAGTATATATGTGTAAATATATGTGTATATTAAAGTAATATATACATATTATATTAATAATATGGCAGTATATTATATATCATATATCTTATATATTATATGTATATTCTATAATATACATATTATAATTACTTTAATTATAATTAATTATAATTATTTTAATATTATATATACTTATATTGTATATTATTGTATATGTCTGATATATTATATTAGATATTATAAGCATCATAATATATACATATTCATTTCTATGCTAAAGTTGTTACATGGAGCACATGGGCTCTGTAGTCAGAATGGTTTGTTTTGGGTTAGAAACCCAAGCCTAGTAACCATAGCCAAATTACTTACTCTCAGAATCTCAGTGTTCTAATCTATAGGTGGGCATAATAATAATACTAGTATCTAATAAGTCCCTGGAGAAGATACATGAGTACATAATAAATGGTAACTGCTACCATGTGTAAATAATACTGTTGGTAGAGTCTTGCACTGACAGTCATGCAGACAATGATTTCAGCAAGTATTATTCAAAAGATAACTTATTTCTACGTCTTTACTCAGGTGAAAAATTTAATTTTCTGAGCTCTGTAGACAGGCACAAGATCCCCTAATTAGCTAGTGGCAAAGACTAGACAAGAGAAGAGCTCTGTTCAAGGTCAGTAGATTTGCTGTAGCACATTTCAAAAGTGTAGCAGGAAAAAAAAAAAAGCATAAGGCAAGATGGTGGTTTCCAAAGTAATACCAGTATTTTCATTATGAAAAGACATGGCAAACACAATTAGAACATTTAAATATCCTTGAAAAGGGTGTGTTGCCTCATCTATGATAGAGTTTGCTTTACTTTTGTATTAGTGAAGTAATCTGGTATTTGAACTTGAGTTTAAGTGGTCTCTACCTCCTGTTTTTGCTGCTATCACTTTGTACAATTTAAATATGAATGTCCTGGCTTCCTTCTAGAAATTAGTGAGCTATATAATTGAAGTCACTGAAATTTAAAAATCACATACTCTGTTAGCAGAATTAAGAAGCAGTTGCTAATAGAGGGAGGCAAACTAAATCTAGGGGACTGGTCAGCATTTTTTTGTCAGAAAATATTTCAAATGAGACCATTTCTTGGTTCAGTAGTATATGTTAGCTGAGCAATGTAGACATGAAGTTCAGGGAATTTCTGAACGAGGAGGGAACATTTCATAACATTAAATGTATACCGTATTTAATGCCAAGCTCTTTCCATATCAATTCCTTTTTCCAAAAACGCAATGAGAAAAGCAACTTGCAGGTGGATAAAAACAACACCACCAACAACAAAACAAACAACTGGATATGAGTTCATGTGACAAATGAAAAAAGACATTTTTAAAAATCTGACTCCTGTCTAATTGATTCAACTGTCACGTCATCTTTAAAAAGTGCACTACAGACCCATCTTTTGCCTTGTTTCCTCGTTGATAACACTAAAATTCTTTTTGGTGTTAAATGCTAACCTATCTTGAACAAGAGTGAGAAATAAATACTTTATACTGAATTTTATTCAACAGAAAAGTTGAATAGCAAATATCCAGGGATTAACAATTTTGTGAGAAAATACAGATTAATAGAAACAAAAACAATTTCTTCCCTCACAGAAATGTCATATACTCACTAGTCTTGGGCCTAATTTTAACTCATGATTGCCCTTAACCAGAGCCAACACTACACTCTAACTGTGAGGGGTTGGTAATGTCATGCACACAGAACGTGAGATTTCTGTTTTCACATCTTTGGAGAACACTTATGTAGCATTCAAAACCTGAACTATACAATTTGGAAGGTATTATTTATAAAATGTAAGCTATGTTGTTCTAGTCAGAAGAATAATATCATATCTTTGTACTGTAAAAAGCAATAATAATAGAGATTCTGTTATATTTAGTTTATAGAACTTTGAGTAAAACAGAATAACATTTCGTAGTGAATCTAGGAAGATAATATCTGTAAAAACAAGAAATCTCCAATCTGAAAAGAAAAAAAATATATGAACGCAATTTAAAAGCACAGGTAAGCATGGAGACCTTTCTCACAGGTGCTCATATCTCCAAATAGGAATAACCAAGTTACATTAGGAAATATTTTATTTCTAATAGTAATAATAAAAATACTAGAAGACAACATCATTAATAATCACAGCTATTTTTCTTAAGATGCTATTAAATCTGAAGCATTATGCTTAGCACTTTCCATACATTTCTATTAACCTTTGTAAAACCTGTTTTCCCCATTTTATAGGTGAGTAAATTAAGGTCCAAACTAGCTAAATGACTTTCTTAAAGCAAATCCAAGAAAAGAGATGTTACCTTTTTAATTAATTGTCTTGCTCTGAGCTTTAGATTATGAATATATATTTGTAATAGTATGATTACAGTTACAAAACTGAAAAAATGCTCTTTTCTTGAAAAATAAATACCTGCTTAGCAAAGAATGTTAAAGGCAGCATGGAGTAGCTCAGGATAAAATTAATTTGCTATTAAAATTAAAGCAACAGAAGCATACAAAGGAGTTTTTCCTGAATCAAAGAGGTTTGACTAAGTCATAATTTTCTGACTAAATCGCTTGCTATTTCTCTATCCGTTGTTTCATGCTTCACGCATCACATCCCGTCCTCTCAATGAAAAGCAAGTATGCGCAGGCAGGAACTCCCCAACTGAAAATGTCGCTGGAAAGCATGCAGCATCCTGGTTAATTAGACAGGCTTCAGAATCCAACTAGCATGGTGGCATCCTAGCTCCAACACTCCCTAGCCATGCAACTTTGGGCAAGATACTTAATCCCTCTAAATCTCTATTACTCATCCATAAAATGAAGTTGATAATGGTATCTATATAACACTGTTATTACTAGGATTAAATGAGATAATGCAAGTGAAGAGCCAGCACAGTACATGGTCCATGTAAGTGTACAGTAAATTATAGATACTTTATATTTATGGCTCCCCCTCTGGGATTCAAATGGAACTGCTTAACGTTTTCCTCCGCCGCAGTCACTGTTAAGTGCCTTCTATTCCTTTCATTTCTTTTCCTTCATTTTTCTCTTTTCATTAAGGAACATAAATCTAACTTGAACATGGCCTTCCTCTTTCTGTCTTGGCATGGCCTATCATGTCTGAATTCATTACAGGATTAATAGATGGTGGTGAGAAGCATGGTAGTAAGTAAGAAACAGGAAAGACACAGGCAGGAAGACAGGATTGCTCCTCCCTCTCATTGACAAAGGCCAGCCTCCTCCTTGCTCAGATCCTAGGAGGGTCCAGCAGTGTCCTTAGAGCTAGGCAAATTCCATTCCCATTCCCATTAGGACTTTTTTTTCCTGACGAAGTTATATTTCTTCTTTTTTAATATTTTTAATGTTTATCTTTGAGAGAGAGAGACAGCATGAGTGGAGGAGGGGCAGAGAGAGAGGGAGACACAGAATCCGAAGCAGGCTCCAGTCTCTGAGCTGTCAGCACAGAGCCTGACGCCAGTCTCGAACTCATGAACTGCGAGATCATTACCTGAGCCGAAGTCGGGAACTTAACTGACTGAGCCACCCAGGCGCCCTGGCAAAGTTGTTTCTGAATCAACTTCACCATAGACAAAACTGATAATGCAAGGTGACAAAGTTCTATAGTTGTACAATAGCAACCGCCTCAGGGACATTAAGGGTTAAGGAGGCTCCCATGAGATCACTGGCTTGAGGAACAAAAGACAAAGTATACTATTGTATCAATGAAAAAAATGATGTGAGTTTCAAGCAACCAGTTCACAAAAGTGCTTTTGTAACAAGCCACTGGGGGCCTGGCTTTCCTTTTATGTTAAGGCTGGGCCCTCACTGGTCACTTAGAGGGTTGTTCCCTGTCATCTCTCTTATCAGACACTCTTATTGCTCAGTTCTGAAATCAGGATACATTTCAAGGGCAGGGCCATATTCCCCTCCACTCCTACAGTATCTGCAGAGAGAGCATCTAGAAATGAAAAAGACCATTTCAAGAACTGATCAATATCCTGTTGTGGAAGATAGATGAAGGCAGTGGGTTGGAAGCAGAATTAACAAAACAAAACAAAAGAAACAAATATGGGGAACCGCTGAACACTCCACAGCTGGTTTCCTTAACCCAGCTGGGGTGGCCAGACTGTTCACACTCATGTTGAGAGCAAGGAGAGTGAACTCCAGGAAATGTATTCGTGTATATACATGAACCTAACCAATAGACTTCCTTCATATGCTTTGTGTTTCTGAGCAGATTATTAGATTAAGCAAGACAGGTGCTGGCATTAGAGAGCATAGCTTTGATACACACTTTTAAGCAATAGGTCATTTACCTCCAACGGGAACCAGAACAAAATAACCATAGTTCAGAAATGGCTTTGCCCTCAGGTCACTGACCTCTAGTTAGTTTTTCTGAAGAATTTCTTTCCTGTGTTCAGTTTACTTGGTACTTTCTTGGCAGAGGATAAGGCAAATAGGAAGGCAGGAAGGGAAAAGAGATTATCCACATTCAGAGTGATGTTTCCCAATTCCCACAGATTTCTTTGTGGGTGTGGGGTGGAACAGACCTCTACCTTTTTATTTAATGTTATCATTTTCTTGCCACAATGTAACCAACAATGTTGACTAGATTCTTTTTTTTTTTAATTTTTTTTAATGTTTACTTATTTTGCTAGAGAGTCAAAGTACAAATAGGTGAAGGGCAGAGAGAGAGGGAGACACAGAATCAGAAGCAGGCTCCAGGCTCTGAACTGTCAGCACAGAGCCTGATGCAGGGCTCCAACTCACGAACTGTGAGATCATGACCTGAGCTGAAGTCGGACGCTCAACCTACTGAGCCACCCAGGTGCTCGTGTCTGCTAGATTCTTGAAGGTTCTACCTCCTACCTCAGTCTTTTAATTCTATTTCATCTTACCCAAGCCAATCTAGATGGTGGGATTCCAGGTTTGATTTAGACATATAAGCCAGTGAGGCCACATCTGACATATGTTGTCTTCTCCCTCTAACAGACTTTAGTAATTCTGCTTGAGGCAGGTTGAGATTGTACTTTTCTTCGGTAATTCTCTCTACTTAGTCATTCATGAATAGGCTTTTTATAGACAGGTAACAACAACAACAAAATACATACTTCCATGTGCTAATCTTCTAATCCCCTAATGATATATTATCTCATTTAATCCCATGAACAAATCATGTAGGCAAATAACCAGCACCATTTTACAGATTGAGTAACTCAAGCAAGATTTACAGTCAGGAGGAGGGGAATATGGGATGTGAACCCAAAGAGTCTGTCTGTTCAACAGTGTCCCGGCTGCTGCTGAACCCTGTTACCTCTAACATTGCCATGACGAACAGCCTCCTTTTTGGAGCTGTATCTGCTATGCACCAGACACATTACACATTTCAGAAGCATCATTTCACTTACTTTTCAAGACAGCATAATCTCCATTGACAGATAAAAAAAAAAAATAGATGTTTGGCAAGGGTTGGTGGGTGTCAGAGGTCACATATCTAGTAAGTAATATGACCAAGACCAGAACCCATGTTTCTCTGATTCAAAACACACCCCGTTCTGGCTCTCTGGAAAGATGCCACTCACTACCCCTGAAATACCTTACGCCTCCTTTAGTACAATGTGCAGCGCGGATGAGTTTCAATGGCAATTGTGATTATGCATCACTGCGTTGCTAGTATCTCCATGAATAAAAGTCTGCTTGATTTTCATTTAACCTCAAAAGAATCTGATTACCAAATAACCATTGAAGAATTATTGGCAATTATGTTCTGTAATTATGGCTCCTGTTAATGTCATTAGTGAGCAGCCTTTCGTATTTAGTCCTATTAATTAATCCCCGTAAGCACAGAAAGTTATAATCAATACAACAAAGGCTCCATGGTAAATTATAAATAATCCCCAAATCCCTCAAACAGTTCTCAAGGCTCCTGCTGTTTCTTTGGTTAGGACACATTTAGTATGGGGGCTGGAAGAGTCTGTGGTAACTAAGAGCACCTCACTCAGAATCACTGATCTCAATAATGTACCTAATTAGGCAAATGCTTAAAAATGGAGTTCCAACTGCCACTGACAACCATAAACTCTTGTAGGGCAATAAAAATAATTCACACGTGAGTCAAGGGATCCCCCAAATCAGATATACAACTTTTCAATTCTCTGAGCAATATATTGCTTCAGATAACACCTATTGTCAGTGAGTGTCTGGATTCTGTTTTGTAGAAGTTAAATACACCAAGTGTGTCTCATTTTGAAAGTCCAACAAAGAAAGATTGCTGATGGCTCAATCTCACAGACAAGCAAAATGAACAGGCGTACTGACAGTGAAGCTAGAAATGAATCTTTTGCGGAAAAGTGGCTTCTGAATCTTATGTTTTTCAAAATCTCCCAATACATCCTGAGATTCTCTTCCACGCATTTTATCAAACATCTACATCAATACACACTGGATTTTGAAATTAGTTATATGTTTATCTGAGACAACTACGACTACAGCTGTCCAAAGACACAGGATTCCTCAGAAGTGATCCATTACAAGAAGATGTGGCATGACAACCCATGCTGCATCATTGAAAACTAAACTACTTGGCTGCTGAGGCCCTGATCTGTGTTAGAAAGTCTAGAATACCATGAATCCCATTATTTTCGCTACATTGGAAAAAGGTCATAACCTGTTCCCTCTTGGCATCCCATTTCCTTTCCTGATTCCATTCCTGGGATGGATAATTTCCTAGGAATTGGTGCAAGACCCTCAGCAGCTGCCTGGCCTCAGAAATAATTTGGGAGGAAGAAATAGAGGCTTAGAATAAATAAAACCCTACCAAAGCATCATTGCATCAGTTTAACAGAGAACGTGGTCCTCTTTAAAGAATACAAAAAGAGAAATTCTGTGCCAATTTTATACTGCACCCATAAATTGGTCCTTTGATAATAAATAACTGTTACTGGCCATTTAGAAAAATTAGTTTATAAAATTCTAATATTTAAGATGTGGAAATAACCGTTAAGGTCGCCTGAAGACAATCTTCCATTTCATAAAAGAGGGAGCTGAGATTCAGAAAAGGTAAGTAACTTATCCAAGGTTACCTGGTAGGTAAATTGATGGTTAAAATATGACTGAAAATGAGACTTTTTTTTTAATCTATCTTTATTTATTTTCAGAGAGAGAGAGAGAGAGAGAGAGAGAGAGAGAACAATTCCAAGCAGGCTCCACAGTTAGCAAAGAAACTGACATGCATCTTGGGCCCACAAACCATGAGATCATGACCTGAGCCAAAATCAAGAGTCAGATGCTTAGCTGACTGAGCCACCCTGGTGCCCCACAAACTGAGATATCTTAACCACACCACATGCCGCCATTCTTAAACTAAATGGTTAGTCCATTTTTTAAAGTTTATAAGATAGAATGGATAATAGGCACAATTTTAGATTTATGATTGTAAAATGATAAATTCCATCCTAACATCACCAATACAGTCATTGTTAACACAGATTCTCCATCTTGTCAATATACCAAATTAAGATTTGGGTACACATTGGGAGTGTGACCTAAAACACCACTCATAAATTTGGACAGAAGATCTTACTAGGCACAGAAGTTCGTTTCTATTGTCAGTCTTATACAATAATAATAATAATAATAATAATAATAATAATAATAGAAGAAATGATAGGAAGATATACTATTTTTTGGCGAAACTTGTTGCATAATATTGGGAACCCTTATCTGACCTGCAATCATTTTTTAAATTCATTTTTAGTGGCTTCCACAGTGTTTTATTTCATTTTTTTGCTTATTTTATTTGTATTAGTTACCATTAATTTTAAAAAATATAAAATTTCACATAAAACTTTATCTTTTCATATGGGTAGTTCACTGGACACAGAGAAACAGAGAAAAGGGGCTAAGGAAGGGAAGAGAGGGAACACCCAAACATTCCTTCCCCACCAGTCTCAGCAGTGTTTAAGTTCCTGTCTAGCACCTTCACCAAAATTCCTATACAACTGGTTCTTCTAACCACCATCAAAGCACTTACAAAAGTTAGCCATTCTAAGTACATGTAGACTTCCTAAAAATTAAAAACAATCTTCACGTTTCTAGTTTCAAAGGAAATAAGAAATAAATCTTCAGAATGTCATACTCAACAACTATGCTTATTAAAGCAAAATATGTACAGGATGCATACTTCTTCATGTACAATGCCACATCATCAGCCTTTTCTCTGCTGTATTTACTCTTTCTGAACAGGTTGCTACACCTTAAGAACAAATTTTGAGAAAACAAGACAAGACAGGACATTCAGATTTAGGAAGGAGGGGTACAGAAGTCAGCAATGGCCCAGGTAATACCTAAGGTGAACCTGAAGGTTCTGAGAGATGGATCATATGTGCAAATCTGGGCCTGTGATGGCCATACAGATTTTGGATTGCATGTTTCCCGTGAACTATTTAATCACATTAATCACATTAATCACATTTATAGAACTGTTCTCATAGCTTTGAGTAAATAAGAGCTTATTACCTGAATAGGGAGACCATTAGACACTTTTGTACACATTCGCAGTTGTGAACAGATAAATACATTTATGCTTTCCTTTGAAGGTAGTAGCACTGAGTTAGCAAGGTACACTCTCTTAAAGATAGAAAGAATTCTCTAGGGCCTGATTCTATCTTCCCTCAGAGAAGTGCTTGTACAGACACCAGGGAAAATAAACCTCCAAGAGAGGCAGCAGAACCCAGCTTATCTGTGCAAGTTAAACTACCTTGCATGGTAATTAACAAAGCTGCTAGCAAGCATGCAGAATGTTGCAATTCCCAAAGAATAAGCAGGATCCATCCCACATAACACCTTTTGTACATACAGGGCTTGGTTCAACACATGGTCAGTGCTCCTTGAATGTGCTAAGGGGTGGAAAGGTGTGCACAGTCCTCAGCTTTAAAGAGGGCTCCAGCAGGAGAGAATGGAAGCATCTCTCTTCAATTTTCTAACAGACTACTTGTCCTTGGCCAGGAAGGAGAGAAAAAAAAAAATCATATAATTAAATGAGATATTTTCTAGACAAAAGATGAACCTAAAACATAACTCATTTATGCAAAACTTTTTGCAAGTGTCACTTCTCCAGGATACTTAAGAGAAGAGTACATACATTAGGGGCACCTGGGTGGCTCAGTCAAGCATCTGACTTCAGCCCAGGTCATGATCTCACAGTCTGGGAGTTCGAGCCCCATGTCAGGCTCTGTGCTGACATCCCTGAGCCTGGATCCTGCTTCAGATTCTGTGTCTCCCTCCTCTCTTGTGCTCTGTCTCTATCTCTCAAAAATAAATAAATGTTAAAAAGGAAAAAAAAAAAGGGAAGAGTACATCAGACCAGTTATGGAAAACTGAGGGCTAAAGTTTCCCACAGTGTGTATCACCCGGTGTGGTACCTGGAAAATAGTAAGAAAAAGTAAATAGTTACTGAATTGAAACTAAACCCAGTGTGCCCACTTCAGAAGTTACCCTGAGCACAAAATCTCTTAAAGTGGTAGTTTATATATAGCTTGTTAAAAATGTTGATTCAGACTCAAATAGCCAGCCCCCTTAAGTTTTGTTAGTTTAAATCCAAGTGAACTATTTTAAAATCAGCTAAGGAAATATACTCAGATAAATTTTAAAAAATAGGTAAAAAAGCATCCAAATCTTCAAGAAACAACAATTCTTTGGCCTGTCATCTTCATTTGTAAAATTATTTCTTTCCCCCAAGGTTCACAATGCTTAGCCTTCTCACGATATAAATATACCGCAGAGGGTATTAACCTCTGCCAATGGAAATAAAACTATAATTGATTTGGTTCTGCAATTATTTAACATATAAACATGTGCTCATTGAGAAAAATGATGTCTGGACAACTGACATTGCATTTCTGCCAAATATCAAGCTGATGTTCATAAAATCTTACTGGAGAGCACCCAATGCTAACTATAGGATTTCAAACTGCTGATTTGCAGAGATGAATCACAAAGCAATCTACATTGTGTGGCTAATCAGAATTCTCATCCTTACCCATGCTCTGAAAAGAAGCCTAAATTTTTTATTTGGAAGCCACTCTGGAAAGCTTTCATTAATTTACATTCCAGAACAGATTTCTCCCCATTTTGTGTATTCAACTAAAGGCTTATTAAACACAACACCATGATAAAAGTGAACAAATAGCAGGTTTTTCCAAGGCATCCATGTTATTTTATTCCAGAATCCAGAGGCATTGAAAATTCAGGGATTGCTGTAATACTTAGAATGTTCTGAAGATTAGAAAGATTTAGTAATAATTTAGTGATTTCTAATCCTCTGCAATTTGTTCGATACATGTAAGACAAATGAATTCATGTTCTTTAAAACTGCCCTCAAATTAAGAACTGTAATAGTTGATAATCAGATGTATTTAATTTTAATTTAAAAGTCATCTATAGGGGTGCCTGGGTGGTTCAGTCCGATTTTGGTGTCTGACTTCAGCTCAGGTCATGATCTCGCAGTTTGTGGGTTCCATCCCCATGTTAGGCTCTGTGCTGACAGCTCAGAGCCTGGAGCCTGATTCAGATTCTGTGTCGCCCTCTCTCTGCCCCTCCCCCACTCATTCTTTGTCTCTCTCTCTCTCTCTCTCTCTCTCTCAAAAAATAAACATTATCGGGCTCTGGGCTGATGGCTCAGAGCCTGGAGCCTGCTTCCGATTCTGTGTCTCCCTCTCTCTCTGCCCCTCCCCCATTCATGCTCTGTCTCTCTCTGTCTCAAAAATAAATAAACTTAAAAAAAAATAAAATAAACATTAAAAAACTTTTTTTTAAAGTTATCTTTACTTGGTATGCTCATCATGGAAATACTATTAACTGAATCCCATAACAACATACACGGTTTATTTATTACACTTCATCGGAGAAAAAAATGTACATATCCCAAAAGATGCAGTATTTAATCTACGAATTAATTTGTTTGCTTAATAAGTTTACAGGTTTAATATTACTTGAACTTTGCAAAATAGATGTAAAGGTTTGTCCCCTCTACCTTTAATATTTTGGAAAAAAGGATTTTATTAGGGTTTTCAAGATGGCCAAGATTGTAGAACAAAAATAAGATAAAGCAAAATAAGGCTGAAGTGGTATGATTTTCATGGTTTTAATGTGTATGCAGGAGAGGAACAGGTTTGGGGGAAATTGCGAATGGGAAGTAGACGTGTTGAGCGTGTTGAACAGGGAAGGCTCAAGGCAAAAACAAAGGAAATGCTGCACTGCCTCTCCATTGCGGTCAACACAAAAGGAGAGAAGAAAATGACAGTATCCTGGCAGTCGACAAATAACTAATCACTTCCACGCACATCTTGATTTTAAGTCTGGCCAGGCACTGGAACTTCAGGGACTGTCACCTACTTACAGGCTAGCTTCGCGTGATATCCTAGCATTATTAGCAGCATTATTATGACCATTATCTCTCTCCTGAAGGTGTTACAAGAAGATACTGCCTGAACAGTGAAGGAAATAAGTACCCAGAAAGGTGAAAGTAGGAAAAATGTAATGTTTTCAGGAAACGTTATAAGACTGATTAGGTAGGAGAATAAAAAAAAGAACAAAATGATTATATCATGTTCCGTGCCATCTGACAAGTTAATCCCTAAGTGGGAGAATTTTTTTTTTCAGCTGCAAATTTCTGCGTATAAAGTGTGACTGATAAGCCACAAACATAAATTAGTGAAACTAAACGGAAGCCATTCGGTAGCTCATTATTTTATTACCATTTTCTACATTTCGACAAATTCATGATGACAAGGTGGGGGCTGAGGGGGAATTCCTAAAAGCATTAATGTACTGGGTTAACTGAAAAATAAAATAATATTACAGAAAAATAAATGGTTTTGATAAACATATTAAATTCAGATAGACCTTAAAAAGAAAATCAGTAAGTGATTAATTCACTGTTAGTTTTTAGATTTCTTATATTATAAAAGTAAAAAGAGTCTGTTCTCTTTAAACGAAAAAGGAAATGTCATTTAGTGGTTTGGCAATCAGGCTAGTTTGTGGGATCACTGATCTTCTGATTAGATATTGATCTCATTTCTAAGTGATTTTACTATTATAGTATAATCCTAGTTTATCTTACATATACACACCTTCTATTATTTATTAAAATAAGTTTATAGTTAAAAACATTGTATTGCACACTTAAAAATCATCTTAAGTATTCTTACCACAATAAAATAAGACAAATGACTAGAAAAAAATCTTATAGTAAATTTATAGAAGACAAAACCCAACATCCTACACTTATTTATACAAAATGAAATGTAGAATCAACTGTTGTTGTTGTTGTTGTTGTTGTTGTTGTTTTCCAATCTATCAATTCCTTGACACAATTTTCTGTGTGTCATATAAAATGGTATAGGACATGAATTGTCAGGAAAATTTCCTTCATTATCTATTTCACTTTGTAATATGAACACAGCCTATATTTATAAATATATAAATTCAGAGGAAAATGCTTAAAATATATATCAGGCTGGCGTAATCTAAGCATATTGCTTTGCTGTGGTTCCTTTTCAGGACTGAATATCGAGATGTAGTCCACTGTGCTGAAAGCCTCTAGCTTTCCCAAAATTGAAAGCCTTCGCCAATAAATCACAACTGTTTTACCATATGCCTCTTTGTTCTGCCAAGCATTACCAGACTGTTCTACTTTTAAGCAAATTTCATTATATTATAGCTCAGAGCAATGCTCATTAAAAAGTATTACTGAAAAATGTCAAGTTGTTTTTATATAGAAACTGGAATTTATTTTCTACTGAAAAGTCAGATATTTATTGAACACAAGACATTTTTAAGACATTGATCTTATACCACAAGTCACTTCAAAAATTGTCAGTCTCTATCTTGATTGTGAGGATTCAAGTTGCCAATAATGATGTCTGAAGCTCTTTCTGTCTTGCACCAGTTAACTTTCACTAGTAACTCCTGCGTGTGCAGACCAACCATTACTTTTTCTTGAACTGACCTCGTCTCATTATCTGAGGAAAAATCTCTTCCCTGTGTCTTCACAGTCATATTCATCTTCTTCTTGATCAACCTGCCTGTTTTCCTGTCTCCCAGCTACAGCCTAATAATGCCCCAATGCTGCCATATTTTTGGTGACTATAATTCTTTTTAACATTTTTTAAAACTTATTTTTGAGAGACAGAGGGAAACAGAGCAGGAGTGGGGTAGGTTCACAGAGAGAAGGAAGACATAGAATCTGAAGAAGGCTCCAGGCTCTGAGCTGTCAGCATAGAGCCCGATGTGGGGCTCGAACTCATGAACTGTGAGATCGTGACCTGAGCCGAAGCTGGCAGCTTAACCAACTGGGCCACCCAGGCACCATTTAGGTGACTATAAACTTCACTGTAGCCTATTCACTTTAGTATGATGCGGTCCAAATAAAATAAGACCTGAAATCTCACCTCCCCCACTTTTAGATGTGTGACCCTCAATAAGCCACTTAACCTTTGGAATCTCCACTTCCTCATTTTAAAATGGGTGACTATATATACCATCCTGCTTTTTGAGTCCAGTTTGTGAACATGGAATTCAGTAGTGCATGCTCAAACATTATGTAACTGGTTTACAACAAGCCAAACACAAACCCAGAGCTTCATTTTGAAGCAACAAGCTCCTTCCTAAGGATCTATTTTTCTTTCTCCTCAGATAGCAGGGCTCCCTGGCTGTAACAGTCTGTGATTCAAGAATGACAGCATTAATCTTTATTACCTATTATAACTAAGTTTAGTGTTTCATTCTAATTCCAATGAAGATTCACAAAATGTTGGGCTTTGAAAAAAAAGAGAGAAAAAAAAAAAAAAAACAGTAAACCACTCTTGCTTCCTCTGAGAAGAGGAAATATTTGGATCCCTTGAGGAAAATCAGACATATTCAAACTGGGCCACACTATATATGTAAACTAGTAATAATACAAATAATAATTATTACTAATCCAATTGTTTTTGAATTCTAGGCCAAATCACTCTCTAAAGATTCCTGAGGCTTTCCAAAAATGAGAGGCAGTCCAAAAGGAGACCTGAATCATGCTGTGAGGCTGCCTCTACTCTAATATACTACATTTTTATGCAGTAAAATTAGGATAAAATGGAAATCAAGGTCACTTTTAATGTGAAAGACGTGGCAAAAAGGTATCTACAGGGACAGCAGGGGATGGAAGGGGAGTGGGATAAGAAAGAGCTGGCTTATTCAATTTTACTTGCTTAAATGTTTATGAAGAGACTCAGCAGAATTGTAAATTGGGTGTGTGTAGAAAATTCTCAGGCCTTTCTCGGCACTTCCTTTTGCTACAACCTCTTTCCTTCCCACAGGGATCTTTCTCTAATATTGTCTTATTTCCTTAGCAATGGGAAAATGGAGGCTGGCCAAATCATCCATCATAAGATTGTCACCCTTGTTCTGTAGGTATGTATGACTTCACCTAAAATAAAATTATAAGCATAGGAGTTCTCATCTCACAAATTCAGGGATGACAGTAAAGCTCAGAGTAAAGCAATGCACATTCCAGATGCCTGTAAAGAAATTATGGTCATTTAACTACATTTAACAGGATTTGTTTAGAAAGAACTCAAACACAATGACAAAAAACCCACGAAGACGCCGCCAGATGAATAGACAAAGTCACTTTAAGCATTCTATTAAGTGATACTTATCAAGACCCTGAAAATGTTCATACCCTTTGTCCTATTAATTCACATCAGAAAGTCTATTCTAAAGGAACACGGACAGTGTTGTTTGTACACAGGTGTTCACTGCAGAATTATTTAGAAAGGCAAAGTTCGGCAACAATCTAAAAAACCAGCAATAGTAGAAGAGTAGTATCAATGCGTTTACATAAAGAATAGGCAATTAATTCAAAAAAAGTCACTGGAATAGAAAAAATGTTATTATGTTAAAATCAACGTGATATCAAAATTTTTGTTTATGTCATATATTAAAAAGATTAGGACATAAAATCAAGATCAGCAGCACTGGAATTATAGATACTTTGTTACCTTCCTTCATAGGAATTTTTGTAAATTCCTAAAAAAAATCAATAAATATTACCTCATACATAAAATCCATACATGTTGGATATTTATGTGTCAAAACTGAAAGCCTAATCTTTAACTGGCAGTCTGAAAAATGGCTGTGTTGCTGTGGCTCAAGAATGCTTTAGAAAGAGACATGGCATACTAATGTGAGAAACCTTGTTTTGTTTTTAAATGGGCTGGTTTTCTTGGTGACACTTTGAAGTCGGTCTTTTTCCATCTGAATGACAGGATTTCTGTGTTAAAGTATTAGTATATGGAGACAAATGACCTCTCAACTATGCAGAGAAGCACGTTCAGTAACCAACTACAGGATTCCACAGAAATTACAGAACCCAGAGTCCTGGCTGAGGCACCTCAGTTAAGCAGAACCAGTGACAAAATCAGTAAAACAAGGGTTATGGCACATACACAGAACAGCACATAGAGGGGATCATCCCTGGAAGAGACAACAATAAAGTGCACAGGAGAGTGTGGAGCAGGAAAAGGAATTTACACTGATAGTGATTTTGCAACTAAACAAACCCTGGCATGAGCCAATAATTTAACACACGAGAAATGGAGAACAAGTCTTATATCTCTCATTGCACACACAATACATCCCTTTTAAAAAAATCCCAATAGGGGCACCTGGGTGGCTCAGCTGGTTAAGCATCCAACTCTTGGTTTTGGTTCGGGTCATGATCTCACAGTTCATGGAATAGAGTCCCGCATCAGGCTCTGTGCTGACAGCGTGGAGCCTGATTGGGTTTTTTTTTCTCTCTTCTCTTTCTGCCCCTCCACTACTCGTGCTCACTCACTCTCTCTCTCCCTCTCTCCCTCTTTCTCTAAAAATAAACAAATATATTTTTTAAAAAATCCCAATAAAGTACTTAATCACATGTGGTTTAGTACAGCAATGCTTGAGTAATACCTGAATATAGTATAGTAATACCAGGAAAACCTACCAGTTGTCTTGTCAGTAGAATGGTGCCCAAGCACTGATGGTCTCTGCATGGGCATGCCCAAGAAAAAGCTGACGGCAGCAAAACCAGGGGCCTTCAAGACAGAAGGTAGCATTTGAGGTCTCACTATTACCAACAGCTGGATCCTCTTTCAAATGTTAGCCTGTAAGATCTGACATACTCATGAGGGAGACAGGCAGCAAAAAGAATGGTGCCATTTTCATTCTCTAACTTGAAGAAATCGATGTACTTTTACAATGGAATAGACACCTCTCTTGCACTGACTTAATAGAGATGTGTCTGTGGAATCTGCAGTTGGAGTAGATGAGTGAGGTCCTTCTCCACCTGAAAACTTCAAGTTTCTCTAAAATTAAGTCAAGAAGCTAAAAGAGCTTAACCAACTCAGGACCAGACACAGCACTTTAATGCAAATGCACCTTTTCCAAGACTCGAATAAGTTGGATTTTCTTTTCCTTATGCTTCATATCATTTCACGGCAAAGCTGCGATTATGATGCTTAGAACTGTTGACCTTTACTTAATAGCTGACTCTCTAGTGACCAAGATAAGTTAAAAAACCAAATCTAGATGCTAATGAAAAGTAAAGGCTTATCTATCATTTAATGCAATGGAATTTTATTTTTCCAAGAGTGAGAAACAAAAGCTATATTGTGTCTGCTTCCTCTCACCTAGAAATGAATTAGGTTGGTGGCATTGTTTTGTTGATAATATAGTCTCCTTTCCTTTTGTTCACATAGATCATGCAGACCAGTTTGATGTCAGGAAATAAAAACTACAAGAAAAAAACTATTTTTTTGAGCTCTCATTCATCTGTTCTCACCAAACTAATCACAAACTTACGCTTCCAAGACAGCCATGTAATATGACTGTGGTCTATTCCAGCATGAGGATTCTGTCCAAGGCAGTTTGGAGTTAGTTTACCTGGCTTATAGGTCACTGAAGTTTCTTCCCATAAAATGATTGTAGCCTACCAAAATGTACCACAAAACTATGCTCAAGGGTTCATTAGAGTTATTCATTAACATGAAGATTATTAGCGAACCCAAAATGAAAAGCAATTAGTGATTCGTGGCAAAAGCATAAGTATGAGAACAATGGTGTGCACAGGTAACATCTAAACCAAAAAATACTTTTCAATTCTCATAATAAAAGAATCAAGATATTGTGGAGGCAGGGTAAAACATATATTGCCTATGTATGTATATTTCAAGGCAAGAACGAAGGACTCTCATACAAATTTTTTAACTAAAAGTAGAATTTGTAAATCTTGCAGTGCATTATGTGCAACATCCTGCTGAATAGTTAGAAGTGGCACGGATGGGTGCTTGGAGCACAGAGTCTTCCAAAGCTCAGAGGCTGTACTTTTATGGATGTGTTTTAAATAAGGAACATGTCTTCTCAGCCTGGGCCTCTGGATAACTTACGCATATCAAGAACACTGGCATAAACCAAGAGGCACTACATGCGTAACCAGGCAACAATTTTGTCACCATCTTGGAATATGACTGGGGGAAGGTTAATTACTTTGCACCTCAGCTTCTAGATCAACAAGATAAGATGAGCACATAGTTGGGAAAAAATCCAGTGAGACAGCACATGAACAAGTTCATTGAAAATGATGTGTCGTGAAAGCACAGGATATAAGTTATAAAAGGGCTAATGCATCAGGAACATCATAAGCTTCAGAATAAGTCTTATAATCTATTTTTGCTTCAGTTAAAGAGATGAGGGTAAATACGCTTATGTTGTTCCATTCGGGAAAGCAGAGGTGGGAACTGCTGAGGCCAAGAGTTTTATTAATTAATCTGGAACTTTACTTGACCAGTGCTTAGCACTATCAATCTAACTGACCTGGGTTCTCATTTAATTAGTCAACAACTGATAAAGATTATCAGAGTGAGGATCACCCCTATACTATATCTTGCACCACCAGTTATTTGGAGGAAAAGTGTTATCCACTTATCAAGTCTCAGGAAGCTGCCTCTAGGAGAATTACAGCTTCAGCACAAGCAGATCATAGACTCAGTTTACGCTTCAAGAAACTCTATTTAGTGGTGACTGCACATAGGTCATTTTTAAAAATCTCTCTGCACACAGCCTGATCCTGTACTACTCAAACACGTCAATTGTTATGATTCATTATTCTTCAAAGGCCTCAAGTTGGTGTTCAATATTCCACTGGGAGCTCAGCAAATGGATCTGTCCCTTCATGAGTTATTAGGCAAGTTTCAACATGTCTTTTCATCAGCAAGAGGGAGTCCAGAGAACCCAGCCTCTGTAAATTCAGAGAAGGGCCCTTGTGTTTCACCACACATGGAAAGGGTATTGGTCACACATTACTTGCTCCAACTAGAGGCTTCTGTTCGGGCCCCTCTCTTCTCATGGCTCCCTCTGACCTACTAGTCAATTCTTAGGTATTCCTCCAAACCCAAAGTCCCATATCGTTAATGAAAATTCTTCTAATGAGGGAAGCTTCTCCTCCAGTGGACTTTATAGAGCTGCTGTGAAGTACCACTTCCCACAAAACCACCTCTTCTTTAACAGCTCCCTTCTTGTCAAGCCACAATACTGACTCTCACATGCAGCCATTAAAAACAAAAGTCTCTGAGAATCCCTAAAATCCCTAAATCCCTACCTCAGGTCTCAAAACCTCCCCCCCCCCCCCCGAAAACATATAAAACCTGTATCCATTAGAGCAGTGATTTTCAATTGTATGTGCATATTTGGGGGGTTGATGAAGACATCCAATCTTCAAGGCAGACGTGGTGGGCAGTATGGATGGGGCCTGCACAACATGACATGTCCTTCCATGGCTGCCTTACCAGGAGGTGAGATGCACTGTTCACAGCCAGCACCCCTAGTTATTGTTCCAATCTCTGGAATCTCTTACCTTTCACACAACAGCCTCCCAACTGGTTTTCCCACCTTCAGCTCTATTCTCCAAACCATGACTTGCACCAACCGATTAATTTGCTGGCATGTGCTGCGTGACCTTTGTTAGTGCAGGCCTGATTCTGTCATGCCCTTGTTAAATCTTCAGTGTTTCCCCATCCCCTTGAAGACTAAGTTCAAACTTCTCAGCAAGGTAGAGAAGGCTGCCACATCTTTTCTGGCCGTTCCTACCTTTCTCACCCCTTCTCTTCCCATCTTCTGCTCCCCTTCTTCTTTCCTAGCCCAGCTCTTGTCCTTCAGCATCACTTACAGTTCTCTAAATGGCACCAGTCATTCCTTCAGAGTTGCCACACAAGCTCTTCTTCCTAGCTGACTCTTGTTCTACCTTGACTTACTAAATAGCTGCTTAGCTTCCTTAAGACCCTCTTCACTTATCACTTTCTCCTTGAGGCCCCTTTAACATCTGAGAGCTTTTCAGGGGCCTCTCCTTTTCCATTAGCAGTAACATTATCATGGTCCTTATCACAATCTATCACACACTAATTGCCCGTTTAGCTCTGTCACCATCTCCCTTAGACTATCAGCTCTTTAAACCAAGGAAGGTACCTTATTTTTAGTTTTTTGTTTGCTTATTCCTTTTTCTTTTATATTTTTTTCTTTCCTTTTTTTTAACCTTTTTTTTAAATATCCTCAATATCTAGCATTGTGGTTAGCTAGAGATGTGGTTAGCTAGGAGATGACTAAATGAATAAATGAATGAATGAATGATATGGCATTTCAGAAAACCATGAGAAAGTGACACATTACAGTGTGGCAGAAAGGTTATGAGATTCACACTCAGCAGTTTTGTGGAGCTGGACAAATCACACTACCTTAAGGCCAGCTTCCTCAGTCTTATAATAAAATTAATAGTATCTTTACCTTTCTCTAAGTTTTTGTGAGACTAGACTAGCTTCTATAATTGAAAGTTATACGATGTTACTATTAATAAATCCCAATATTTACTTTATTTCCTGACTGCTCAAAACACTCTTTGAATTATGGGTTTTCAACTTTAAGGTCAGAGGGAGTTGGGATCAGGTCTATCTACTAGTTTACCACTAATTATTTCTTATTTAATTTCTCTAGGCCTCAGTTTTTTCATCTGTGAAATAATGATGACTATTCCATTGGTTTTGGTGGCTACTAAGTAGGATAAAACACACACGGTATATAATTGTTAATGCCTAACATTAATAAGAGCTTAAATAACGGTTACTCTTTCTCTTCTTCCTTCATATTATGTTTATTGTCTATTATTATTATTAATAATATAGTAGATACCCAGTAAATACTTTAATGATAGATTAAAATGAATAGGCTGAAAGCTTTTTTATACCTAGGAACAAAATTTCCAATTTAGCTTCCTGGTCACTGTGTGGAAGGAGAAAGACTAGGGGTCCAACCAAAAGCACACGTCAGAGTTCTCCACTTTTGTCTTGCAACTCTGCTGTTGAAGGTGATATTTCATCTTATGAAGTCAGTTATGAGATTTTCTATACAGAGTAATGAAAAAGCCTACAAAGCTAGCGAACTGCCTTCCCTGCTGTTACATCTACAGAATAATTTTGCCATAAAAAATAAAGGGGACATCTCCTTTTATTGAATTATGGCAAATTCTCAACTGACTTGTTCCTCTTGGAACTTAGGAGTGTCCTACTTTCCCCTCCAATGACACTCCCACTGAGCTGACACGTGACACATCCCGGGAAGGCATTAGAACTAAAAGAAGGTTAAGGCTCTGCCACATCCATCAGCCCTTCCTTTTGCTTAAGAAGAAACATCACTCCCTGGTCTCCTCCGTCTATATCTCTTTGTTCTAAGGATCATTTTATTCCACTGGCCAGGAAGAGATTTAGAGGCAAAAGCCCATACAGACCAACAGGGACACCAGCTATCCCCCTCTCTCCCTCTTTCTTCCCTTCCATATTTATTTATTGAATATTTACTATGTGCCACTCACTGTGGCTCTGAGAATCCAGTGCTGAGCAAATGAAGCCTCTGCCCCTACAAAATTATGGGGAAATATAGCATAAAACAGATGCATTCTTTAAAAAAATTCCAAATTGAATGATGAGCAAATCATTCTTTAAACGCACCAGCTAAACTAAGGCTAAGTTTTTAAGATAAACATTCTTTTTGGAGACTGCCAATCCATTAGCAACTATTTCAGTTCCAGCTACAGAGAAGGTAAAAGTAAGTAACACGTACCTCATGTTCTGCTATGCCCTGCTTAGGTATTCTCACTTGATTGTCACTCATGCATAAAAAAAGTCCTGGATGGTAATATGCTTATCATTGTATCCATTTTACTGATGAGGAAACAGTCTCAGAGCAGGTAAGCAATTTACCCAAAGTTATACTGTTACACATCTATGTGCACAGACATAGAAATCATGTCACACTGTCTCCAAAGGTAAACTCCAGGAAAACTCACTGAAAAAGTGAATGAGCGAGTGTCATGAATCTGAAAATCAAATCACGTCGATACAACTCAGGGTCACTAAATTGCCAAAATGCTCAAAGGCTCGATTTGCTAATTTTTTTTTTTTTTGTAACAGTGGAAGTAAGTACCTCATCTCTTAAGGAGGGTGCACCTGTGACAGTTCCTGCTTATGATATTAATCAGGTATTTGTAGAATTTTCAGAGAAACTTCCTTCAAAGTTCAACTGTTTATAAGCTGCTGTTGTGACTGCTATTTAAACAAAGTGAACATCTGGTAGTCCCTGTTTCAACTTGTCCTGGGTTGATATTTGCAGGGGAAAAGAGATAGCGGACCAGCTCCTGTGAAAGCTGCTCTGACAAACCAAGAGATAAGTTCTTTCCATGGAAGCAATTTAATCACCTTGCAGGACGTTTGAGGCACAATACTTAATTTGAGGAAAACAAAAAAAAAGTTATTTTCTTCTTCTATTCTAGTAGACTTTACCACACCTTCCTGTGTCCATAACCCAAACTGTTCACTTTACAAAATAAACTACCTAAACCTTCTAGAATGTAACCCAAGTCTACTGAGTTAACCATTTGGAAATTCTGTTTTACAGAGAGAAAGGAAAGGACTTCCTCTTAGATGAGGAAGACAAGTGCAAGTTGTCACCAAGAAAGGAACAGTATCACTTTCTAGGTGTTTGCCTATTTTTTCTCACTTCTCCCTGTTTCCTTGTCATCACCACGCAAGGGAAGATGGAAGGGAGAGCAATTCCTGCCAGACGTTGCTGTGGTGTCAGCTGAAGGCTGGGGAGGAGTGTGCATGTTTGCAGGGGAGGGGGGCTGAGGATAATGCACTAGAGGGCACCAAATCCAGTTATAATCAAGGCTTCTACATGCATCAGCACAGCCAGGCAGTGTACAAAGTCCAGCATTACTAAACGGCAAGCGATACACTAATTAGTGAAAGTCACACCCACGTGAAACAAGCAGTACTTAGGAGATCCTTCTAAAGGAATGAACCAAGACTTCTCTCCACACCAAGCTGTTTCCAAGAGGGGAAAACTGTTTAAAAATATCTAAGTTAAGTTAAAATTACTGAAATACTTGGAATTCAATGACTAGATGAAGGACTTCTGATCCTGACTATCATGAGAATTTGGACAAGTAGTCCAGTTAGTTTCAAGGAGCCCCACATGCTAAAGGCAGTTGCCCAGGGAATTCACTTAGTTTCTGCTTGGTCAAGCTTAGAGATGGCACCTGCTATCATAGCTGCTGGGGAAATACACGGACATTAGAAAAGTGCCTGACTTAAATACTAAAGTTAACAATGTCTTGTGTGGTGTGTGTGTGTGTGTGTGTGTGTGTGTGTGTACACACTGTTTTTTAAAAATTTTTTTCAATGTTTTATTTTATTTTTGAGAGACAGAGAGAGACAGCATGAGTGGGGGATTCAGCAGAGAGGGAGACACAGAATCCAAAGCAGGCTCCAGGCTCCGAGCCGTCAGCAAAGAGCCCGACCCAGGGTTCAAACCCAAACTGTGAGATCAAGACCTGAGCTAAAGTCGGACACCCAACTGATTGAACCACTCAGGCGACCCTCACACACACTGGTTTAACTGGCTTTACACAACGACATCCTTACTGTTGTACTTAGCACCTTGTATTGTAATCAATCATTTTCACATCTTCTCCCCTGACTAGATTATAAACTTGACTGCAGAATGCATTCATTAATTTTAAAATCTAAGCTCCCAGTATTTTATGTAATGTTATACATATTTTCCATAAAGGCTTACCAAATAAATCTGTCCTAAATGTTTATTTGGCAGAGAGAATTTCTATCACACAACTCAATGAACATTAATATAGTGACTACTAGATTTCTGGCTTGATGCTAAGGCACTGGGGATGCAAATATGGATAGAAAATCGTTCCTGTCCTTGAGAAGGTCACAGTCTAGTAGATGAGAAGATCTCTGAATGTATTACAATGCTAGGGCAAATGTCTCTGCTAAACAACAGATATTCCTTTAAAATGAGTCACTCCCTGAATAACACGTCCACATTTTCATATGTTGAGTTTGTTTGAATTTACCTATACAATGTAATTTACATTACAAATGCATTCCGACTCTGGGACATATATGTAATACAAATAAGGACAAGCAATTAATGTTTGTTGTATTATAAGCATGCCTAAATACATAGTTGTACACTAAAGAGACATAAGAAGAATTCAGGTTTATCATTGTGAGTGCTACATTTTATCACGTAGTGTAATCCTGGTTTATAATTGGTCATAATCTCCATTTGCTGACATAAAAACAAATAACAAAGACACTAACCTTATTTCTAATTCCAGACAGGATTTTGGCCCTGACTTTCTGCCCAGGCCCGGGGACTATGTATTTTTACAAGCGTAAAATGTATTTTTACAACTCCTTTTCTCAGGAATGTGATGTGTTTCTTTCTCCATGGCTGATGCAAAAGAAGAAATGTTGGAATTGTTATTTAGGGTTCTCTGCAGTATGGTTAAGCAAGTAGAAGGCATCTGTAGAATACTCTAGTGAAAAGGGCACTGAACTCTGAGATAAGGAGATACCAATATTAGTTGAAAATGATAATAACTAATACATCGCTTCAGGGAAGAAACCAATCTTATTTATATAGGCTTCTGTTCCTTTCTTTAGAGCAGGGAAGCAATTGAGTAGGAGGTCTCTAATGTCACCTGTTAGCTCCAGGTCTGTTGGACTTAGTGATGAGAAGTAACCTCAGAGGTTTTATGTGGAAGAGATGGCTGGTTGCAGCTGGGTCAATTACAGTCTCCATGTAGGAAGTTCACACATCCTAATGAGACTTATATATTGATAGTTCACAGCTCCTTCAGCTTCACACCCTATACCCACTCCCTTGTCAAATTCCCAAAATGCATTTGGATTCAAAAATATCAGCTGGTAAAGCAACAGCCCTCCAAACAACAACACACCCACAGAGAGCCTGAACTTGAAGACCAAAACTTTTCTTGGAATTTTTCAGGACATAGTCTCAGCTAAACCAACTCCCTAAATAGTAAATCAGGTGGCAAGTGTTAACATTTCATGTTTTCCTAAAAGTGAGCAGAGGAAAGAAAAGTGTAAACTGTTCCTTCACATCAATTTATGAAGCTTTGGCAATGCTGGGGGAAAATGCTATGGTTTCTGGATTCGGCTTAAGTGAATCCTCTTTTTCCTCACCACCACTAGGTATCTATGTTTTAGACTGCACCAAAGGCATCTTTTCCAGCACTAGAAGGCAGCCCTTAAAATCTAAGTCACAGTAGGCCAAAGCAAGCCTATAGAATCACAGATGGGTTAGCCAACTCAATCACAGACATTCCCCTAATTTCCAGCAAGGGAACCTGCTGTCTCTCTAATGCACTAGTATCATTCCCCTGGGGCAAGGCCTCATTTCTCGGGTGTCTTATTCATAGAAATATTATACATTTTGGTAAATGCAAATGTAGGATAAATTTCTCAGTCAAAAACAATTCACAGAGTGGTTTGTTTAAAAGAGAAGGAGTGAGAAATCACTTTCTCTATATTTATTTTCCCAAGGTTTCTTACCCCTTTGCAGAATGAGATTCCAGCTTTGAGAGATATTAAGAAACCAGTAACCACGGGGCCCGTTGCCTGGAAACAGCCTGATTACAACCAACTCACTCAGCTACAAGGAAATTCTACCTGATCCTTTAGGACCATTTGTCAAGCCTTATTATGATGATAAAGAAAATTTATACTTTGGTAAAGCCTTCAAAAATTATTGCCATGAAACTCTGTAAAATCTGGGAATCTGCTTTGGGGAAAAAATGGGAAATTAACATGACCATGCAGTGTCAAAAACTGACAGCCTAGATAAAATAAAGAAAAATTAGTTCAGTACCATGCACAGAATTCAGAAATCAAAAATCCAAATCCAATGCTGAACAAATAATGTCTGGGAATTGTACTGTCTGCCAGGGGGGTTAGAAGCCAAGGCAGCCAGAAAGTCACTAATAAAGGTCATTTGTATTCTGCAGCAGTGTGGTTTAACTTGTACTTCCTTGTATCTCTACTGCGGAACTTTCAATCAGATGCTGCCATTAACAGCTGCTTTGAAACATACACCAGGTGGGTGTGTTGTTCCCCGGGTAGGTGAACAAGATTTGTCAGGACAATAACATTATATAAAAATTGCAGAACTTTAGCAAAGTTTAAGAATGTCTATATGATATTTTTAAATCATTAATAATCAGTCTCAAAAAAATAGGACCTATTTTTTACTTTAGAGGAAGATTTTTTTACAACTATGTGATTGTGTATATATATGCCTGCATGTATGTGTGGATAGATATGTGGGGAGAGAGAGAGAGAAAGAGAGTGAGAGAGATAGGGTTTTTTTTCCTTTCAAGCATAGCATAAGTTTCAAGCATGCATCAGTGAATCCTGGTTCCACTAAATGACTTTTCTTGCTATTGATTCACTCAGTTACATTAGACTTGGGTACGTCTCACAGGGCAGCTGTGATGTGGTCTGGGACTCATCTTAATATGGGCTTTGTCATTGCTTGGATCCATGGTTAAATTCTAGGCACATCTACTACATTCTGGCTGGTGATTAGAGATGCATACTTCAGTGAAACTCAACCATCATCGTTTTGAATTCAATTAAAAAAAATCTCAATTATAGGAAGTGAATTCAGTCCATTCTTTAAATGTAGGTAAATGCTCAATACTCTAAAGCAGCAGAGATTTCTGGAAAGTGCAGTTTCTAGCTTAAAATGGTCTGTAAGTGCTAATGGAGTAAACCATGTTTACTTTGAAAGGGCTATTCCTCAATCCTTCAAGTATTCCCTGTGCATCCACAATACTCACAAATATGCTACCAAGATAAAGTATAGGCCTTTAAAGCCTAGCTTTCAGGGAACATGTCTTAATTATATTTGAATCCTTGGTACTTATCTCAGTCCTAGCACATAGTGAACACTTATGAAATCTCTGAACTGAACCAGGCACGGGCATCATCAAAGTAAGTGACAGTGCAATTTCAGAGCTAACTGAGATAGACATAGGGGGAAGAAAGAAGCTACAGACTATTCTAAAGAGATGGAAGGATGAGTTCCATTATTCTGGAAGGGACTTCACACGGGAAAACCAATAAAGTCACCACAAGAAACTTTCTGATGATCTTTAATTTCCACCTCCACTCCCTATGCCATTCACCCTATGTTACTGTCAGAATTATGCTCCAAAAATACAAAACCCCAATACAACTCAACTGCTTAAGAATGTATAGTAAAGGAGTGAATGAATAAATGAATGAACGAATAAAATTACCTTTATCTTCAAGAAACTTAACAATTCAGTTGCCTACGTATATTCACGCCTACGTGAAATATGTGAGTTGAGAGAAAAGTTCAGTGTGAGCTGAGCTATCAGTAGAAGCTGCCGAGAGAAGAAGGGATCTGAACCAGGTCTGTATATTTGAATAAATCAAGGTGCAGAATTAGGCTATTTCCAGTTAAGCAAGAAATATAAGCAAAACATACAGATGAAAATGTGAATAGTAATTCAGGAAATATACAGGAAGATAAATTTGGAGATAGATCATTGGTAAGAATAAGAGTTTTGGTTAATATCTTGGGTAGAAGGAGGCATTTTCATGAAGAACATATTTAAAAGGATGCTATGAGTTTCCAGGGATGCTTAGTAATGGGTTATGGGCTATTTGTGGAATAACCTGTGTTTGGGGTGAACCTGAGGACATTTACTCATTCATTCATTTGGTTAAGTACTTTATGAGCACCTATTAGGTCCTAGTCAACTGGAGATAATGCCATAAACAGAGAGAATCCCTACCCCGCCAAAATTTATATTGGAGGGGGTAGACCCAAATGATACCAAAATCAATAAGTGGACAACAAAAGGTTTAGGTAGTTATAACTGCTAAAGCAGGATAAAGGTCTTAGAGAATGGGAGAGTATAGTATAAAATATTAAAATTTCACAATCCCCCAAAATATCTAGCACAGATATGAGCATATAATACACAATGAAGAAATACTAGTCAATTGTGGTACTGCCTGCTAAGGAATAGTCCCAGAGTACAAACCTTCTGAGATACAAACCTTCTCCAAATCAAATCTACAGACAATGAATCAAAAAATTCCCTGATGTTCTTGCCTAATGCACAAATACATAGGCCCAACCCAACTCACCCTAAAAGGTGAGGATTTCTAGAACTGGCTCCCTCAAGATATAAAGAGGTATGTACCACAGGATTTTCAGCATTCTTCCCACATCATCTAGGACAAATTGCTGATAATGAGCAAGAAGTATTCATGCAATATTTGTCACGTCATGTGCCTACCATCATGCCAGGCACTGTAAAGACCAGTAAAAGCTGCTCATGATACTCACTTTCCTATTTAAAAAAAAATGCAAAGATAAAAACATAAACTTAAAAGCCAGAAAAGCATCAGGAGAGTAATGACATCAAAATGAGCTTGGCTTTATAGAACATTTACAAAGATATTCAAAGGCTCTTGTGATATGTAGAACTTCCAAGAAACAAACAAAAAAAAGGAAGTAAGTCCACTTATAAATGTCATCTTGACTCTCTTGTGCTCTTCAAACCCTTTCAGAACAACACATAGGAATGTGATTTTCTACTGACAACTCCTAACTTGTCCTGACCCATCCTTGATCATTGGTTGAGTTTCCCGTGGCCCGGATGTCATCCCATAAATACAGGCTGATACACAGTGCAAACTTCCCTGGTACAAAAGCAGCGTGCCCAAGCAGGAAAGAGGAGTGCCAAGTATGATGCGTCTGCACTGTGGCAGTGTAGCTTTTGTGTCAGGCACGGCATGAGGAGGCTCAACTCAGTGCCCCACAAACAGGGACAAAAAGAAGACTTGCCCTCATATTGTCAAACAAAGAACAGTACAATTACTTGACAATTTGAGAACAACACTCTCTTTTTGTGCTCTGTGCTCACCAAAAATTTATTGGTGGAAGGTATTATTAAAATCTCAGCAATAAGCTGTGGTACAATTATTTCACCTACTTCACTTCCTTTCCCCACATAAGAATATTTCTTGTTTCTATACTATAGCAATTCAAACTCTACAATACTTCAATCCTTCTTATCTCCATTATTGTTAGCACCATTTGTTAATCCACATTCTCTGGTCTGTGGGAAAACCTTGTCTCCTTATTCTATTTATTCGACTCCTGCAACTTAAGTCCAAATGATCTCTCTTCAGATCTTATATTTTGTTTTGTGCTTTAATGTATAACTCTTAACACTTATTATCATTTTCCAATGAGACGCAGAAAGGGCATAGGGAGTTAAACGTTTTCACAGGCAAAGCTATATTCTTTCCCTTTGCAGGGGAGGGAAATGGATAGAAACAGAAGCTGCCAGCTAGAAGGCCTGAAATAAATGACCTGCGCCACCCATAGCTGAATTCCACCTCTTCTTCCAGAATGTTTCATAAGAGAGAATCAATACAAGCTGAATCTGAAACATTGGTGCAGTGTAGTAGCTAAGCTCAGCGAGCTCCCAAGCTAATCCTGTGTTCTCAGAAGCTATAAGTGCAAATCCCTTCACCTTTGTTCAGGGGGATGAGCTCACTACATAAATTGGCCTGTTTTTTGACCTCAAATTCCAGGTGGGACAGGGTTGGGGGTGGCAGAAGCAATGAGAGGGAGGATTTCCAGGCCATTTGTTCTAAAGTGAGGTACTCTGGCAGAAGGAAGGACAAGGTCGAGTTTCCATGGCCCTGAGCTGAGTCACACAGCTGGAGTCACACTCTGCTCAACACAAATGTCTTTTGCTCACCCACGAGCAACACAAAGACTGCAACAGAACACTGCCAAAGAACAAGCCAAGTGCCAGTGGCCATTCTCATTATCTAGGCTACCTAGTAAGGTAACCCCATACAACCTGCCTGCTAAATTAACTTTCAGATCGGCTTATGCTTTTTTCCCTATGACTATCTGATTAGTATACTCAATTAAAATACAATAAAGCTCAAAATCAATGTAAGTAGTGTGAGGCTCAGTATTTTCACTAGTACAGAATTAAAAAAAAATGTTATGTTTGTTCCCTTTAATGATTCTGTTGCCTTACAGAAAAATACTCATTGGAATATTAACATTTCATCATCATTCCTAAAAAATGATCTATTTAAAAGAGAGAGAGAGAGAGACAGAGAGAGACAGAGAGAGATTAAGCTTACTAAAAAGCCCCCAAATATCTGTACTGAAGCAACTCAAATAGTTTGAAGCATAAAATTGAACACATTTTATACGAGCTCATTTGAGGACATTTCACACAGTTGAATAATATGCTTGTCATCTTATTTCAATTTCTTTATAGAATTCTCTGAAGTAGCACTAAACAATAGTTATTGTATGCGTGTCACACAAAAATGCATATGTTTACTTTTTAATTTTTTAAATATTTATTTTTGAAGAAGAGACAGAGCACAAGCAGGGGTGGGGCAGAGAGAGAGGGGGACACAGAATCTGAAGCAGGCCCCAGGCTCTGAACTGTCAGCACAGAACCTGACGCGGGGCTCGAACAACCAGCCGTGAGATTACGACCTGAGGTGAAGTCAGACACCCAAACTACTGAGCCACCCTAGGTGCCTGGTATATGCTTATTTTTGAGGCTGTATTTTAGCTGATTGTGCATTTCCCTTGGAAGTATTTTTTTATACAATAATGTTCATGCAATTTCTACCACATGTATGGCATAACTTACACAAAAATTAAGCATCATGAAGGAAATGGTAATAACTTCAAAATGATATATAATCAACTGATTAAAGTCATGCATTTAATATATATTTTGTAATTCCAGCTTTTGTGAGAATCTTTACCTAAAAAAGCGAACATTAAGCTGCTGTGGAGCCCCAATAACTAAAGTCCTATTTCCTCAATGAAGCATCCAGCACTTTGGAGTTATCTCCTGCTTCTCATCCATAAATGGTTTCTTGCCACTCATAAAATCCTTTCTATGCTTGCAATTATTATACAGCATATTTTTTCTCCCTATCCTTAATCACTAATGAAATTTCTAAACTACCTTACTGTTATCTGAATTAAAACAAGCAAATAAAAGCAAGCACAAAATAGACACAATTTTATACACTTACTTTTTTCCTATTGATTACAAATTTTTCTTCCCTTGCCTTGTCTTCACTATTAGTTTATAAATTTCTAAGAGTAAGAATGATGCCTCCCCTCCCCCTACCCCATCCCCAGCCATAAGCACAAATTAAATTAAATAGAACCCAAACAGACAATATAATTTGTTTCACTATAGCTCCAAGACAGTCTGATTTCCTGTGTGGTAAGAATGTTTCCTTTTCTGCATTTCAATCTCTACCCAAGCCATCTGATAATATAGTCTATATAGTTGGTTAATACAAGCATCCCACATGAATAGGATTCTCAAACAATGACAGAATTGTTCTTCATCCTGTAAAGCCCCAGAGGACAACCAAAACCTCAGCAATACTGTATTTTCTTTGTTTCTATACAATTCTAAATTTTTTCTCTCCTGAGATAATCTTATCTTTTCCTTAGATTTGTGTTTCTCAACCACCTGATGAATTTAGATTCTATAAAGATTTCTTCAAAGTCTTATGTTTCATTATGACCTGAAAAACAACTTCATTGTTATTAAGCGAATGTTAGAGTTGTCATTCCATTAACATATACTTTGGGAATCCCTAAATTTACATATTTGTGACTTTGAAAATAACTAACAAAACTTTTATGAAGACTGTTTATTGAACTTTGCCTTTAAAGATACAAGGCCTGATACATTAGTGGACACTGTCAGAGTTATGCCCAGGTAGTCACTACCAACTACAGAGAGAAGCCATTCCAAGTAGTCATTTAATGAAGAAGTTGAAAGGAAAATAAAAATGTTTTTCATCCTTCAAAACAAAAACAAAAACAGTATCATAGGTTTGTGCCTTTATCTCAACTCAACATTTTGGTGTCTTTAAAATCTCTTGTTTAAAAGTCAATTCTTCCAGGAAAACATTCCCAAGTTCACTCAGGGTGATTCTTTTCTCTTGGAATGGGAATTATCTCTAAACATGCATTTATGGATTGCTTAATTGGGTGTGCTATGGTTGCTGGCACTGTAAGAGAAAAAAAACTGAGTCTCTGACCTCTAGATGCTTCAAAACTAAGATAAAGGAAATATTCCAAAATTTTACTCCGGACTCAAAGCATAATGGGGCATTTAAAATAATACTACAAATCAATGGACTGACATTTTGATAGTACTGAGAAGAACATATGTCTCTTCACATTTTGGCTTCGATTGGATCATTAGGCACAAGTTTGAACAATTCCAAGAAAAACTTATAAACAAAAATTTAATATAAAAATTGGATGTAAAATATCAAGAGTTAAAAATATATTTTAGAGAACGTTTTACTTTACAAAATCATTTGGTCCACACACTTCAAGTAACATATTTTTCTGCTGTATTTAAGTGGATTTAATATATTATCATTTTAACAGAAATTTGACATGGTTCAGGATTTGTTAGGGATGCCAAGAATGTACAAAGGGAGGAATTTTATGCTAATCTCTGATTCATTATTTTAGGACACTCATGATTTTTAAAGTGCTGCATCAAGCTTTGAGCCACTAGTAGAAACTTCTCCATTTGTCTAAACATCCTTGCATACCAATAATTTGACAGAAACATTTTACCAAACCCAACAAGCACGCACACTGAGTAAATACTCATGCCAACAGACATTTCATTTAAAACAATAACCAAATTCAAGTGAAGGTCATATTTCATTATTATGGAGCCACATCCACAAGTCCCTAGACCACTTGCAGTTATGACTCTAGGAAAAATTTTTCTTATGAGACTATACTCCTGCCACATTACAGTGTCAGAATCCAATATTCTGCAGCCCCCAGGGTCAGGGTCCACCAATCCTACTTCCATGAAAAGAAATGAAACACAATCTAATGCTGGGCCTTTTGCAGTGTGTAGTTAAGTGATCATTTATTTCTTCTTCTATCTGCCTAAGAAAATCTGCCAATTTTCTCCCATTAGAATTGGCTTTCAAAGTTAGGAGTCATCTGCACACTTGTAGAAAAAGGTGTTCATTTCAAACGATGTGTGTATATATACGTATACACACACACACACACATATATATACACAAATATGTACGTACACATACATACATACATACATATATATTCTTTCATGATGAATCTTTACTTTCTAAGTACAGAGAGTAAAGATCCAGTTTATTCTTACTGGATTGTATATACTGCCAAAGAAAGCTTCTAAGAGGTAAACTGCCTTTTGTAATATTACTTTTAATTTCTTTTAGCAAAAAGGTATGAGATTTAAGTGGGTTAAAGGAAATCAAAATACTTATGATATACAATTTTTCATCGTCAAGTACCTAAAAGCAAACATTTTGTGATTAGTTTACTATGAATGTACCAGATTAGTAAGGGAATCTTTTGCAAGACAGAACACTGATGTTCAGAATGGCTTACATACAGACTGGCGGGCAAGTTCCTGATAACACTTAACAAGCAGAATTGCTTTGGGGCTCAGCCCATGTTCACTAGCACTGGCTACTTCACTACTGTAAAGCTTTTGTAATCATTTTGGAAGCAAAGTACTGTAGAACAAAAGCATTCCAATCTGTATCTGGTTGTCTGGCATTACACAAGCATCAGAGGAATATTTTAAAGGAAAAAATGTCAAATACTTGACATTCCTATTAAGGAAAATACAAAAGAAAATATTGCATAGCGTCTGAATATCTTAAAAGGCTAAGTTCTAACTGATATAAATGCATAAGGGTCAGAAAAGCAGCATGATGAAATAAACACAGAATAGTGGATTGAGAATTAGGTCCAGAGCAGGTCAAATAACATTCTGAGTCTAGCTTCTCTAGTTGCTAGAAAGGGGTAATAAAGTTGGCTTTACTGACCTCTGCTTTACCACAAGGATAAAAGCCTGAATGTGAAAATGCTATAAAATATAGACAATTTAACACAAATATTAGATAACACTACCATTTTCATTTTTCTGACAATCTTGCAGCAGGTCTCTGAGTAGAACTTAGGTACTGTGTCATTAATAACATAACTGGGGAGGACACAGTTTTTAGTCACCTTGGTTTTTGGGTTTCTTTCTTTTTTTCTTTCTTTTCTTCTTCTTCTTTTATTTTCTTAACACCTGATGAGTTTCTGAGATACAATCAGTCACCAAACTCCTCAGACACATTTAGCAGCATCAGAAGCAGCTGCCGCTGACAATCATGTCTGATTCTGCAGGGACTGAAGGTGTAAAAACAATGAATCATTACAGGTGCGTCTGCCTCCCTTCATTCAAAGGACAAAATGAAAAGAAATTGAAATTCATCAAGCCCAATGTTTTTAAAACAAAAAGAAAAGAGATCAACTAGGAAAGACTTTTCCCTCTAATTTGTAAGAGCAGAATTCAGTTATAACTTAGTAATTGTTTTTTAATAGTCTGCTACTGAGCTAAATATGGTCCCAGATTCTTTTTTTTTTTTAATTTTTTTAATGTTTATTTATTTTTGAGAGAGAGAAAGACACAGTGAGAGCAGGGGAGGGGCAGAGAGAGAGGGAGACACAGAATCCAAAGCAGGCTTCACGCTATGAGATGTCAACACAGAGCCCAACGCAGGGCTCGAACCCAGGAACCAGGAGATCATGACCTGAGTTGGATGCTCAACCAGCTGAGCCACCCAGGCGCCCTTATGTTGTCCCAGATTCTAAGAGTTCTATCTAAGTTCAAGAAACACATGACTTAATAATAACAATGTGGGCATAATAATAGCATACAACTAATCCAGTTTTTGGTAGAGCCTTGGTGGGACAAGGGATAAACACTAAAGGCTACTGGAATTAACAAAAGAAAGGTGGTAAGATATTTTAAAAGGTTTAAATAAAAGCAATAAAAAAGATGGCATCTGAAATAACTATATGATTCCTGGGATCTTAGTAGGAGAAATATCAGTAAAGACAAAAACTTGAAAGAGGGATATATCCAACATTGAGAAGTCCAAAGTGTTTCAGGAATATCCTGGTACACATTCCCTATCCTCTTGCACGTACTTGTGGAAAGTGCTCATGTTTATTCATTACAACAGGTGACGTGGAAAACCTAAATTAAAAAAAAAAAAAATCCTTTTAAACTGGCAAATAGTATGGGGCGCCTGGGTGGCTCAGTCGGTTAAGCGTCCGACTTCGGCTCAGGTCACGATCTCGCGGTCCGTGAGTTCGAGCCCCGCATTGGGCTCTGTGCTGACTGCTCAGAGCCTGGAGCCTGTTTCGGATTCTGTGTCTCCCTCTCTCTCTGACCCTCCCCCGTTCATGCTCTGTCTCTCTCTGTCTCGAAAATAAATAAATGTTAAAAAAAATTTAAAAAAACTGGCAAATAGTACAGTAGCATCCCTATCAACTACAAATTTAACATTTTATTATGCATGTAATACATGGTTTTAGAAATTTAAAAAATTAATACAAATACATAGAGTGAAGATCACATATAATCCTACAACCCAGAACTGTTTACATTTTTATGTATGTTCTTCAAGATTACATATGGAGGTCTAATACACAGCATAGTGATTACAATCAACAATATTATAAATGTCGAATTTCCAAGGGTCTAGATCTTAATTGTTCTCAATGCAAATTGATAATTATGAGTCACGACAGAGGTGTTAACTAATGCTACCGTGGTTACCATATTGCAATATACAAATGTGTTACATCAAAACAGGGTACACTTTAAATTTATATGATATGCTATTGTATAAATTATATTATTATAATTTAGAATTATATTACAATGGAAATAAAATAAACATTTTAAGGTGAAAAAGATTATATCTGTATATACCTATACATTTATAATAAAAATTATAAACATTATATACATAGTGTTCTGTAATATGCTGTTTTCACTTACCAGTATAGCTGAATAACTTTACACAGCATGACACACTCTCGAGCACCCTCACATACTATTACGTAGATTGTCCTTTGGTTTATTAGTTTTTATTATTACGTATCCATGTTATTTTCATTTCCTTTGTAAATAACAATGCCATGATCATCTTTTAAGATAAATCATTATATAAACCTCTGGTTACTTATTTAATTAATTCTAAAATTACAATTACTGGGCTGTTTGAAAACTGTATTCCAAAAGAGTTATTCTAACTTTCATTCCATCATGAATGGGTTAGTCTTATTCTTTATATTTTCTTAAATGTTGGATATCTAAATTTTAATTTTAGAATTAATTTTCTTAAGTGTTGGATATCTAATTTTAATTTTTATAAGTCACATTTTTCCTATGTGATATGTGAAAATATCATTTTAGTTATTTTCTTAAAAATTTTTGAATACTACATTGAATATTTTATGATGTATTAATTACATTTTGTGTGCATGATATGACTGATCTTCCACTGAAATTTAGTTAAGTCCACTTTGGATGTCTTTTCAACTTCATTTTTCTGTGACCATTTTCTGGGTTTCTTCCTCTTCACTATTTGTAATGTCTAGCTCATATTACCCTAGGAAATATGCTTTGATTCAGGATTTTAATATCCTGAATCCTTAATATCACGGACTGTTAAGGCTTGGAGATTTTACCCAACTTGAAATGTAAGAAGTTAACCTGCTGCAGTTTCATAAATGTTGGTAGAAGACTCACATCAAAAACAGTAGCCGGGATATCAGTATTTTTTGTGCTGGTTCTGTGATCCCCATTTTCTTTAAGGTAATGCAAAGAATGCTAGATGGCACCCACGGATGCAGTGGGTTATGTTCAAGGAGGGGAACTATGAGCTTGGTGAGCCCCGATATTTTATAATAGACAGTCAACATGCTTACCTTTTGCTACAGGAAAATATTATCTTTATTATACCAGACAATACGTATGCATGGAGGGAAACCACAGATATAATATAATCTATGTTCCAAGAATATTCATGATTAAACATTCCTGATAGTCTGAAAAGGGCAGTCAGTATCTTGCTACGCAGGAGATGCAGAAGTGCAAAGGACTTCTGGAAAACTGTATCCAAACACTTATGCCTGAATATGCAGAAAGAGAATAAAAATTTTTGCAGTGTAAGGAAGGAGAGTGAATCTGGGGCATTCAGCATTCAAACTTCATTCCTAACTTAGCCCCAACTGTGTACCATTGTAACAATAACACATCTACCTGAAGAAAATAAATGAGGGGTAGACTTTCTAAAAAGGTTAAATAGACAGTGAATTTTTATTTTATAAAACAATTCTCTATAAGTTCCTTTAAATGTCAAATACTCCTCACATGATTAGAAGATAAATTAAATTTTTAAATATATATTTTTTAGCATATTAGTTAAGAGGGTGTGGACCAAACTGCCCCTGTTCAAATCTGGCTCAGTGTGCTTGATTAAGTTACTTGGATAAGTGTCTTCTGCTGTAAAAATGGATTACTGATGGATATTAACTTCATTCTTATAGAGCTGGTGAAATGTTTGACTGAATTAAGGATATATGTTGCTTTTGACAGTGTCTGATACATAGGAAACAGTAAGTGTTGGTCATCATTATTCTATTATTACCACCTAAAATGAGGTCATTAAGTAGATATTTTCTCTTCTGCTCTTTTGCTGCCTGTGCACAATTAACAAAACATCTTCTTTTCTTGATTTAGAGGGTAGATATAAAGAAGCTTTATAAAATCTAACTCCAATAAGAAATGGATTAGGGTTCCATTCATATTACAGGTTATTTCTAAAATTGAGAGAGGAAAAATCTTAAGAAAAATATCTTGAGTTCCTTAAGGCTGGTTGTATTGTCTATGGTCACTTCTTTTATTTCTATACTTCTGTGTATATGCTAACAAAAAGCCACAGATATTAACAAAAATTAAGTTGGATAGTCTATAAAGCTCTATGACATACTATTCACTTATATGTAACAGCCCCAGAAGCACAGGGAGAGAACAGAAATGTTTCTGGGGCTACAGAGAGTGCCATGGCCTTCCTTTCCAGTGTTTAATCATTATTTCTCCCTGAGTGATAGTTGGTTCTTTAAAATCTGACACTAGTGACTCTGGGCCTGGTTTGAAGATTCTGAAAAGGATTCAAGAAAAGGCAGGGAACAAAGAGGGAAGTCAGCTGATATAGAATGGCTATTGAAAAGGTAAAGCCACTGAACAATTATGGGGGGAAAAGACAGCGATTTGCACAAACTAACAACTACATTTGTGAAAGTTCCATCATGTTTCTGAGATTTGCATTTTAGAGATGGGGAAGGAATATATTTCCCTTCCACCATCACCCTATTCTATTATTATTATCATGCCCATTTGACAGATCAAGAAATTGAATTATGGAGTAATTATGTGATTTGTTCAAGATCATGCAGGTAGTAAACCATGGATCCAGGACTAACATTTTTTCCCATTATATTATATTGCCTCTGATGACCCTAAATCCCAGTCAAGTGCTGATTCCCCTAAAGCCTACATCACAAACCACTGACATAATTCTCAGTCAACCCAACTATCTAATAACAGTCTCGTTTCCTGGTTCTCAGCCAGCATAGGGATTCTGTTAAATTGGTGATATAGCTAATGCTCTTGGTTGCAGGGGATCCTTCTGTTAGTTTTGGCACCCACTGGGGTTCTCTTAGGCTCTCAGTCTTTGATTTTTTTTAATTCAGCTATATATTCCTGGCTAAGCCCATATCCTAGGAGAATAAGACAAAATCAGAGATCAGCCTGTTCTTTTTATTTTGTCCTGGACACTCTTATTCTTTTGAGTCCTCCAGATAAATCACAGGTGCAGCTCCAAATCTTTGGGGAAAACGAATGGCACAAGTTCAATTCTAATAGCATTCCCTGCCTCCTTTTCCACTTAGTAACCACTATTCACAGTGAGTTGTTATTTAGTACATTTTTCTAATATAGTAGCTACAGAAATCACTTCATAATATACAAAATAGTTTACTGTTCTTCACACATAACCATGGTACTTCTTTTCCAAGAATACGAATAGTCTCCCACAGACATATTTGTATCCCTTTACTTGGTTTATCCTTTGACAGGAATCATAAGACTAAAGTAACTATTGTCTGTGGATAGTGTATTTGTTAAAAATCTCACCTATTCACACAGGAAAGCAAGCTGGTAGTCAACCAAATCTGTTCCTTATTTTTAACTCTGCATCTGTCATTTGCCCTGCTGCATGTTTAAAGAGTACTTTCTACTTTTCTCAAAGGTGCAAGTAACAGATATTCAAAGCTTCACACAATCAGGTTGAGCAGGTCCCCTCCTGATCTCAAATCTGGCAAAATCCTAGAAAATGACATCTAGGTAATACTGTGGAGGTTGCATTAGTTGAGAATTTGTATGTATGTATCAGAGAGAGAGACAGAGTTGGCTGGGGGAGAGGGGATGGGTGAGAGAGAGAGAGAGAGAGAGAGAGATTGAAGTTGTCAGGGTAGGGGAGGAACAGAGAGATTAGCTGAGCTGTCTCGTTGATCTATTGAAGGTTTCTTCAACAAATGTATTATTGGATATCTACAATTTATCAGGCATTGTACTAGTTACTAGAGATATAAAATGAATCACAAATAGATCCTGACTTTGAAGAAATAAACTCTTTGTTACATTTTATTCAAAGAAGCAGATGCAGAAACAAATGTTTTTACTATACTATGGTAAATATTAGAATATAAATGTGCACAGGATCCCTTGGGAACAGAGAAGAGGGTTACTTGATTTCTGGGGGGAAAAATTCTTGAAGGAGTCAGTAATGGATATAATGTATGCATAGGAGTGACCCTGGAGAAGAATGTGGACAGAGTTCCAGGCAGAGGAGGCTAAGGAATGAAAAAGTACAGCAATTTAAAATCACTAAGATTTTAAAATTTTTTTACAGTTTATTTATTTTGAGAGAGGGGAGTGAGGGGCAGAGAAAGGGAGAGAGGGAATCCTAGGCAGGCTCTGCCCTGTCAGCACAGAGCCTGATGTGGGGCTCGAACCCACAAACCATGAGATCATGACCTGAGCTGAAACCAAGAGTCAGATGCTTAACAGACTGAGCCACCCAGATGTCCCATAATTACTAAGATTTAAAGCATGGGGCAAGTTTTGGTAGGGAATAAGACTTGAGATAGGTTATGATAAAGAGATCATGGAAGACCATATGTGTTACTTCAAAGCTTGAAATTTGACATGGAAGTAATGAGGGATCATGGAAAGGCTTTAGGGCTGAGTGTGGCAAAATAATACTCGTTTTTAGGCAGGTTTATGAAGGATGAATAGAGTTAAGGTCATGCGCAGGGAACACATTAGGAGGTTCATGGAATAGGTCCAAAAGATATGAGGAGGGCCTTGGCAAGGGCTATAGTAATAGTGAGGACAGGATGGCCCATCATGGGAACCCTATACATATTGAGATCCTCTCTCCTGGGACACATGAAAAGGTATCTATCAGAGAGTGTTAAGGACCAAACTGTGTCCCTCACAAATGCGTATGTTGAAGCCCTAACCTCTGATGTGACTATCTTTGGAGAAAGGGTTCTTAAGGAGGTAATTAAGTTTAAATGAGTTCATAAGGAGGGGGTAATTTAAACACTGGTGTTCTTTTTTTTTTTTTTTTTTTTTTTTTTTTTTTTTTTTTTTTTTTTTTTAAAATTTTTTTTTTTTTCAACATTTATTTATTTTTGGGACAGAAAGAGACATAGCATGAACGGGGGAGGGGCAGAGAGAGAGGGAGACACAGAATCGGAAACAGGCTCCAGGCTCTGGGCCATCAGCCCAGAGCCCGACGCGGGGCTCGAACTCACGGACCGCGAGATCATGACCTGGCTGAAGTCGGACGCTTAACCGACTGCGCCACCCAGGCGCCCCTAAACACTGGTGTTCTTATAAGAGGAGGAAACAGCATTGCAGAGTTCACTGTACCCCCTCCTTTTTTCCCCCTTATTCTCTCCCTTCCTCCCTCTGCATATACGCAGAGGAAAGACCATGTGAGAACACAGCAAGAAGGCTTGTCTTTGAGTCAGGAAAAGAAGTCTCAACAGAAACTAACCCTGATGGATGCCGTGACCTTGGACTTCCTTCCTCCAAAACTGTGATAAAATCGATTCTGTTGTTTAAGGCACCTAGTCTGTCGTATTTTGTTATAGTATCCAGAGCAGACTAATACACAAGGTTTTGTTGGAAGATGTGAGAACTAAAAAAAATAATGCAGAAAGAAGACAGTAAGAAAAAGTAATGAGGTAAATAAAAAAATGCAGAAAGAAGACAGTAAGAAAAAGTAACGAGGTAAACAAAGTCCTGAACAAGCAGAAACTGGGAGGCACAAAGGCAGGGGTAGAGGAAGCTTTCATTTGTTAGCTTCATAGCATGAAACAGAGGAGATGCGGGAGTTCCTTGTGTAAGACAGTTCTAGCACAAAGAGTGACAGACGTTTGTTTTTGAGACTATTCTAGAGTTGTGATTGGATCAGCGGCACTGTTGCCCACCTACTATTATATCCTGAAATCTGTTTTCATCCCAGAAGCTGTGTCACAGCCAAGGCTAATTCTTGTGTGACTTGATTCCAGGTATGGTGTAAGAGCTATGCCCCTGCCTTCCTCTGGCCTCAGCTGGAGCAGGCCTTTTTGCCTGCACGCTGATAGTGCCAAAAAAAAGTGTGGGAGGAAGAGGAGATGTCAGGATGAGCAGAATGGAAATAACGACTACAGACTGACTCAAGGAATCTTGGGATGTGATGTGAGTTTTCCAAATGTTTTTGTAAAAAATATAAACTTTTAATTTTAGCAACCCAGTTTACAATATTAAAAAAAAAACACTTATGCACATTATGAGGGTCATCTATGTAACACAGAAAGTGTGGCATAAGGCTGGCTCTCAACAAAGAGGGGCTCTTTAAAAATGACACCACAAAATCTGTTTTTATTCACCTCTATAACAAATTGGCTCAGTTTAAATGCCAGGCTATAAAAGGCTTCATCCGCATTCTCAATACCTACCGATTTCGAGAAAAGAAATGAAGAAAAGCTCGGAGTGCACTTTTTTTCAGTGCCTGCCAACATGGTGCCTGGGTTTTCAGATGGAATTTCATAAATGGAACAAATGAAGAATAATGATCTTCCCTTTACCTCTGTGCCATTATAGCCCCATCAAGCTGAAGACAAGTAAGATTATAGGATTTAGACAGTCCTTGTAGAGGAATTGGCAACTAGATTATTCTTCTGCCTGCTTAAAAATAGTTTCAATTTTGATCTGAGGTATATGAGTGTGTGTGTGTGTGTGTGTATGTGAGAGAGAGAGAGAGAGAGAATGAGAGACTGAGACAGAATTTCTGTGGCAGATTCCATCCTTTTGTCTTCCACATTAATTCATTCCACCTGTGCTTTTAACATCCAGATGCTATCATATTTTAATTATACTGATTAATGCCTACGTAAGAATTACAAATGGTAAACCAACCTTCCCTCAAATTAGGCAAGTCAATTTGCTTAAAGGCAGAACAGTGAAATAGGACACCAGGCTAAAATCATATGAAAGATGGAAATGTCTTCATTTGTTTTTGTTTGTGTGCTTTTAATTAAAGGTGACAGAATGGCCTTCGCCACCAGTGCAGCAAGCGTGACGTGCAAAGATGAATGGATTTGCAGCTGTAGGTAGTGTTGCGGTTTTAACACTATTACTCTCACCATTGGGAAAACATCTGTGGGAAATAAGAAGAGAGGATAGTTATCTTAATAAAACTGGGAAGAGATCTTGAAAGAAATGCTGCTGTATACATCTTTGGAGGGCTTTGTGAAGAGAACCATCATGTTTCAATCATTTTGACCATATATTCCAATAAAACTCTGAAATATCTCTTAGAGTGTCCAAGTGTCTCTCCTGAGGATCTCTAGTGCACTTCTTTAGGAAAATACAAAGTAAGAAAACAAAAATCCTCTACCCTCATTTAACAAGAATTTAAAGTAAAATAATTTTCTCCCTTACCACACTATGACTTAAGTGCATTTGTGGTGCATTTGTGGTGCAGAGGGATGAGGAGGGCCTTTGGCCCCGGTGAATTGCTTTGAAACATTCTGAGCCCGTGATTCTCAGTTCTGTCATCTAAGAATGGAGATCCCGTCACTGCTCAGGGGTGTCACAGGATTAATTGGCATAATGCAGATGAAAGTGCCTTGAACATTTCTGTATACTAATCTAGTCTGAATTTGTAAAGATAAAGATCCCAAAACGTTTTGTGCTCCAAAATATGAGGAAGTAAATACAACTTTTTCATTTGGGTTATTTTATCTTATCTGCACTATTGCCTTCCTCACTTTTTTTACACACTATTTGCCACGAACTTTCCATTTAGAGTGCATCAATGTCATAGAACAATTGCATACAAAACATGTTTATATCAGTAGGATGTTAGTGGATAAGGACAAGGTCATCGTTATGGGGTAACTTTTATAATATCACAGGGTCTTCTTTCCAAGATATCTACTACTGACAAAGTATGTATGGGTGTGTGGGTGTGTGTGTGTGTGTGAGTGTGTGTGTGTGTGTTTACAGGGTTGGGTGGGGGGAGAGAGAATGAGAGAGCACAAGCACATGAGAACAAGGGCACGCACAGTTGACAATGGCTCCTCAAATCAAAATCTGAGAATAAGATAGAAATGTAAACATAACAGCGATGGTAAGCAAGGTAGTTACCCATTGTGTAGCTAATAGGCATCCTATCTATAAGGAGATTACCATGTACAAGGATAAAATAGATGAGTAAACTCAGCAATTACCATATAATTACTATAATAATGGTAATTAAGGGCTTGAGAGGTCATGGGAAGTTTTTCAAAAAAAGATAAGTCCATGATGGATAATAGGGAGATGAAAAGGTACAGGGAATGGAGCAGTATGAATTCAGGGTGGGAAATGGGATGGAGGAGAAAAAGTATTTTACAGACAAGGGGATAGATTCTGTAAGGCCTGTGGGTTGAAAATATTTTTTTTTTTAAAGAAATTCCATACATTCTAGAATGGCTGAAGTTTTAAATCATAATTTTACATCTTTTATACATTTTCATATTTTCCTATACAAGCATAGAGACATATCTTTCTATACCTACTGCTTGGACCCCAAAACCAAATTCCTGGCTGCCACCCCCTCCACGTACAAGCAACAAGAAAAGGCAAATACAATATGGCTACAGCATCTAAAAGGCTTCTTACTATTAAATGCAACCATGAAATGATAGGGCTTAACAAAGAATCATTGAAGTTTCATCTTGCAAGCACAATGCAAATTTAAATAGATTCCAGCTCCATTCAATCTCAGCTACAGGGCAATCACAACTGTAACTAACTCCTACGTCTTTCATCTTTTGACAATGAAATTAAAATATTGCTTCATGCTACAGGAGGAAAGAATGATCTAAAATAAATAATCCCAAAGTTGAAATAAAACTGAAAATAACAGCAGTGCCTTTCTGAGACAGTGGGCGGCAACTGTAATGAATGGAAGCTTTGCATATAAATAAACACATTGATTTTGAAGGAATATGGGAAGAAGATCAAGGTAAACTACGGACAGCAGATAGTTCAGAATCAAAGCCACAGCCAACCAATTTAGGTAAAAAGAACTAATTATTTTCTTAAAGAATTGGTACATAGGGAAAGTACTAAAGAAAACTGCCATTCACCTGAGATACCCATTTACAGAATAAAGTAATCAAACCTGGGCATTACTACATATGGTGAGATTAAGAAGGATCATTTTAGAACATTACATTTCATCTGCTCCTAGTTTGGTTGGACAGAAGCCCCCTGAGTCCTAGGTTTCCCAAATTATGTTCCTTAAAAAAGAATGAACAGCTTTACAAGTCTAGGCAGGATAAGTCCTTTTTCAGCCTATTGTTACCTGTGTCTGTGCTACTTACTGGTAATGACTTGGCCTCTTCTACTTATGTGAACTTGGCCCTTTGGTTTTTCCTGTCAGGTTGGCCTAGAAGCCTCCACCAAAGAACTGGATTACCTGTTTTTAACATTATTTGCTCCTCATCATGCTCAGACAGAAATCAGGCCTACCTGTCCCAAATCTTCCTAATTGTGAAACATTCCCCATTCAGTTCTTACCCACTCTGCTCATCCTCTCTTGGGAATATAATCTCAACCCACAGAAATCTGGTGATATCTGGAATTGGCAGCTGCTTTAGTAACTCCGTAGAGATGATGATCTCTTATATCACTTGAAGTTTGCCTCCCCATTGGCATTTTCTCTCTGGATTTGGATCCCCCAAACATCCCACTTCCTGGCCACTCATTCTCCTCTACACAAAAATAGAAACAAAACATTAGAGAAATGTCATTTCAAGGAGTTGCTATATTATCCACTAAGAAAAATGACTCCGTTGTTCTTTGGGAGCAAACTTCTAGGATAAAATACACACTAGTTCCTGATTTTTGAGCTTCCCTGTTTTGGGTAGTCTTTCTAAAAAAGATACAAACTTAACAGATACAAAAAGAAAAACAGTAACTGAAACTAGATTTACATTGCTACTTCGTTCAGTAGTAAATGCAACCAAAATGGGTTAAAACAAAAACAAAAACAACTCTCAACAGCGAGGCATGTACTAAGAGGAAAAGCTTTGAAAGCTAGGTTTTGCAGTTCACAGCTAAATGTGGATATAAATGCTTTACTAACAGTGGAATCAGAAATTGGAGAAATTCCTTTGTGGGGTAGAAACAGTCAAAATATTAGAACATATTCCAAACTTTTTGCTATGAAAAATCCTAGCTTTGCCTGTACAGCTCTTCTCCATGCAGGAAAGACGTGGTCTTCCGTCCCAGGGAGAATAATGGCCAGGCTTCTCAACTCTCATAACAGAATGTCAACAGCACCATCTGCTCATCTGGCTTCCAAAGGATGCATATGGATTCATCTTTTCGCCCAGATTCTCCTCTCGCTTTGGGGCTTTTCCCTTCCGCTTGGTCCTCAGTGTGCACTCCTAAATTTGCCAAATGCATACTGGAGGCCACTGAAGACTCTTTGCTGAAGAACAGCTCAGTAATGAATTGAATCCTTATCTATTCAGAAGGTTTTCTTTAAAAAAAAATTCTCTACAGTATATACAACTTGCACAGCCCCAATTGTACTCCTCAGGCTGCAGTAATTTAGAAGTTATTCCAAAATTAAGACCTCTGTTAATAAATACTGTCTGCTTAAAAATAAGAATTATACCCTTTACACCAAACTGCAATTTCCATGTGTCTTTAGATTTGCTTGTATTAACTGTAAAAGAAGGGTCAGGGTCTCATTTGTCATTCAGAACCACAAAGAAACCTCTAGAAGCAAACATTTCTGTTGTTTCTGTCCCACATAGGTTTAAAATGTGCTCTGTGCTGACAGCTCAGAGTCTGGAGCCTCCTTCAGATTCTGTGTCTCTCTCTCCTTCTGCCCCTCCCCTTTGTGCTCTCTCTCTCTCAAAAATAAATAAACATTAAACAAACAAACAAACAAATAAATAACATGTGCTCTGAAAACACAGTCCTGTCACAACTGAGATGTGGGTGGGCATTATGAATAATTAAATGGAAGTGTAGAAAGCACTACACAACTTGGGGGGGATGTTGCGAAAGTACTAGTATCTGGTAGATAGACACTGGAATATTGCTAAACACCCTACAATACATGGGACCATCCCTACAACAAAGAATTAACCATCCCAGGATGTTAATAGTGCCAAGGTTGTGAAACCTTGGAGTAAAGCAAAAACTAGAATTTAATCTTGTTTGTTTCTTTGTTTTGTGTGGTTATAGGCACTTTTCAGGTTTCTTTGATACATCTGACTCAGTCTAACTAGAAACTTCACGAGTGACCTTGTTACAAGGGACATCATTTGCCAGCATCAAATTCACAATACTCTTTCTTATTTAAAGTCTACCATTAGTTTTTCTCCCCAAAAGGCTTCTACAATTTAACAGTCAGGACATGTTATGGCTGTGAAATAGATGTCCCTATCATCCTGCTTTAGATGGGAAAAGAAACATTCTGCAGTGTTTATAAGTCATAAAGAATTCTAAATATCTCCCACTCAACGCATTCAGACAAAATGATGGTATAATTTCTGTTCTGGGTGGCACTCTTTCATACCATTATGTGTCTTGTGAACCAACCGTAGGTAATGCACTATCTTCCTTTAATCAAATCTGCATTGTAATTTCTATAAAAAAATCAATTAAACACAAGAAGCAATTACTTATTTTTTATCACAGCATAATTTACTTTCCCAGAACAGCAGCATGAAAATGTGAGGAAAGATATCATCTATGTCAGTGTATTTAAATAAAGAATGCATATTTTTAAAAGAAATGCAAAAGAAGCACTGCCAAATGTGCAATATATTACCTATACATAATTCCCCATCTACATCAACTTTATGGATGGGTAATGTGGCTTAATAGCAAAAAACCAGGATTTTTTTTTGAGAAACTTTTTCTTTATATGCTACATTATGCCTCAAAACCTTTTTCAGATTCTTACAATGATATAATTAGGCAACAATTGGCTCATCAACCTCATCCAGTTTTATGAATGATCCACTTAGATGTCAAATAAACCCTGTAAAATAATTTCTTCAAAAGCTCACATGTGCACCCTTATTTATATTTCCGAACCTATCTCTTATTATTATCTTCAAAGAATTGTACTATTTGCTTAGTTTGGATTTATGTTAATTTACAGGACTAACTCTGTCCTTTCAATGGGACCTCTAGTCTATTTTCAAATTCATTCTACACTGTGGATCTGTGGTTCCCAAACTTCAGCCAGCATCAGAGTCACTCAGAGGTCTTATTTAAACATGTGTGAGGTGCTCCAAAATTTGCAGTTCTCACAGGGTCTCTCTCAAGTGGTGCTGATACTACTGGTCTGGGGACCACACTTTGAAGAAGTCAATTTTTATCATGACACAGTGATCTAGATTTGCTCTTATCCACTGTGTTAGAGGCATTAGTTTATTGCTCTCTTCTACTTTTATGCTAACAGCCTCTTTCCTCATTTGGAAACTTAGAGCAATCCTCTTCCATATGCATGATTACATTTTATTCTTCTCTTCCTTTGCTTGCCTTCCTTCCTTCCCTTCTTCCTTCCTTCCTTTTTCCCTTACCTCATTCCCTCCCCCTTCCCTCCCTCCCCCTCCTCCTTCTCCTCCCCTTCACTCTCTCTCTTCCCCCTGTATGATTTTATGTGTTTGCTTACACTATTTCCTCTACCATTCTATAACCATGATCTCTTTGAATTCCACATTCACCTTGGCTATGAAACTATCTCTGACTCACTTGACCTATTAAAAAAAATCTTTCCTCCATATTGAATCATTCAGTATTTTTGTACTCACTTTTAAGACATTCCTTTGTACTCCTTGCTACATTACTTAATAAATCATAGCCTTTGTGTATGCCTATGATTGATATATGGCCCTAATCACATTTATTATATACATAGTTCCTTATTCATGACAATGCCTGCTGGGATGATTGGCTCAAAATCAGTGTGTAATAAACGTAGTTAGCACAATTATTAGAGTGAGTCAGGGGCTACAAAACAAAGCAGTATTCTATCACTAAACGACCAAAAGTTCAAAAGATATCTAATTAGCACTACAACCAAACCACCAGCCAAGTCTGGATGAAATCAGCTCTAAAATATGCTGCTTTAGTTTTCTCAGTAACTGCTGATATTATCCTATCAACGAAGAACTGTATGGAAGAAATGTTAAATGAACTTGGTCTGTTGTTAGGCTGACTGAACGACACCCGACAGGGATTTTAGAAACCATTTTAAGTATGTTTAAACTCTCTTAAAATGACCACTGTTGATAGAGGAAAGAGAACTTCCTAAAATTAATTTGCATGCTTCTTTAATAGCCTGGTTTTCCCTAACCCATAAATGAGAAATCTCTTAACTATCCTGTCTTATTTGCTGTGTCACTCAGTTCTGAACATAAGCAATTTTGGAATAAAGACCTTCTGACCACATAGATGATGTAAGTATCATAGATAGTAGAAGACCAGGGGAGGTCTTGAAAAGGTGATCAAAGTTTTCTTAGTGTGTGTGTGTGTGGGGGGGGGGTTGAGTGCGTGTGTCTAAGATCTAGATGGCTAATAGAAGATTATATGAGGCCTATATGAAAATTTCACACTTTCTCAGTACTTGTTAAAAAGTTTGGCTTTGTCCAAGTGACTCCACACAAATAAAATAACAGAGGAACTCTCTGGGCGTTAAAGGAATTCCTGTGAAGGTTCCAAGGCATTTATATTTAAAATCTGCTGATCAGGAGTGTCTAGAAAAGACAAAACTATGGAGACCCTTAAAAGATCAGTGGTTGCCAGTTGTCATGGGATAGGGAGTGATGAATAGGGAGAACACAGAATTTTTAGGGCAATGAAACTACTCCGTATGATACAATAATGGTAGATTTTACATGTCAATATACATTTGTCTAAACTCAGAGAACCTAACAGTTGGAGTGAACCATAAAGTGAACTATGGACTTTGACTGACAATAATGTGTCCAAGTGTGCTCATCAATTATAGTAAATGTAGCCCTCTGGTGGGGATGTTGGTGATGGGAGAGGATATACATGTGTGGGGCAGGGGGTATGTGGAAAATCTCTGTACATTTTTCTCAATTATTTTGTGAACCTAAAACTGTTCTAAAAAATAAGGTCTATTCAAAAATATCTTTGTTAGGTAAAGATATAGGATCTGTGTGTATAGTAAAGTTTAAATGGCAGTTCTAAACTCTAAGGCTAAAACACTGTATGCTATCACATTAGAACTTTGACCCAAACTCCATTACCTGTCTTTTAAAAAATTTTTTTTTTCAACGTTTTTATTTATTTTTGGGACAGAGAGAGACAGAGCATGAACGGGGGAGGGGCAGAGAGAGAGGGAGACACAGAATCGGAAACAGGCTCCAGGCTCTGGGCCACCAGCCCAGACTCTGATGTGGGGCTCGAACTCACGGACCGCGAGATCGTGACCTGGCTGAAGTCGGACGCTTAACCGACTGCGCCACCCAGGCGCCCCTACCTGTCTTTTAAAAACAAAAACAAACTTGAATTACATTGAATGATTTCACAGAAAAACAAGTTCATGTTATATAATAGTCTTATTCTTAAAAATTTGTATGTGATTCTAATTTTCGTAGTTTTTATTTTTGCATTTTCATAATTTCAAGACTGGGTTTTGTGTAATGGAAACAAGGGAGGGCTAAGATTTGATAAAACAATGAATGTTTCTAAAGACAAATAATTCTTGACATAGCTTTTGATTTTTTTAATGTTTATTTATTTTTGAGAGAGATAGTGCAAGGTGGGGGAGGGGCAGAGAGAGAGGGAGACAGAATCCAAGCAGTCTCCAGGATCCCAGCTGTCAGCACAGAACCTGACATGGGGCTCAGCCTCATGACCTGTGAGAACATGACCTGAGCCAAAGTCAGACATTTAACTGGCTGAGCCACCCAGGTGCAACATAAGTTTTCAAGAAGTATATTTTTGTTCTTGTATCATTATCTTAAAATGAAATCAAACTGGATTGGCACCTTGGTGGTGGACCCTCAAAAGCAGAGATAGCCACAGGTTTTTACATTCTTCTTTAAAAAATGTTCATTTATTTATTTTGAGAGAGAGAGAAAGAGCATGTACAGGGGAGGGACAGACAGAGAGAGGGAAGGAAAGAAAATACCAAACAGGCTCAGCACTGGCAGGACAGAGCCTAATGCAGGGCTTGATCTCACAAACCATGAGATCATGACCTGAGCTGAAATCAAGAGTCAGATGCTCAACTGACTGGGCCACCCAGATGTTCCAAAGGTATCTAAATTCTAATGTCACCATTACAATGTCACCAACCTATAACAAGAATGCTACAAACTTTGCCATCTTTGAGATTTTGATAATTTCATATTTATGTGTAGAAAAGAACCACGCCCAACAAAAGAAAATAATATACTGCTTCGGATTCTGTGTCTCCCTCTCTGCTCCTCCCCTGCTCATGCTCTGTCTCTCTGTCAAAAATAAAATACACATTAAAAAAAAGGGGGGCGCCTGGGTGGCTCAGTCGGTTGAGCGTCCAACTTTGGTTCAGGTCATGATCCCGTGGTCTGTGAGTTCAAGCCCCGTGTCGGGCTCTGTGCTAACAGCTTGGAGTCTGGAGCCCGCTTCAGATTGTGTGTCTCACTGTCTCTCTGCCCCTCCCCACTCATGCTCTGTCTCGTTCTCTGTCAAAAATAAATAAACATTAAAAGAAAGAAAACAATATACAATACAGAGGTATAAGGTCTTTTTGATCACCAGTTATTGGTTAGGCTGAGTCCCCTCACAAATGTGTGTGTGTATGTAATTTTTTTGAAGTCATAACCCTAAGTACCTGAGAATGTGACCTTGTTTGAAATAGGCAGTCAAGTTAAAATGAGGTCATTAGGGGTGCCTGGGTGGCGCAGTCGGTTAAGCGTCCGACTTCAGCCAGGTCACGATCTCGCGGTCCGTGAGTTCGAGCCCCGCGTCGGGCTCTGGGCTGATGGCTCAGAGCCTGGAGCCTGTTTCCGATTCTGTGTCTCCCTCTCTCTCTGCCCCTCCCCCATTCATGCTCTGTCTCTCTCTGTCCCAAAAATAAATAAATGTTGAAAAAAAAATTAAAAAAAATAAAATAAAATAAAATGAGGTCATTAGAGGGGCGCCTGGGTGGCTCAGTCGGTTAAGCGGCCGACTTCGGCTCAGGTCATGATCTCGTGGTCCATGAGTTCGAGCCCCACGTCAGGCTCTGTGCTGACAGCTCAGAGCCTGGAGCCTGTTTCAGATTCTTTGTCTCCCTCTCTCTGACCCTCCCCTGTTCATGCTCTGTCTCTCTCTGTCTCAAAAATAAATAAACGTTAAAAAAAAAAGAATTAAAAAAAAATGAGGTCATTAGAGTGGGCCCTAATCTAATACGACTGTTTCTCTAAAAAAATAAAAATTAAAAAAAAAAAGAAGGTATTTGGACAGAAAGCACACATGGAGGGAAGGCAATGTGAAGACACACAGTGAGAAGGTCATGTGAAAAATGAGGATCAGAGAGACACATCTACATGCCAAGGAACACAAAGAGTGCCTGCAAACAAGCAGATGCTAGGAAGAGGAAAGCAAGGATGCCCCTCCAGGTTTCAGAGGAAGCATCACCCTGCCAGCACACTGATTTCAAATTTCTACTCTCCATAACTGTGAGATAATAAGCAATTCTGTTGTTTAAGCCACCCAGTTTGGGCTACTGTGTTAAGGCTGCCCTAGGAAACAAATATGCCATTTTTTCCCCAATATTTTCCCATGGCAAAATTTCAACAGCACTAATAATGAAAAGCCTACTTTTCTGCTTACTCGTCTTGTAAAATCTAACAGGGACTCATTTCCTCTGATTTGATTACATTTACATACAATTTTAATTAAAGAACTACTAGTAGATGTTTCAAGTACAGGAAAAATACTTAATGAAAAGATTCTCAATGATGATGATTTGACAAGTCTTTTTGTCAGAAAACTTCATGGACATACTTAGTTTTCTGTTCTGATATCACAGAGGAAAGTGAGGGAGATACTCATTCAAACCCCAATTCATCAATTGAGTAATAAGTAGGAATTTATAGATACTACCCCATAATCTTCTCAGAAAATCTATTTATTGATCATTTATATATAAATAGTAATTTTTATCCCTTAGCATAATCAATATATAATTTGTGCAATTACTCATTGTGCAATATTTTCTAAGATGGTTTCAATGCTGAGAATTTCTCTGGAGTTCTCCCCCTTGGCAGACAAAATGAATTTTTGGAAGATTTTCAAAATAATATATCCTTGTAAATGGGAATGGTAAGCTTAATAGAGCATGTTGTTTGAGGTCAGTATTGCTGAATGCTACTATCTGCATCATCTTCAGATGCAAAAAGTCATGAGGGATGCTTACACAGATCATAAGTGGAATGCTGGCATAGCTAAGCAATTTCTTTTCCATCCTTTAACACTTTGCTTTCAAAAACAACATGTACTCAACATATTTCTTTATTCTCTTGATAATAACCAAGGGCTTTGATATTTTTGTTATTTTTTGGGGCTTTTGGATTGGGACTTTGACACATGAACATATTCTATACCATTCTAACAAACTTCAAAGACTTTATTGCACTTCCCTTTAAATTCTCTCTGGGTTGACATTTAGAGTATAATCCATTAACAGAGTTCCTGCAATTCCACAGTGGAAAATGGAAGAGAAAAGTAAATATCACTGTGATTCTTTTACTGAGGTGTTTTCCTATTTTTCCCCTTTCAAACAGTAAGTCCAGATCTATAGATGAAATAAGTCTTTTAAAAATGATTATCAATTATAAAAATACTGAGGTGTCAGGTTTTTAAAATTGGATCAATTGTGAGCATAGTTAAGATTATCTTGGGATGCCTGGGTGGTTCAGTTGGTTAAATCTCTGACTTAGCTCTGGTCACCATCTCGTGGTTTGTGAGTTCGAGCCCTGAGTCGGGCTCTGTGCTGACAGTTCAAAGCACGGAGCCTGCTTCAGATTCTCTGTCTCCCTGTCTCTCTCTGTACCACCCGCACTCATGCTCTGTCTCTCTCTCTCTCTCAAATAAAATAAACGTTAAAAAACTTTAAAAAATATTCTCTAGCTCACCTAGGTGAGCCACAGGATCTACAGACATTTAATAGGTAAAGATGAGCTTATACTAACAAAAGCTGCCATTTATTAAATTTTTTTCACGTGTAAAAAATATTATCTGATGCTTCGCAGGCATTACCCTGTCTAAACCTCTGTTTTTGTTATTGTTGTTGTTTTAAGTAGGCTTTACACCCACTGGGGGATTGAACTCACCACCCTGACTAAGCCAGCCAGACAACCCCTAACCCTCTTTAAAAGCCTATTAAGTGTGTCATTTTTCCAATTTTACATGTGACGGATGTTATCCCTACTGCCATACAGGAAATACATGTTACAGGCATAATTTTAAGTGTAGTCTCTCAGATTCCAGAGTCTGGATCTTTTTCCAACGTATCACCTTGATTCCTACACTGGCACTTTTGACTCATGCCATAAAGTCAGCACATCCTCTTTGACACTGTGAACACAGTGAATGCTGCCTACTTTGAACAAAAATAAGAGGAAGTAAAAAGTACAAGACCACTTCAGACAAAGTGAGGAATACCTGTTTTTTTTTTTTTTTTTTTTTTTTTTTTTTTTTGCTATTGTTGCAGCTTCTCTTCCTAATTCTCCCCCCTCTACCATTCCCCATCTTCCCTCCAAATAAAAAAAATGTTTGCTTCCATCATCAGAGATCTGGGGGATGTTCTCTTCCCATTTAATTATAAAAACTGTTTCTCTATCTCCAACTGGTCCCCATTCCCAATAAAAACTTTGATATCACCAATGTTACTGGATGACTGTGAATCTGTGACTTGAAGTCTCTCTTTGTCTTTTAGGGCCAGGATGTACATGTTAGAAGAAGCAGTGCAATATAAATGAGGGCAGGTTTGGAGCCAGACTCCTGGGATTTGGATCTCCATTCTGCCTCCCTTTAGCAGTGTCACTTAGCTAACCACTAAGCCAGTTTGTGTTTCAAGTTTACCATTTGTAAAGTAGGGACTATCTGAAAGGTTTATTGTGAGAATGAGATAATATATATGAAATGTATAGAATAATACTTGGCACAAAGTTGTAATTATTATCTAAATGTACCTCTTACTAATTAAAAAAATAACTAACATATGTCTTCTACCAAAAGAACTGCATAAAATACCATGTAGAGGGGTAAAAACAGTTATTTGCGGGAGGGATGTTATTGAAAGTGTATCATATGAACATGTTAGACATACAGAGTCACCTCTACAAAGAAGTAAAATGGAAAAGAAGGCAAGTAATTTAAAATGTTCAATTTTATTTTATTTTATTTTTTTTTAATTTTTTTTTTCACGTTTATTTATTTTTGGGACAGAGAGAGACAGAGCATGAACGGGGGAGGGGCAGAGAGAGAGAGGGAGACACAGAATCGGAAACAGGCTCCAGGCTCCGAGCCATCAGCCCAGAGCCCGACGCGGGGCTCGAACTCACGGACCGCGAGATCGTGACCTGGCTGAAGTGGGACGCTTAACCGACTGCGCCACCCAGGCGCCCCTAAAATGTTCAATTTTAACATTAACATATTTTCCATTTTCATTTTGAATTAATGGTGTTGAATGGGAAAACAGAGGAAACAGGAAAACTGAAAGAAACTTTAAAAATGTGCTTGGTTAAAAACAGAAATATTCATTCGCTAAAGTCCATAAGAGTCTGGCTTTTGTGCTTTAGAATCTCTTGATATCTGTCATGATTTATTTTGTTGGTTACTTTCATGAGATCATTCCAGTCTCTTCCTTATTCTCTAGGCTTTTAAAAGTTGCATGAGAATATATTATTTTCACTTAGAGGCCATAGCTATCTACATTTTTTTCTGTCCTTCAAGCTGTATTATTTTCCAACCATATTTACCACGTAACTACATAAAATTGACTTTTATAATTTGTCCAATAATGGGCAATATCAAGATGTGTTTGAGTGAAGGAGCCAATTCATTTCATTGCACTTTAAAAACCACACTGTCAGCTATAAATAATCTGAAACCACTATAAAAATGTACCTTTTAAAATATAACAGCAGGCATACCTTCCCACCCCCCCAATTTGCTATAGGCAGGACTTCAAATTATGTCTAAAGAAATGATGATCAACCTTATTATCATGGGAGAAAAACATTTACTGTATATCAGCTTGAGTTGGAAAAATTACAATTAAGAAATTGTTTTGTCAACTAATGATGGCTTTCACTCTTTGCAAATCAATTCTTTACAATTTAAGATATATAATCTTGTATTTAATCATTTTGGTAGGAAACCTCACTATAACATATACTTTCACCCTATTATTAAACATAAAATGACAAAATGCATATAGATATATAGATACAGATATATATAGACGCTTGCTATTGTTGTTTCACTCCAGATCTGTTCAAGTGTTTTAGTTTCACATAAGCTGGACTCTTCCATTCTGTTTAAGGAGTATATAGCTGGAATAGAGCATCTGTGTAGCTCAGTCGGTTAAGCGTCCGACTTCGGCTCAGGTCATGGTCTCGCATTTCATGAGTTTGAGACCTGCATAAGGCTCTGTGCTCACAGCTCAGAGCCTGGAGCCTGATTCAGATTCTGTGACTTCCTCTCTCTGTGCCCCTCCTCTGCTCACGCTCTCTCTGTTTCTCTCTCTCAAAAATACACATTAAAAATAAAGGAGTATGTGGCTAGAAGAAACAGAATGACAGATGTATGACTTAGCTGAATGCCTTTCTCAGTAACTTCCTTTAGGGATATTTCCAAAATGAGGACGTTAAGCAAAAAAAAAAAAAAAAAAAAAAAAAGAAAGAAAAAAAAAAGGAATAAATTTTAGCGTATCAATATATCTCTTCATGATAAGGTGTTTCCCCCTCTAACTCTAAGGTGGTTTCCCTTCCTTCTATTCTGCCTCTCTCTTTCATTAAGCCATCTCTGAATAGCCATGCCTAAAGTGATATGTGCTTTCTATTCTACCTACACTCAGAAATATATGATATGAGACTTTAATATAATCTGTTATATTTTTATCTCATTGTTGATAAGCATTATCCTTGTTGTTAGTTCCTTAAAGTTAGCTACTTTGTGCTGCAGTTTAATTTATGTCACATAGTATTTAGTCCAGTGAAAAAAATATGGTTGAAATTAAAAACATAAATTGTGGCTAATTCATTCTGCTGGTAGGTGGAATTATGAGAATAGCATACAGTCCTGAAAGGCTAGAAATTTGTAAAAGCTGTGGTATCCTTGAATGTTCCAGAAAAGTGAATGGATTAAGAACTGGTACCTCTTGAGGTCTCTGGCTCAGGTTGAAATATTTTATTATTTTCTTCTCTCTCTCTTCATCCCTCTCCCTTTTTCTTCTTATACTTCTCTTTCAGATATGAAGGAGGAGAAGATATAAAATTATAAGAACACTTTGCTTATTACCACGGCTTTGGAGAAATCTTAACTACATTAATGGGGATTATGATCAGGGATGAGTCAGTGAAAGGTTCCGACCTTAGTACAGCTGAGGGAGGACCCCTGGAAGACCAGATGACTGATGACAAGAATAGGGTTCCTACCCTGTTGATGACCTTCCAAGGGTTCTATGCCCACCCCTAAAAGGTATTATATCTATAAAAACTTGTATGAATACTGCAAGTACATGAAGGGATGGTAGTGGCACATGAGGTAAGCTCTTAGCTCCTCTAGCAGAGGAGGTAAGCATAAATATGCTTTAAATTCTGTTACATTTCAAGCTTGCAAAGAGGGCCCTCCACTGCTGAATTTCTTTCCTTGGTCCAGTTCTACTAATACAAATCTAACCTAACACTGATTCTGCTTGTCTTGGCCTTGTACTACTACCTTTAGTGATTCTTGACTGCAAGTAGGGATTATGCCAGGCACAGAAAACCCAAATGTTTACAAAGACCAAGGAGGAAATGTAAATAAAGATGTTTGTGTGCAAGGAATAAAACACCATCAAACCAAAAACTAAGCAAGTGCATGCACATTCTAAATATAGGGTTTTCAAACTTACTGCATTGGGAAAATACTTATCAGGCTCTCTGAAAATTCCATTTTGGTGAAATATACTAGTACTTAAACTACATTTCAGGAGTGCTGAGATGAAAACTTTCAGATCAATTTATTCAGATTTCCACAGATAACTAAAATATCTGGTTATAATATTTTAGACAACCAATTAGCTTAGTGAATCCAAACCTCCTGACCATCAATGCATTGAATCTCATAAATTGAGGTAACAAGCTTTAAAGAGCTTCTGCAGAAGATGACAAATAATCAAATTTTGTCACTCACTCCAAGTAAACAATACTTTTTTGATTCCTGCAATTTCCTAATGAATATATGGTAAACTTTTTGGCCATTTCTAAGAGAAAGGTTTGAGAAAATACACAGTACTTTTAACCTGTTCAAATTTCTTAAATAGGTTTGTAGGACGCTATATGCAGTGCATAGAACGAGAGGCAATTGAAAGGGGCTCCCTTTATGGAAGAGAATAAGAATTTCTTTAAAATTCATTAATAACCAGGGATTTTGCCAAGTTACTGAAGTAAGTCTAGCTTTCTGATAATATAGGTCCTCAAAGGAAACTTAAGCATGACCATAGCAACTTCTCCCAAGAACAAATCAAGATACTTGATGACCTCTGTCTGAAGCTCCCTCAAAGCCAAATGGCCAAATATTTTTAGATTACTCTCCCAAACACTCATGCTTAGAGGTTAATAGTTCCATTAAAGATCCTATATCATATGAATAGAGGAATAAGGCTGCAGAGGTGCTTTCTGAGACAGAGAAAATCTAACACAATTCATATTTTATTCTAGGAACTAAGTGTTAACGTATAAAATTTTTGTCTTTTGTTTAAATGTTTTCCCTTTTTTAATTTTATAGGAAAAAAAGTTTAATGTTTTTGAGGCTATTAAAACTCCTGAGGTAAAACTTGGTTTTGTTCTATACTTTCAGACTCCAGAAAACAAAATGAATGCACATATTTAATCTAGAAAAACTAAACTTGAACATTCCTGGGTCAGAGAAGAGGATGCTAGTTTGTTGTGATATATACATACCTAGAGAGACAGATCAAGGTCACTTACATGTTCCACTCTGACTGCCAAACAACTGTCAGATATCATTGGTTTGAGGTCACCACCCTTCATGAGTTGAATCCAAACGATTCTCTGAAGAAGAATAATCTACTAAATTTTGTTCTTTCATTGGTGGAAACAGAGGCTATCTGTCAATTGCCTATATAGAAATACATTGTTGGGTTTATTTCTTTAAATGGGCTTTCAGCTCTTCCAGTTCAGGTTCTTCACTGCACCTACTAGTGTATTCCTTTTCAATATATGCACATGCAAATAAATATCCATCCATTGAGAGAAGAATATGTACTTCGGATTTCATTGTTTCCTCTACCATGTACTGTTAATGAATTTATTCCAAAACATTCTAAAGCACTCTTTGAGATCAAATCTTGGACTAGAGTACAAAGAATATAAGGTCTGGCTAATTCCAAATTTCCTAATACAGTAAAGATGCTACTTTGAGGCCAAATACATGCTACCTAACATTGAATAATTTATTTCTTTCAAATGACTTTAAACCCTCTAAACACAGCATTTTTATATCTCTATCTACTTATCTATGAAAAGTTTCTGAATAAAGTAATAAAGTGCTTTGAAACTTGAGAGTAAACCAAAGGATGTTTATTAATGAGATGTAGTGTCTTTCTGAAGTGTCGACACCTGATACTTGAAGAACATTAATCTCTCCAATAAACATTTTATACCGAGAAATTCACCTTGTAACATAGAAATCTCTGGCTGAGTTCCATACATATATTCAATTGCCCCTAAAAATCTGTATCTTGCTTGACACAACACAGAAATTAACCAGCATAAGTAAGTTTGCATCTGATTTTCAGAACATTAATAAAGAAATGCATACATTGATAAATGGGTCAGATAACCTAAAACAATTATGGAGGTGGTAGTTTCTCTTGGATAATGATCTCATTTAAAAAGTTATAATATGCCAATTATATCTCAATAAAGCTGGGCAGAAAAATTATAGTTGGCCTGCAGATAAATGAAGTATTAAATTTTTGCCTTTAATTCCTTAATACAATATACATCTTTTCTCCCAAAGACCTGCTAAAGTAACATTGATGATTCCCTTGAAAAATCACTGTGACTTTTAAGAACTTTTACAGATTGGATCTTGCTAGCTCTCTGTATCTCAGTTGCTCATACAATTAAATATCTTTTGGAATATTTGAAACATTTGATTTCATGCAGCATATATTTAAATTACATTAGTACATCTGAGCTAAACACCAATCCCTGTCACTTCTGTGATTTTTAAATAAGAATTTATATAAACGTAACTGAGGGGCTAAGCAAGCAGCATGTGCTTGCCAACATAACGGTGAATTAAATATTTGATTATATGGAAATAATTTATATACGGTTACGCATATACCTCCAAATCAGACCAAACTGTTGCCTATATAAAGTCAAGGCATGAAGAAACCAGAGCATTAGAGGAACACCCAGAAGTTATAGAAAAAGGACCCCATGGAAGGCATTGAGAAGTCCTGATTTTTATCTGAAGGAAATCTATTCTTTGCCAGTCAGTGTCTAATATGGTTGATACAAACCATGTTTTCAACAAATATAGTGCATGTACTTACTATATATTGAATACTTTAGGAAAACAAACAATTCAAGTTCATATTAACCTCTGAGAAGTAACCTTTTCTGATGGAAGTTACTAAAAAAGGAAAAAAAAAAACCTACACAATATTTGGGGGAAAGATTGTTGACAACTTCAATCAGTAGTATATGTAAATACAAATATAAATAAACATGTAAATTAAGGAAGGTCATTGTAAGCATAAAAGCAATGAAATGAATCACAATGGAAAATGCAGATGATTCTAGTTATAGAAATAAAAAACTTTTAGGCTATAATACAGCATCAAAAAATAAAAGGAAAATAATCAATAGGGAAACAGTTTAAAATGCACATTACACAGAAATAAACAGCTTTCATATTTATTATGTTTTTAAAAACCAACACAAAGATGTACAGAAAAATAGAAAAGCATATGAATATTATATTATAAAGAGTAAATTAAAAACAGGTCTTAAATGTAGTTTATAAAAATTATTATTAAATTAAAACACAGATATGAGTTGATAATGAAAAATGTAAAATACATTTATATGTCTGTATATGTACAAACTCATGCATATATGTACAGATGTAGACATATAAAATGATTCTATTTTATACTTTGTGTACATATATGACATATATGGTGTGTGTGTATATATAAAATTTAATTTGGCTACTTCATATATATATGAAATATATTAGATACAGTACATATTTAAATTATATTGCTAGACAAAACTAAATACCAAGTCTCTAATCCCTTCTGTGATTTTTAAATAGGAGACTATAGAAATATAACATAATGACTTACATAGAGCAGCATATATAGTTCTACATATGAAATTATATGAGCATGTATATTTGTATATACTATCTGAAATTATGCATATGTATGTATAAATACATACATGTATATGTGAAATTTAGCTGTTAATGATGGGAGGGAAAATAAAAATAATAAAGTTAAATTCCAGAAGGGACTAAATAGATAAAGTACTAGGTTTCTTTAGGCAATAGGGAAATGTAAATTTTTATTTTTGTTTGATTCATTAATAATGTCAAAATAGCTGTAAGAACATGTAGTGCTTTTTAATAAAAAACATTTGAAGTTTAAATATGTATAATACCATGTTTGTTAAATTACCTTTATGTATGGTTATATATTTACTAAATATTTTATCATTTTACTTTTTGTTATCATTTTTTAAATCTTCACCCAAATAAATTCAGGTAAATGAGAAAGTATCCTTCAAGACTTTATATCTTTACTTTTGTACTATCCTCTCTTTATTGCTTTTCCTATTTTAATCAGCTTCAGTTTTCATTTGACTTTATAAGCAATATATTACATTTGTATATATGTTGAATCATATGAAAGTGTCTTTTTATAAGTAAAAATGGCTGATAAACAGCAATTTCGTAAGACTTACTCTAATACTCTTCAAAGTGCAGATTCACGCATTCTCCAGTGTGATCATCAACTCTGTCATAAGAAAACTTATTACATTCACATTACAAGAAAGAAAATAGGGTTTTAAAGAGTCATTACCAAATTTAGATCAACCAGGTATGTTAAAGAAGTGGCACTATGATTGCAGGTTGAAGATGTGAACATGCATACACAAAGCCATTATTCCAGATAAGATCAACATTCCCATCTTCCTTATACAACTCTCACCTCCACCAATAAAAAACAAAAAACAAAACCATCATGATGATAAGCATGGAATCTTTCTTCATTGAACTACTAATTATTCTTTCCATGCTTCTATTATTTTATTATTGTGACTTAGCACATTTTCTGTTCTCACTAATCTATTTTTAATTAAGAAGCTTTGTCCCTCCAAGATTAAGGAGGAGATCACAATCCAGTTTTATTAAAAAAATGAAGTCTTCTTATTCTTAGAAAGAGAAGAAAAAAATTGAGGGCAACAATTAGTAAAAATCTAATTTGGGTCATTCATTCCATGATAGGGTAACTAGGGCAACAATACGGAAAATGCAGCAGTCATGCACTTTATCAACAATAATACATGATCAGGCTTTCTTCTTATTTTTTTTAATCAACATAAATTGTAAAGCTTCATTCATTACCAAGGTTGAATAACATCTCAAACTTCCATCCCTTTCACCTTCTCATTCCCTAAGCCCTGGATGTCTACTGTCAAATGAATTCATAAACCAAGAAATAATTGGTTTTTTTTTTTATTCCAAGACTTAGATTTTTACATGGTGAACACAGAAAGAGTCTAGAAAGTACCTTCTGGAAAACCACAGAAAGAAAAATCCTGGAAAGTGGAGAATAATTTCTAGGATTATACAATACCATATAAAATCTGAAAAACCTCTTCATTCCTCCTGCCTATTTCCCTTTCCAAATTCATGCCCAGGTCAGATAAAAATTCTTCCTCAAAATTGATCAATTCTCTTATACCACCTTATACTCTTTAAAGGGTCTTAATGGAGGACCAAAAAAAAAAAAAAAAAGGTCTTATTTTAAAATACACAGATGTATTTGGTACACATTATTTTCTCAAATTTATTATTTTTGAGGTACAGTACAAAATTAAAATTCTGTTTTTTGTCCACTTTACTTATCTAGCATTTCACTGAGAATAAAGTGGACACCATTTGTTTTATTCGATTATTTATTTCAAAAGGAGAGATGATTTCAGAAAAAATATTTAAAAAAAACTATGTTGATGCACTCTCTGGTTCTTTAACATAGAAGCACAAAGTGCACAGAGGAGAATTCTTAGAACTATGTCTATAATAAGAACATGTTAGGACAGACTTCTTAAAATTACAATTCGAAGATTGTTTCTTACCTCTTTCTTATATAATGAAGTTATAGCTATTTACTTTGATCATATTTGCAATAGTCCTATTCATCTCTATTGAAAAATATGTTCCTTCCTTTATGAAGAGCAAGTTACTGTTTTTTTTTTTTAATTATTATTTATTTATTTTGACAGAGTGTGAATGCATGCACGAGCAGGGCAGGGGGAGAGAAAGAGAGAATCACAAGCAGGTTCTGCACCATCAGTGCAGAGCCCAACATGGAGCTTGATCTCATGAACTGTGAGTTCATGACCTGAGTTGAAATCAAGAACTGGACACTTAACTGACTGAGCCACTGAAGCACCCCAAGAACCAGTTATATTTTAAAACGTTCTCTTCATTTAAAGCAGGTGCACTTGGAGTGATTATGTATGTCCTGTACACAGATCAAGGCACATACAAGTCTCTAGTATACAGGTATGTCAGACAATATGACAACAAAGTCAGTGGGAATTTTAAAAAGACATATTGACATTATATATTTTTCTAATTCCCATTATGATGATGTACATTCTTTTTTCATTTGTGGTGTGATCAGGATGAAGGGGATGAGGTAATTAAAATCATTATAGGGTCTATACTTGATATACTAGAATTGAGTAACAATATGCAGAAGTAAATTTCAGGTATTGGATTACCACCTTGTCTTATAAGTCTGTTATTTTAGAATCCAAGGTATTTAACCTGATATCTATCTATATGTTTTTAATAAATAAAAACAGTTGTATTCCTGATATTTCAGGGGAGATGCTATATAATAGCTTTTTAAAACTCAAACTTTTTGAAAATTTTGTGGCTCCTTAATAAATTTTCAGCTAAAGGCCCAAATAAAGTAAATACTATGGCTATTTCAAAACCTGTGTGTGTGTGTGTGTGTGTGTGTGTGTGTGTGTGTGTGTACGCATCAGAAATTTTGAGGGAGACTGACATTTCATTGAAGCATATACTTAAAAACTGGCTTACCTAGTCTTCAAAGCAAAGCATTATTTTCATACTATTTTATACAAAGAATCAATATTTTTAATAGAAATCATAGAATTTTCTATCTGAAAGGATCCTCAGAGCTTACCTTCCGCAGATCAAGTCATACTTAAGCCTATCTCAAAAAAATTATAGAATATCTCTCTTCAGAGAATCCCATATAAATGAACTACTTCTTATTCCTGGAAAACAGACCGGCTGTGTTTGTGGGTCCTCTTTCACTATGCCTGGATAGACATCAACTTATAAACAGACATCCAATAAGATCTTAAGTACAATTAATACAACTAAAACACATAAATATCACTGTTATTCTTTGTAATGATACTAATTTTAGAATACTCTATCTCTTTGTTTCCTAATAACCAAAGCCCTGTGGTTTGCTCTTAATGTTCAAAGAAATGAACTCTGTAATGATGAATCAAAGTCACTTAGAAAACACACAATAGGGGTGCCTGAGTGGCTAAGTTCGTTAAGCATCTGACTCTTGATCTCAACTCAGGTCATGATCTCACTGTTCGCGAGATCAGGCCCCATGTCAGGCTCTGCACAGACAGTGAGGAACCTGCTTGGGATTCTCTCTCCTTCTCTCTCTACCTCACCCTGCTCATGCACTCTCTCTCTTTCAAAAATAAATAAATAAACTTTAGGGAAAAAAAAAAAAAGAAAACACAGTAGGTCACATGATGACCTATATCTAGTATTTTTGATGTTCTGGGAGGATGATGTTAAAGCTTCTTCTACTTAATGTAAGGCTCTCATTGGATATTGTATTTCAGTGTACATATTTCAGTGGCCCTGTTTGCCTGACCTCACAGAATGAAGCAAGCAGTTTTATGCTGAGAGAACGAAAATGTTTCACGGGGTTCTTTATTGTGAAACAAAAAGCAACCATAAATCAAAAAGCTTTCAGCAGCCTTGAAGATAGCCTGCATGGTGTCTTAGGGTGAAATTAAATAGGTGGAGTAGATCTAGAACTTGAAGGGAAAACAAAGCTGGCATGGTTAGAAAGTAGAGGCTGCTCACCTAAATCTACCTTGTTTCATTCTGCATTAATGAAAGATCCTTCACAGTATTGCTTGTTTGACTTGTGGGGGCGAAAAGCCTGTACCTTCAAAAAGGCAAGAACCAGGAACTACAAGAAGAGAATGCCTCCCATGTTGATGCAATTAATGTCACTCTGACAAGAGAAGATTCTGGCCCTAATGCTGATGATCATTTGGTGGCTACTGGGCCTTCCAGAAGGCCTGACCAGCCACTATTTTTGCCTTGCCAAAAACAGACATTCTAAAATTTAATGACTCAACAAAAGTCTTCCCTAAATATATTAAAACACATATTATCCAGGGAGAATTTAGGTATCTTTATTTGAGATCAAAACAATATAGATTACTTTAACATTATTGGTAAGTTATCTTTAAAGTGTTTACCTTTAAAAATACTATGAGGTCTCTCAGAACACATGAGTTACATAGGGTTCTCAGAGACCAAAAATGTGTCAAGAAAGTGTTTCATGAGTAAGCAACCATCTCTCTGTATGCTCATGACTGAATTGCCATGTTTGAGTAAATTTAATATCTGGCAATGGAAATAAGCAGACCGAGAGAGAGAGAGAGAGAGAGAGAGAGAGAGAGAATGCAAGAATACCTTAAAACAAGATATAGGAGAGCAAATGCTTTTCAGTTAGAATCTTAGTGACTTTGCAGTATTATAAAAGATTACTATGAACAATTATACACCAAAAAGCAGGATAGCCTGGAAGCAATTGATAAATTCCTACAAACATGCAACCTACCAAAACCAAGTCATGAAGAAATAGAAAATCTAAACAGACCAATAATGAGTAAGGAGATTGAATTAGTAGTCAAAAACCTTTCAACAAAGAGAATTCCAGAACCAGATGGCTTCACAGGAGAATTCTATCAGACTTTAAGGAAGAATTAATGACAAGCTTTACTCAAATTTCCATTGAATAGGTGCAAATAATTACAAAGTCATTTTATGAAGCTGGCACTACCCTTAATCCAAAGCCAGACCAAAAAAAAAAAAAACAAAAAAAAAACACTACAAGAAAAGAAAACTATAGGCAACCATCTTTGATGAATGTAGGTGCAAAATATTTTACAATATACTAACAAACTGAATTCAACAGCACATTAGATAATTATACATCATGACCTTGGGATTTATCTTTGGGATGCAATAATGGTTCAACATATACAAATCAATGAATGTGATACAACACATTAACAGATAAAGGATAAAAAAATCGCACAATCTTCTCATTAGATGCAGAAAATGCCTATGACAAAATTCAACACTCTTTCATGATAAATACGCTCAACGTTTATTTATTTTTGGGACAGAGAGAGACAGAGCATGAACGGGGGAGGGCCAGAGAGAGAGGGAGACACAGAATCGGAAACAGGCTCCAGGCTCTGAGCCATCAGCCCAGAGCCCGACGCGGGGCTCGAACTCACGGACCGCGAGATCGTGACCTAGCTGAAGTCGGACGCTTAACCGACTGCGCCACCCAGGCGCCCCTTTGATAAATACTCTCAAAAAACTAGAAAAAGAAGGAAATTACCTCAACATAATAAAGGCCATACACTAAAAGCCTATACCTGATGTTACAATCAATGGTGAAAAACTGAAAGCCTGTCCTATAAGATCAGGAACAGGTCAAGAATGACCACCTTCACCACTTCTCTTCAACACAGTAGTGGAAGCCCCGACTACAGCAATTAGGCAAGTAAAATAAATGCAAGGCATCTAAACAGGAAAAGAAGACGCAAAATGATCTGTTCACAAATGATATGATGTTCCATACAGAAAATCTTAAAGATTACACACACACACACACACACACACACACACACACACACACACACACACATAACCCTGTTAGAAATACAACAAATTCAGTAAAGTTGCAGGATATATAATCAGCATATAAAAATTAGTTGCATTTCTACATACAATGAACAACTGTAAAAGGAAATTTCAAATAATTTGAAAAGGAAATTAAGAAAAAAATCCCATTTTTACATAGCATGAAAAAGAATAAAATACTTAAGAATAAACTTAACCATAGATGTGATAAGGCTTATACACTGAAAACTATAAAATGCTGCTTAAATGAAAGAAGAGAGAAATAAATGGAATTGCATCTCATGTTCATGGATTAGAAGACTTACTTGTTAAAATCTCCATGCCACCCAAAGTGATATACAAATTCAATGAAATCTCTATCAAAATCACAATGACATATTTTGCATAAATAGAAAAAAATACTAAAATTCATATCCCCAAAGGACTCCAGAGAGCCAAAACAATACTGAAAAAGAAAAAGGAGGGGGCTACATATTTTTGATGTTGTCATCAAAAATTTTCAAAAGATAATTACAAAGGTACAGTAATCAAAACAGTACGGTTTTTTTTTATTTTTTTTTCAACGTTTATTTATTTTTGGGACAGAGAGAAGCAGAGCATGAACAGGGGAGGGGCAGAGAGAAAGGGAGACACAGAATCGGAAACAGGCTCCAGGCTCTGAGCCATCAGCCCAGAGTCCGACACGGGGCTCGAACTCACGGACCGCGAGATCGTGACCTGGCTGAAGTCGGACGCTTAACCGACTGCGCCACCCAGGCGCCCCAAAACAGTACGGTTTTGAGACAGAATTAAAAGCCCAGGAATAAATCATATATAACAGGTCAAATGATCTTTCACATGGCTATCAATACTACACAATAGGAAAAGAGATAGTCTCTTCAACAAATGGTATTGGTAAAACTGGATATCCATATGTCAAAGAATGAAATAGGTCCCTTATCCCATATATAAAAATAAACTCAAAATAGATTAAAGACATACATATACAACCCAAAACTACAAAACTGTCGAAGAAAATATAGTTGAAAACCTTCATGACACTGGTCTTCACAATGATTTCTTGGATAGGAGACCAAAACCCAGGCAACAAGTGTAAAAACAAGACGACTGAGACAACATCAAATTAAAAACCTTCTATGCAGCAAAGGAAATAATACTGTAAAAGGGCAACCTATGAAATGGGATAAGATATGTGCAAAGTGCATGTATGATAAGACGTTAATATCTAAAATATGTAAGGAACTCCTACAACTCAATAGCAAAAGAACAAACTAACCTAAATAAAAAGATAAGCAAGAGGTTTGAAGAGACATTTCTCCAATGAAGATATACAACAGCCAACAGGTAAATGAAAAGATGTTCAAAATCACTAATTGTTGGGGAAATGCAAATCAAAACCAATTCAATGAGTTATTACCTCATACCTCATAGGATGACCATTATAAGACAAAACAAAACAGAAAATGTCAAGTGTTAGTAAAGATATAGAGAAATTGGAACATTTGTGCACATTTGGTGGGGATATAATATGATGCAGCTGCTATGGGAAACAGTATGGAGGTTTCTCAAAAAATTAAAAATTAAAAATGATCCATCAATTCCACTTTCAGGTATTTATCTGAAAGAACTGAAAACAGGGTGTCAGATATTTGCACTCCCATGTTTATTGCAGCATTATTTACAATAGCTAGGAGAAGAATACAACCTAAATGTCCATGAAACAATAACTGGACAAGTAAAGTACGATAAATACATACAATGGACTATTATTCTGCCTTAAAAAAGAAGAAAACCCTGTCAGATGCCACAACCTGGACAAACTAAAAGACATCACACAAAGTGAAATAAGTCACAGAAAGGCAAATCCTAAAAGATCCACTTATATGGAGGTCTCTAAGGTAGTCAAATTCACAGAAGCAGAAAACAGCATGGGGGTTGCCAGGTATGGAGAGAGGAAGAAATGGGGAAGTTACTGTTCAATAGAGTTTCAACCATGCAAGATGGAAAAAAAAAACAGATTTAGAGATCCACAATAAACATGCATATATTTAAAAATATTGTATTGTACACCTAAACATTTAAAGAATAGATCTCATGTTATGTAACTTCTGGTAATATAATAAAAATAGACAAAAAATAAGAAAAAGAAAAACTTGGTTGCTCATTCAGCCATAGAATAATTGCTATAATCCCTGACTCATCACTGCTTGCCAGTTGACACTGAACTGAGCCGACTTTGCTCATAACAATCACCGTGTTTGCCATTTCCATTAAACCACACTGACTTGTCCCTGGATGCACCGCACCACTCTGCTTACTTGATAATAAATATGTTTTCCATCTGCACACATTGGTCACAGGTCACTTTGTCCTTAAATTTAATTGGAGGTTCTCTTCAAAATAAGTAGAGCAGAATCATGAATATTGAGGTGTTTGGTCAGCAAGTAAGGATTAACTAGGAATGATTATCTTTCCTTACCATTTCTGTAAGAGACTATGTTTGTTACTCTCTTAGCCCCGGTTATGGAAACGTAGAAAAGAGAGCCATTAGTGGTCAGAAAATTGTTCTGGCGCACCCTGGTTTCTCCCCTCTCTAAATTCTTATTAATCTTACTACTCATTCTATTTGGTTTAGTGCAAAATTGCTTCCTGATAGTGTCTGTCATTCATTATTCTGTTTCCCTATTAGATTATTTCACTCTGTTATTATAGTTTTTCAACAGTACTGCCCGTAGACGACTGTCTCCCCTACCTAATCTCACTGCTTGAGTGATTCCAATTAATTGAACTCACATGACTTTCTTGCAATTCACTGAAGGGTGCCCTTTAGACAAAACAGAGGTAAACCTTGACCTCAGAATTGCTTGGCTTTACTGCTATTCTGAGACCACAGTAACTTTTCTCAATTATTATTTAACTTGTTAAACAGATGATACATTCACCAAGCTAAAAAGTGATAAAATGCAAAATGATGTATGGCACAAAGTGTCCTCCTATCCTGGTCTTCTTCTGCCCTTCTCCCTCCTCACATCTTCCTTCTAAGTGATCCTGGAAGGTAGACAGTGATGTCTGAAGTCTTTCAGATACCTCTAAACTAGAACATTGTTCTCTTTTTAGTCATAGGTAAGGAGTAGCGCCCAGTATAATTTCAGGCTGTGATTTCCCAGTGCTGGCTGTCCAGCTGGCTTTCCAGGTGGGGTAGTGCCAATTTCTCAAAAGCCAATTAATCAACCATTGAATCAACCAACCAAATTCTTCCTGAGCACTCATGAAGACTATAATTGTGTCACAGGTTATAGAGAATAGGAACAAAAAACTTTTGAAGTTGCCATTCTTAAAACATATATGTAGAAAATCATCAATAAGAGAACCTTTCTAATTAAAACAAGTAAGTGATTTTCATATGTACATTTATCCCCATCAACATACTTATTTTGCCAATACATTCATTTAACTAATGAGAAAACTGAAACTCAGAGAAGCAGCAAGTTTTATAATTAAGAACATGAAGCCTGACTCAGTTTAAATCCTAGCTCCATGATTAGCATTGCGTGAATAGGAAAACTACTTTACCCTTTTGTGCTTAAATTTTTCCATCTGTAAAATGGGTATAATAAGAATATCTCTCTTATAAGAATGTAGTGATTATCATATGGGTTAATATATATAAAAAAGTGTCTCACACAGAATAAGCACCATAGGAGTACAAGCTATAATCATCAGTTAATGACTTGTAGAAGATGAAACACCTGAATGGCATAGAAAAGGTCATAGGCTGATAAAGTTAGGGATTGGATTATTCATTAGAAAACATTAAGGAATGTAAAGTTTATAATAAGGCAACAACACATTTTACAAGTGAAAAAAGGAATCTAAGAAAACAAAAAGTGATGAAGGCAATACTTGCTCTGGGTTGAATTAGCTCATAAACAAGAAAACAGAAAATCAAGAAGGTAGGCAAAGTAGCAGAGTTTTTTTTTTTTAAATGTATTACTTATTAAAATTGAGACAGAGAGAACTTGTATGCATGCACACGGGTGGGGGAGGGGCAGAGAGAGAGGGACAGAGAATCCCAAGCAGGCTCTGTGCTGTCAGTGCAGAGCAGAGCCTAACGTGGGGCTTGATCTCACAAACCATGAGATCCTGACATAAGCTGAAATCAAGAGTTGGACAGTTAACTGAGCCACCCAGGTGCCCCAATAGCAGGTTTTTATAAGTATCATTGAGCCAGGAGACAGGTCCTAGAGACTCCAAATCTGTTCCAGCTGGAAATGTTTTCTTTTGTTTTTCTCTGTAGATTTTCAAAAAAAAAAGAAAAAGAAAAAGAAAAAATAGAATGGAAAGGTAGGGTACTCATAGGTAAGACCTGAGTGTTCAGGGAGGAACACATTTTAAACACTAACTTACTTTCAATCAGGATTGAATAAATACTAGTCTTTGTTTTACTTAAATGATAGTACATTTGACAAGAGTATTAGCAAAGGGAGAAAATAAAAAGGATAAGCTATTACTCATCTGATATGTGAGTGCTAAGATGAATTACAGAAATACAAAAAGTGAAATTTGAAAGTTTAATAAAAGTTTACTTCTCACTTTAAAACAAATTTAATTTGGGGTGCACCTGGGTGGCTCACTGTGTTAAATTTCTGACTTCGGCTCATGACAATCTTGCAGTTGAAGAGTTCAAGTCCTGCATCAGGTTCCCTGCTGTCAGCAAGGAGCCTGCTATGGATCCTCTGCCCCCCTCTCTCTCTATCCTTCTTCCACTTATGATGTCTCTCTCTCTCTCTCAAAAACAAAATAAACACTGAAAACATTAAAACAAATTTAATTTTTCCCTTTAAATTCTGTCATGAAATACTTTTCTCTTAATATCTAAACACTACTAAATGTGGTATATTTCAAAGTAATAATTCATACCTTTATTGACTGAAGAGAAAATGGAGTGGAGCTCACAAATACCACTGATCTACAATTTCCAAATTGGTTGTATTTAAGTGACTGAACACATACTAGGGAAATCCTTAAAAAATGAATTTTTTTTCCCTGCAAGAAATGCACAACCACATCCTAGTTTTGAAGACTTCCTGCCTTTTGCATAAGATGGGTAAATCACAGGATATGGTTAGCCTATAGAGCCTTCAAAGAAACAGCAACCATATCTAACCAATCAGAGATTATCACAGAGAACAAAAGGAATCAGCCCTATTTTATCAAAGAGCTAATTCTCAGGAGCCAGAAAGAGGGGAAATGCACCTTGCACATTATGAATAAGATAATTAGCAACCCTGCTAGTGTAGTCCTTCAGATATTAACTCCTCATCTTCATTCTTCTTTCCTACAAGATCTAATATAACATGAGAACTACATAGCACAGTTATAAATATAATAGTATATGTAAAGGCCCTGTCAGTACAGCTAATGCTACCTAGAATTTAGAACCTAGACTTTTAATTAAATTTCAAACAAATACTTTTTTTTACAGTTATAGTTTATATAATGAATTAATTTGAATCTCTGACTTGTTATAGATTTTTGAGCATATGTTGTGACAGTAGAAAGGGTAAATGATTACATTTCCAGCAGTCACTCACTAAACTTCATTGGACAAACCACGCAAGTCAGTAGTTGGTATGCACTTGCACTAGGGAAACTTGAACACTGATGCCCCAGAAAGGCTTCCAGTGACTCCTTTCCTCACTTTAATTACTTGCATATTAAGATCTCTGCAGGTAGGCAAAGCTTCAAATGCTAAGCCAAACAGCCCCTTCAGAATTCACTAAGACCAATGTTGCTAAATATTTTAGTTGTTATACAATTTTGATAACTAAAGAAATGACTTAAAGTCCATTCCAAGTCTGTCAGAGTGAGGAGAAAGTCTGAGTATTGAGCAGTCACCAGTAGAAGCTAGATGTGCTGAAGATTTGAAATCACACATAGAAATGTTTTCCTGGGAAGAACAACAGGAAGTAATAATACCTATCACCATATAGTTATAGTAAAATAAAGGCCTTACCTTAACAAGCAAAAGCCAATAGTAGATATTCAATACGACTAGCTAACCTTGGCCACCATCATTAGTGGTAGAGGCAACATCAAGAGTCAGACTCCTGATTCACATAGCAAATTAAGTTTGCCAAACTGTTCTCCATGCTCCTACAAGGCAAATAATAACTGCTGTGTTCTAGAGAGCACCCAGAATAGTAGCAGATTCACAGTAAAATACTCAGTGATTGGTTATTTATTGCTTGATTTTTGAGAAAGCTCCAAATATGATGGACTCAGTGTCAAATAATCAAACATAAATTGATGGGTGGGATCCATCAGATGGATAGAGCCATCAGAGATCCTGGAGGTAAGTTTAAATTCTTGTGTCTTTCAAATCTACATCAAGCATTTCTGCAACAAGATGAACTCTCTTCTGTGTGAATGGCCACACAAATGGGACATTTATGATGAGCTTTGTCCTTTCCCATCTCCACACCACCTCAAATACACTTTGAATAAAGGTTAGGAAGTCATATGGCCAGACTGTCTGTCATAGAAACAATCTCCTACTAACAGGGCAATATTTGAGATAGCGGATAATAGGGAAGAAGACAGAGTCACAATGATTCCTATAAAGTCATCTTCTAACTACATCTTTTCATGCAAAAAAAACAATTAAAAAGGAGGGAGGAGGAGTGAAATTGTGAAATTAGGGGATAAATGCAGAGGAGAAACAATGCTTATTGAATACTTGTTTACATCTAATATATGAAAAACTTTTTGAGAAAAACAAAAGTATGACTAGAGTGTGGTATTACTTTATTACTGTAATTCAAGGCTTTTATATGTGGGGAAGGAAAGTAAAATTTACAAGAATATAAAGTGTGGCATCTTATAATCTTAAATATTTTAAGGGTTAAGGGTATGATTACTATACTTTGGCCTGTTCTCATTTACATTTTATTTATTTATGAGAAAACTTATTTATTTATTTATTTATTTATTTATTTATTTATTTATTTATTTATTTATTTGAAGTTTACTTATTTACTTTGAGAGAGGGAGCTCACAAGTGGAGGAGAAGCAGAGAGAGAAGGAGATAAAGAATCCCAGGCAGGCTCCAGGCTGTGAGTGCACAGTCTAACAACACAAGTCTCAATCCTGAACCATGAAATCATGGCTTGAGCTGAAATCAAGAGTCAGTCACTCAACCAACTGAGCCACCCAGGTACCCCTATTTTTTTATTTTCTTTAATGTCTACTTATTTATTTTTAGAGAGATGGGGAGAGTACTAATGTCGGCATGCTCAAGCAAGCGAGAGAGGTACAGAGAGAGGGAGACAGAGGATCCCAAGCAGGGGCTCTGATCTGTCAGACAATGGCCCAAGGCAGGGCTACATCTCTGAAGTGTGAGGTCATGACCTGAGCCAAAACCAAGAGTGGGACACTTAACTGACTGAGCCCTCTCACTTACATTTTACATGTAGGTAAGTGCCATACTAACTCTTAACACATAAGCTTGGAAGGAATGCTCATTTCTATTCACATTTCTTGGATGAGAGCAAGCCACATGGCCGCTGTCATCAGTAGGTGGTAAGAGGTAGGTAGTATTTATGAATGAGAACTCTGCTACACCTGGCATTGCGTTATCTCTGTTCCAATTCAGTCAAGGTCCATATAAACTCGAGGTTTTTAAAATTGTTTTTGAATATTGAATATAAAAATGTGTACATATATCAACTATACATCTTGATAAACTTTGACAAACCAAATACATCTGTGTAACCAGCACCCAAGTGAACCCAAGGACAATAACGGAGTTTAAGAAGCCCTTCATGCCCCTTTTCACTCACTTTCCCCTCATCCCCATTAAGAGTAACTACCATTCTGCTTTCTAGCAAGACAGTTTAATTGTGGCTGTTTTTGCACTTTGTGTAATAACTTCTCTCTCTTAAAATAAATAAACATTAAGAAAGAAAGAAAGAAAGAAAGAAAGAAAGAAAGAAAGAAAGAAAGAAAGAAAAGAAGGAAAGAAAAAGAAAGTTAGTTGTGGGGCAGGCAATAAGTATAAAAATTGCCATTCCTAAAATACATAATTTTACAATTCTGACTAAAAGTAGCTGCTTTTAAAACACTAGTATGCATTTGAGCTGTGAGACTCTCTGAGAACAGATTATGCCAGGTCTCGGCAAGAGGAAATAGAGGCTTGGCCTTAGGGCTAAACAAATAAGCATGCTGAGGCCAGAGGCACAGTCAAAGGGTCAGGCCTCTAGGTAAGACAACAGTGCTTACCCGAAGCTGGTAGGTAAACCTGGGGCCCGTGCAGAAAAATACCCACTTATCCAGGAGATTATCAGACTTAAATAGACAGGGCAGCCTTGGAGTTGGATAACAAATTAAGTGGACTGCAAGAAGAACCAGAGTTCCAGAAGTCAGTACTCAGTAAGGGGCCTTCTGATTGGTGAGACGAATAACAACAGAAAATACTTGTTTTAAATTGTATCAAGCTAACTGAAAAGTAAGGATTAGGCATAGGCATTCACAATTTATAATGACTTTTTAATGCTTGGACATAGAATTTCCGTGTGTACTTAAACTGACTGCATGTAAGTGACAGACTACAGAGAAAAGCTAGAAAGAAAACAATAAATTGGTAAATCAATGTGGCTGCCAATAGATAATTTGCCACCACTCCTTTTCCCTAAATGCTTAACCAATGTAGCCATAGTTTATTCATTTATTTCGCAAAAAAGCTTTGTAGTAGGAACAAACTTAGAGGACATAAGACATGAAAATGTCAGTAAGATTGAAAAAAAACAAGTGAAAGAGAGTGAAGTATGAGGTAGTCCTGGGTCACAGATTGAGAAAGGTGCCAAGTCATGTAGATCTAGAGTAAGAAGTGATTTTAGAGATTAAATCAGGGGCTATTTCAGTCATCTTGTTATTGGATGATGGTGGTTTGATTAGAGTGTTAGCTGTAGTAACAGAAAAACACAGAAATTGAGGGTATATTTTGAAAGTCGATTCATGTGGGCTTTCAATTGGTGGATCATATTTGTGCACTTATATTTTGGGAAGGGGGGCAGTGAGGAAACAATAACAATTATGAAATACTGGGTTTAAATAATTAGGTGTATGATAATGACATTTATTGAGAAGGGATTTCTGCAGAAATTTTGAGTTTGGAAAGGGAAAATGAACAGTCTGTTTCAGTCCTGAGAAGTCTGAGATAGCTCCTCGACATTCTAGTGGAAATGTCGAGTAGGTGGTCAGTTATGTAATTTAGGAGCTCATTGTAGAGATCAAGATTACAGATATAGATCTGGGATTTATCAGTACATAAATAGTATCAAGAGCCACAATATAATGGACTGAATGTTATTAAAAAGAAACAGGGCTCAGGGTGCTCGGGTGACTCCATTGGTAAAGCATCTGACTCTTGATTTCAGTGCAGGTCATGATCTCACAGTTGTGAGACTGAGCCCCAAGTCAGGCTCCGTGCTGAGCATGGAACCTGCTTGGGATCTCTCTCTCTCTCTCTCTCTCTCTCTCTCTCTCTGTCTCTCTCTCTGCTCCTCCCCTGCTCTCTCTCTCTCATTCTCTCTCTCAAAACAAATAAATAAACTTTTTTTTTAATGCAGCAGGACTCTTGGCACAGAAATGCTATAATTTTCATTCATGTTGCATTTCAAGCCTGATTTTACGAATATCACCATATAGGATATTTTTATTTATTTTTTCATAGCAGTTATTTTTTTAATTATAGTACAATAATTAACAGCAAATACATTGTACGTTTATAAAATGCTTTGTGGAAATGTCTTGCTACCTCTTGTTCAAAATGGCACTATTCTTATAAACAGTAAATGCAAGCCTTTGGCTATAATACTGAAAAGAAAATAGGAAAGACAAAGTAAACTCTTTTAAAAACTTATTTTCAAATGTCACCATAGTAATAAATTATTGATTTCCACATCTAAAATTAATGTTTTTATTTACGAAGTAACTTTTAACTCTTGGTCACATAATGTGTAACTTTGCTTTAATGGGCCATTTTATTTTAAAGAATTAGAGAGTTTGAATGAACCGAATTAAGTGTGCTCTGTGTGTCTTTCTCAGTCTGCCCTTACCAAGACTCACAATGTGAGTTCTGTTCTACTTGATATTAGGAAAACACAGGAACACAGAGAATACTGCTCTCGCTATATAAAAAAAATGAGCTTGTTCCTTCATAAAGTCTCTGGCTGTGGCCATACAGAACACAGCATCCATTTACAGATTTCCTAATTGGCACTAGGCCATTGTCTGAACTTGCACTTCGTTACTGGCAAATGTACCTCATTTTTATTTGTGTTTTTCAATATATTCAGTTACAAATACCTAAAGATTTGAATTCTGAAAAATTATCTAGGCAGGTAAAAAGAATTACATTTAGAGATAGTTCAGTAGCTCAGCAGGAAGAGGAGGGAGGCCCAAACTACCTTGAAAAAGGAATATCTTGTGAAAATGAACAAAGCCCCATGTTCTCTTTTGAATAATAAGAAACACTCATCCACATACCGACAAGACACAAGGATTTTATTATCAATTGTCACACACAGTAGTTTTATTAGTACCTATTCAAGACTAAGCTAATTTAAAAGCACATGAAACCTTAGGCAGATGTTTCTAAGTGAAAAGAAAAGTTCAAAAAGCTCTGCATCATGTACTATCTACTATAAATAAAATAAAGCTCACTTCTTCCTTAGTCTAAAAACACATTAATTTATGCATGAGCTGCCGTACCAAGATCATGGTCATCATTCTTTAGGGCAACATCATTCTCTGCTTTGTTAGAACTTTATGAAATGCACTTTCTCTTTTGCCTAATTTTAACTGCTCTGTCCATTTAATGTTGATAACACATCTTCTCCAATACTAGATTCCTATAAATTGTCTCATTCAGTTTGTCTTGAAATTTGAGGACAACTAACATTTGAAAAACTGGTGGTCTTCACTAAAGCTTCAATAAGCATATTCCATGACCTAGACTTTCCATACGTAAATATAGACCCCAGAGAAAAGACTACGCATGTTCACCAAATGGCATGCACTATAATAAATATTATAAGAAACAACACTATTCATAACAGTATGAAACTGGAAACAACATGTGTCCAAATCAAGAATAGAATGGATAAAATTATCACACAATGGAAACTATGCTACAATAAGAATGAACAATCTACAACTTTAGGCACCAATATGGATTAATCTCAAGAACAGATTGTTGAACAAAAGACACCACATAGAGATTATGAGCATGAATGTTTTCATTATACAAACTACTAATACTTCATTCTGACTAATATAAAATATTTGAGTAAAATATACAGACAAATCTGGCTAATGTGAGCATTTATGATTCCTTTTATACGAAGTACAAAAGCATCCACAATCAAACTGTGTTGCTGGAAAGCAGAAGAGTAGTTATAGTTATCTATAAGTGGGCAAGGGGCAAATAAGTGAAAGGGGGCATGAAGGGCTTCTTAAACTCTGTTATTGCCCTTGGGTTCACTTAGGTACTGGTTCCACAAATGGATTCAGTTTGTCAAAGTTTATCAAGATGTATAGTTCAGATATGTACACATTTTTACATTTAATATTCAAAAACAATTAAAAAAACCCTCAAGTTTACATGGACCTTGACTGAGTTGGAACAGAGATAACTCAATGTCGGGTGTAGCAGACAGAGTTCTCATTCATAAATACTACCTACCTCTTACCACCTACTGACAGCAGTGGCCATATGGATTGCTCTCATCCAAGAAATGTAAATAGAAATGAGCATTCCTTCCAAGCTGACGTTTTAAGAGCTAGTGTGGGGTTCACCATCACCTCTTTACTCTCTGCCTCAAGACCACATCCCAAAATGAATACAACATAGGAAGAAGTCACAACCAAGTTGTGTGGGATATGTGACAGAAGGAAAAGAAGAAAAAAAAGTACATCTTTATTGTGTGAAGTCATTGCAACCTTGTCCTGAATTACCTGGTTTGAGTAGAATTGTTGGTTCATTTTGACTACTGTGAACACAATTAATTATAGCATGTTCTGTAAACCCCCAGAACTCACTTCATTTAAATTATTTTAATTTTTTAACGTTTTTTTTATTTTATTTTTGGGAGAGACAGAGACAGAGTGCAAGTTGGGGAGGGGCAGAAAGAGAAGGCGGCACAGAATCCGAAGCAGGCTCCAGGCTCTGAGCTGTCAGCACAGAGCCGGACGTGGGGCTCAAACCCACGAACTGTGAGATCATGACCTGAGCTGAAGTCAGCCGTTTAACCGAGTGAGCCACCCAGGCGCCCTCACTTCATTTAATGTTTTATAGGATCTTCTAGATATGATCTTGTACCTTTGTTTGATGGACTTTCTTAGATACTGTCAAAGCTCTGCAGGCCTCCAGATATCATCTATCCACACAGAGATCTTAAGTTCCCCATATTTGATTCAGCTCAATAAATTTTTTATACAAATAGTGAACTCCACTGGAGAGAAAGAAGCTTGATCACCTCATAATTATTTTTCCTTTGTTGAAAACAACTTTTGATACAGTACGATTTGCCCCCAGTGTCTATTTCTATGCTGGACCGCCTTGTTGGCCATGGCAGTCTTATACAAGAGGGCTAAGTTAATCAGATATTCTCTTCTCAAAACCGGAAAGTTGAAAGAAGTTGGGAGCCATTGAAAATGAATCATAAAAATAAAAATGCTCTAAAAAAAAGTTACATGAAATTCTCAAGTTTTGATTATGAGCTGTCCCCAATAGCCTCTTAATAAACTCTTTTTCTTGGTAGCCAGGATAAGTTTAGTTGCCTGAAGCCATGAGACCTAACCATCAGAACTATTTGTGTATCTGGATATATGAGACAATAGATAAGTAAGCAGAAACTTTATGTTTCTGAGATGAACTCAGTAAGAGTGTGTGGGCTCTCTGAGTTTCCCATGGATATTTTAGTTCCTGGAAATTTTGTTTCAGAGAAGTAGTTTTTATTAGAGATAGAGGCACAAGGTACGTTCTCCTCATCTTTTTAAATTTCAAGTTTAATTCTAAATTCCATCCCTACTAAGCAGATTTTTTAAATGATTGTTTTGTTTTGTTTTGTCTTCTTCTTACCTTCATGTTTGTGCCAAATTTTCAGTTTCATAACATGACAATATAATTCTCCAGAATAGTATGGAACTGGTAGCTGACTTTTAGTGTCATACAAATACCCAGTTTGCTTTATACACTAGATTGTACATTCCCCAAGAGCGAGACAGAAGTCATTTCTATTTACAGCACTGTTGCAAAGAGAAAGAGCATTCTGAGTGGAACTGACTGTTCACTCTGAGTAACAGTGGTAGAAAGCAAGGAAAAACAGGGGTGAAATTTGGAAGATACTGAATAATAATAGGTTTCCAAGTTTGGATACCATTCTCTAAGCAATGATGAACTATAGAAAGTTTTTAAGTAAGGATCACAAACTGAAAATATTTTAACCATGCATGATAGACTAGAACCTGGAAACTTAGTGCTAGCAGACCAAGTAGCAACATTTGTATGAGGAGATAAACTATGAAATATGATGATGGCATCACCCATGGAAAATAGAGGTGTTTATATGTGAAGAAAAGTTGGATAAAGATTATCTATAGAACTTGGAAGCTGACAGGGTAAGGGAGTTGAAAGGTTCTAACAAGACTCAGTGTTGGAAACAGAATAAGATCTTGACAGGCAGCGGAAAACTTTATGGGTCAGTTGGTTTGGGAAGACAATGAAAACTAATGACAGAATTAATAGCTAAGGGTGAAGGTCAATGAAAGAGCAATATAAGTACAAGGCTCAGATATCATATATTCAATGTTTCTGTTTTTTCCAATCTATTTAAAAATATTAAGGGGATACACAGATACAGTGAGAAATCATGAAAATACTTAGTAATACTAATTCTATCAAAATTAAAACTTATTCTCTGTGGAAACAATGGGTAAGAGAATAATAAGACAAGACCAGGAGAATATGCAAATCTCATATCTGACAAAAAGACTTGCATCCTTACTATATTAATAACTCTCTAATCTTGGGGCGCCTGGGTGGCGCAGTCGGTTAAACGTCCGACTTCAGCCAGGTCACGATCTCGCGGTCCGTGAGTTCGAGCCCCGCGTCGGGCTCTGGGCTGATGGCTCAGGGCCTGGAGCCTGTTTCCGATTCTGTGTCTCCCTCTCTCTCTGCCCCTCCCCCGTTCATGCTCTGTCTCTCTCTGTCCCAAAAATAAATAAACGTTGAAAAAAAAAATTAAAAAAAAAAAATAACTCTCTAATCTCAACATTAATCAAATTTCCAATTTAAAAAATGGGCAAAAGAATTGAACAAACACTTTACAAGATTGGATATACAGTTGGCAACTTAAGCACAGGAAAAAAAATATTCAATACCAGTAGCCATTACACTGGGTGTTGTATGTAAGTTATGAATCACTAACTTCTACACCTGAAACTAATATTACACTGTGTACTAACTAGCTGAAATTTAAATAAAAAGTTGAAACTACAAAACAAATTACACATTAAAAAATCATTAGCCATTAGAAAAATGCATATTAACACTACAACGAAATACCACTAAATGAAAAGTACTGATAATACTAAGTGTTGGCAAGGATGTGGAACAACTGGAACACTAACACATTGTGGGGAATGCAAAATGTTATAGTTACTATGAAAATGTTCCAGCTACTTCTTATAAAGTTAAATTTACATTTACCATATGACCCAACCCTACTCTTAGGTATTTATCTTAAGAGAAAGGAAAGCATTCATCCATATGAAGATTTATATATCAATATTTAAAGCTGCTCTATTCATAATCATCAATGACGGGAAACTTAAATTTTCCCCACCAGGTGAATGGATATATACAAACTGTGGTTTATCTCTTCAAGACATACTGATATTCAGCAACAAAAAAGGAGCAAACTATTGACACACACAAAGTGCGTGAATTGCAAAGGCAATGCTGAGAGAAAGAAATCAGTGATATACAGAATGATTTCATTTATAATGATATTCACAAAAAGATACAACTATTGTGATAGCAGATAGTTCAGCGGATGCCGGTGGTTAAAGGTGGAAGAATGGTATACCCACAAAATGAAAGCATAGGATGTTTTTTGGGTGATAGAACTAACATTCTTTAATCTCAATTGTGTTGGTGGCTATACAAATCTATTCATGTGTTAAAATTTATAGAATTCCCTACTCCATCCCTACAAGTCAATTTTATTTTATGCTAACTTAAGAACACAATAATTACATCTGTAAGGAAACACACAGATGCAAAGCAAGTGTTTCAATGGTGGCATTATTTTGCATTCTGAGTCTTATAAATTAGTATTATTTCTCTACTAAAAAAACAACAAAAAAAGGTTAGAACCTTTTCTACCCAACAATTAAAACTAATTTGTACTATGCTCTACAAAATATGCGATGCAAAATTAGTTATCAAATCTATTAGCAAGTTTACATGGGTACCAACTGAGATGGCTGAACACCCAGCTGGGCTTGTTAGGAAAGTAAGGAATAGTTAAGAGACTAAAAAGGGGCACCTGGGTGGCTCAGTCCGTTGAGCATCCGACTTCAGCTCAGGTCATGATCTCGCGGTCTGTGAGTTTGAGGCCCGCTTCAGGCTTTGTGCTGACAGCTCAGAGCCTGGAGCCTGCTTCGGATTCTGTGTCTCCCTCTCTCTCTGCCCCTCCCCGCTCATGCTCTGTCTGTCTGTCTGTCTGTCTCTCTCTCTCTCTGTCAAAAATAAATAAACATTAAAAAAAAAAACGAGAGACTAAATAAAAAACATTCAAATAAACTGATCATGGGATGGTGTTGTTCCTACCTTTAAGATTATTTATAATCAGTTTTCATAATCTGAATGAATATGTTCTCTCGATGAACAGGGACAATAATAAATCATCAGTGAATAATGTTTTGTCAATTTATCAAAATGGGGCTCATGAGTACATCTTGGACTTCTCAGACAATTAACTGGTTTTCCAATTTTGAAGATCTGTTGCTCAGTTTCTTTTTGTGTGGGTTTAAAAACAATTCAACTGCTTGAATTTCATGAGGAAAGAAACAACCACAAGAAAATCAATCCATGGTGGCCTTCCAAACGAAGACAACCTTTTCAAAACAGTAGTCTAAATGATCAGACCAATTTCAAGTGCCATCATGATTGTTGAATTAAGACGGGAATCATTGGTATAAAAAGTCTGAAAATCTGGGGCGCCTGGGTGGCGCAGTCGGTTAAGCGTCCGACTTCAGCCAGGTCATGATCTCGCGGTCCGTGAGTTCGAGCCCCGCGTCGGGCTCTGGCCTGATGGCTCAGAGCCTGGAGCCTGTTTCCGATGCTGTGTCTCCCTCTCTCTCTGCCCCTCCCCCGTTCATGCTCTGTCTCTCTCTGTCCCAAAAATAAATAAACGTTGAAAAAAAAATTTAAAAAAAAAAAAAAGTCTGAAAATCTGGATTTGAAGGGTGCTGATAACAAACGAGGTAATCTCATGTAAATTACTAAATCATTTTGGGCCTTAGTTTACTCATTTGTAAAATGAAGTTTCTGGATTAGATAAATAGCTCTTTTTTAAAAAAAAAAGTGTTTATTTTTGAGAGAGAAGGACAGAGAGAGAGAGAGAGAGAGAGAGCAAGGGAGGGAAGAGAGGGAGAGGGAGACACAGAATCTGAAGCAGGCTCCAGGCTCCAGGCTCCAGGCTCCAAGCTGTCAGCACAGAGCCTGCTCACGCCTGCTTTGAGCAAGGCTCAAACTCATGAATCATGAGATCATGACCTGAGCTGAAGTCAGACACTTAACTGACTGAGCCACCCAGGCACCCCAGATAAGTAGTTCTAATCTTTACTATATTTTTCCTCTCATCCTCTCTCTCCCTCTGCCCCCCTTTCTCCCTTTCCTTCTCTGTGTACGTGTGTGTGTGTGTGTGTGTGTGTGTGTGTGTGTGTGTGTGTGTGTGAGCGTGCGTTTGTGTGTATGTAACTTAAATTCTTAGGTAGGGCTCAACACCAGGTCTGGGTTACAGCTCCAAGCTACTTTTATTCCTTTGTAATAAAGAGCCCTAATAATGCTCAGCCAGATAGTCCTTAGATCACACTTTGAGAAACAGTGAACTAGAGAGGCCATCCCCACTTCTTACAGCTGTAATGCTCTATGATTCAGTCAATGTCTTTGTAGCCTACTTTTATACTGTCCTTCCCTGCTCTTTAGCAGGGCAAACCAGGCTATTAGATTTGTCCTCTTTCATATCAGAAAGGCAAAGAAATTACTAGGGTTTCCCTTAGATCTGTATTTTCTGTGAATAATACAGATAACCTCAGACAGCCCAGGGAGAGCTTACTTTTCAAAACTGCTTTCAGATGGGGTATCTTCTACTCTGTAGTCTCACCTTCCCTATAATTTTTGTAATTCAAACAGGGCTCATAAACCACAATTGATCTTAAAGGAGTCACCTTTTAGACTGTCTCCTCAAAAAGATTTAAACTCCTAAGTGCAATATGGAATAATATGATAGAGATGAAAATCTAGTTATATCCTTAAAATAAGATTGCATTTAGGCAAACTAAAAGGCCTACCAAAGAAAATGATGTTTGACCTTTACTTTCAATTTCTTACGTAATTCTGTCTTGTTTTTTCAACAATAAGGAGACAATTACATTTAAAATATTTTTATATTTAGTTAAGGGAATTCTGCTATTGGTTCTAAAAGAATGTTTAATTTTATTTCAAAAGTAAATTCTAGTAGATTAATCTTATCCCGTGACTTAAAGAATGTAAATGTTTCCAATAGTAATGATAATTGGCATGCCAGTAGATGACATTTGCTTTGAGAATATTAAAATTCTCCGAGGAAATATGGTTATAAACATTCAAAATTAAACTTTGAGATAATTAATTATTTTAATTCTAAGTGAATAATAAATCTCCAGAAGTAAAAATAATCTTTAAATGCTAGAAAAATCAGCATAATCACATTCATTTATGCTGCCCAAATACACACGTGTGGAAGAACATTTCAGCCCAAATCAGACAAGGATAGTGGGTTAGAATTCAAGCTCTTTTTTTCTTAAAGAAATAGATTGTTTTGGGGCAGGTAATGTAAGCTTTGAGTCCTATTTTCTTTGTCTGTAAAATAGGGACAATTTTGGGCACATCAGCAAATCTCTTGATCTTAATTCTTGAAATTAGATGAAGGTAATAGTTAAAGGCCTCTGTTAATTCTTATGTTCTAATACCTGAATTGTTATGCTTGAGAACTTTAATATTCTCTTCACATCTGCTAAATATGAAAACATGCTATCAGTTACTGTAAACCATAAAATGAGTTGCATAGTTATAGTTTTGGAATTTAATAAGAAAAAGAGGCTTGTCTCTGGCTTTAATCATTCACAGTAATAGAACAGGTTTCATTTTTCACTTTAAAAATGTTTTGTTCCTATTTTCCTTCTGTGATTTTCTATAATCTTGATCTAGGATACAAACTTGAGAATCCTTCAGGTTTTTATAGGAAAAATATTTAAGTCACTAAAGAATCACCATTATAAGAAATTTGGGGGCCAACAGATACTGATTGTAGCAATATCTATAGATACCAATTCATTTATGTAAGATTTAAAAATCAGATATAACTGAAATAAATCATCTTGAACAACAATTCAAAGTCAACATCCAGAGTGCACAGTCATGTCTGAGTTTTCAATGTTAAAAAGTATAAATCCTAAAGATACCCTGCACAGCCTCATCACCTTAATGACACTTTGCTCTGTAAAAAGAAGTCCACCCTGGTTATCACTGTATTCCCAGGGGAAAACACAATGCCTGCTACTTAATAGGTGTTAATGTTCTGTAATTGAAGAATGAACTAATGAATAATGTATAATAGTTCTTAGGAAACAATAGAAGTGTATAACCTTCTATATCTACTTCTATCTAACCTTCTATCTAACCTTCTATATCTACTTATAGCCAAGTAAGAATCCAACTGAATATTCTGAAGATTGGCATAAAGAGATCATATGGGTGAGATCAATCAATTATTTAATTGGAAACTGATCATCTTCTTTGCATTTGGTTGAGGAAATACAACATAAAGGTTTAGGGAAGAAATAACATTTGTGTCAGAGAAGAATAGGTAAGAATTCAGGCTGTTAACTTGGACAAGTAATTTCACCCTAGTGAGGCTCACTTTCTTAACTTATAAATTCTGGAAAAAGAGTTTTGATGCTACTGAAAGATTTAAATGTCACAAATTTTATAAAACATTTAGCATGGTAGCCAGCACATATCAGTTGCTCAATAAACAATTGGTTACGACAGCTATTAAAAATCACCATTTACATAATTCACAGCTTTCCACAACAGGTTGGTGTCAATTTAATAGATAAGAAGCAAGATGATTCTTTTTTTTTTATCTTCTAGATATTGTTCAAGGCATAAAGAGATTCAAGACATAAAGACATTAAAAATATCATTTAAGTCCTCCTTGCTTATGTTGTATTGCTAGCACCAAGATTAATAATACCTTCCTTGGGGCGCCTGGGTGGCGCAGTCGGTTAAGCGTCCGACTTCAGCCAGGTCACGATCTCGCGGTCCGGGAGTTCGAGCCCCGCTTCGGGCTCTGGGCTGATGGCTCAGAGCCTGGAGCCTGTTTCCGATTCTGTGTCTCCCTCTCTCTCTGCCCCTCCCCCGTTCATGCTCTGTCTCTCTCTGTCCCAAAAATAAAAAATAAATAAACGTTGAAAAAAAAATTAAAAAAAAAATAATACCTTCCTTTCCTTACAGCATGCAAATACTAATAATTTTTCATACAAATTCAAGCTCCACCTCCTCTACGACACTTGAGGAATTTCTTCTATACAACCTCTCCTTCCTGTGACCTACCATATGCATTTTAGCAGGCTGTGTTGATGCTGGTTTCATCTCTGCAACTACATAATGAGCTCCTTAAGGGTAGAGGTCATGTACAACAATTACACTATTTTGCTTTTTTTCTCTGTACTCCTCTTTTAATATTGTTTCATGCATTATATAAGTTGGTTCTTTTCCCTTTTCATCAAATAAATTGCATGCCAGGACTGTTAGGAACTTCTTTGCCTTACTTGTACACATGTATCTAGTCTAACAAGAGGCTGGTACAAGTATGTGCTTAATTGAGAGATAACTATGGTTGACCACTAAAGTGATAACTACCTTCCCACTAAGAAACATGCATCTCATTTCCTTCCCTGGCACAGCTGGGTCTCCGGGAAAACTTAGCACTACTATGTGCATACCGGCCTCCCTCTAGAGTACATCCAGGGTCAAGGCTTAAAAGGTTAAGTAGAGAGGGGTGGGGCCCATGGCAAAGTGGAGAATTCATGCTGTGCTAAAAAACATTCAAATAAAAAAAGAGAAGAAAACGAAGGGAAAAAAGTCACTCTATCAGCCAAACCGTTTCTGTGTGCCATATTTGCCTGAAGACTGCCAGTTTTCTTCCCGTCCATGTTACTGTTCTTCTTTTTTTTTTTTTTTTTTTTACAATTTTCAAAAATGTTTTTATTTCTTTTTGAGACAGAGAGAGACAGAGCCCGAGCAGGGAAGGGGCAGAGAGCCAGGGAAACACAGAAGCTGAAGCAGGCTCCAGGCTCTGAGCTGTCAGCACAGAGCCGGATGCCGGGCTCGAACTCACAGACCATGAGATCATGACCTGAGCTGAGATCATGACCTGAGCTGACGTCAGACGCCCAACCAACTGAGCCACCCAGTGCCCCCATGCTACTGATCTTCTGAGAACAAAAGCCTCAATCCTAGAAAAATGGATATCCTGGGCCAGTCTTTATTTCAAAAGCTTGTCATTGTGTCTCCATAACTATACTTACATTTGCCACATAACATGTCTTAATTTGGGTTTAAAAATATCATTTCTGAAATGATATCAAACAACATTTTTCTTTATCTTTTATAATATATAGTTTATATATTTATTATAAATTAATATTTCCATATAGTTAATGTATTTAAAGTGGCATAACAAACTAATACTATAAAGTTACTTGTAAATAAAATTTGTATTTTCTTTCTTTGTTTCCCTTTCTTTCCCTTTCCTCCTTTCTTCCTTTCTTCCTTTCTTCCTTTCTTCCTTTTTTCCTTCCTTCCTTTTTCTTTCTTTCTTTCTTTCTTTCTTTCTTTCTTTCTTTCTTTCTTCTTCTTCCTTCCTTCCTTCCTTCCTTCCTTCCTTCCTTCCTTCCTTCCTTTCGAGAGGGTGCGAGTGAGCACAGGGCAGAGACAGAGGGAGACAGGGGCAGAATCCCATGAGGGGCAGAGAGAGAGAGAGAGAGAGAGAGAGAGAGAGAGGTGGTACTCACTTGAATCGGTGTTTGACCTCATGAACTGTGAGATCATGACCTGAGCCGAAGTCAGATGTTTAACTGACTGAGCCACCCAGGAGCCCCTATAATTTTTATTTTAAATTATAATTTGTTATATATAAACTAAAAATTATATAATCCATAAATTTGTAACTTAATTTCCTATATCTCTAAATTGGAGAAATGATTTAAGCCAACAAAACCACGTAAATGCTTACAATATGAAAGATTGTATTGCTAGATACTGAACATGTTCATGATGGTTAGAAGTGGCACTTGAGAGATTATTATGCAGCACTTGATGATAGATTTCATCAACTCAGATTCTGACAGTAGTATTTAACTTGGCATATGTAAGTTGGTACCTGATTTCAACTTTACTATTGAAGACTTTCTCACAATAGTCATTTAAGCAAATATTACAGAAAAAAAATAGATTGGCATTCTTAATATTTACAATTAAATTTTTCTCAATTAGCTAGATGTTCTAAAAATTCCACAAGACAAAATTATCATCAAAAATGCATTCATCCTATTAAGAATTATGATAGTATCTTCACTTTTGGTGAAAACTCCAACAGCCCTTTTTCTTTTCATGAAAAAATTTATTTTTTCATAAAAACACAATTGAGTATTCATATCCTATTTCCAAAGAATCATCGAAAATGATCCTACTTCAGGGTGCCTGGGTGGCTCATTCGGTTCGGCATCCTACTCTTGGTTTCCTCTCAGATCATGATCTTGTGGTGTCGTGAGTTCAAGCCCCACATTGGACTCTGCACTGACGGTGCTGCAGAGCCTGCTTGGGATTTTCTCTCTCTCTCTCTCTCTCTCTCTCTCTCTCTCTCTCTCTCTCCCTCTTTCTCTCTGTCCCTCCCCCACTCACACTGTCTCTGTCTCTCTCAAAATAAGTAAATGAACTTTAAAAAGTTTTAAAACATGATCCTACTTCATATTTCCAATAGTATTTTGCTTATTGTATACGGATAACAATTTTTATACAGTACTATCTTACAAAGCTGAGGTTAGGTCAAATGTTTTTTTTTTTTTTTTCCAAATCTACATATCTATTTATTTACATTGTAATTTTTGATATATATTAAAAATATTCAAAAACCTCAAACATTGGGGGCACCTGAGTGGTTCAGTCGATTATGCATATAACTTTCAATCTCTGCTCAGGTCTTGATCTCAGGATCATGAGTTGAAGCCTACACTGGGCTCCACTCTGGGCGTGAAGGCTATTTAAACAATAAGTAAATAAAAATTAAAAAAAAAAATAAAAACCTCGAGCTTTGGAGATTTATATATAATTGTATTTTGAAATGATAGCAAGTATACTTACAGCAAATACATTATTGAAAACTTATTTCTTCCAAGTGTCACAAACCAAAATCAGATAGGTCAGTTCTGAGAATTCATTTTTACAGATAAAGAAGTTCAAGCTATGAAGTTAAATGATCTCATGTTGGAACTCAAATACTCCAATGTTTTACTTTTCTATGTTGATTTTGTAGTTGAAATGCAAAGTTACATTTCTCTAAAGATGGCCCCGCTTTAAAAATTTCTCTTCATTTTGTAAGCTAAACAATGTTGAATTATTATCTTAACTCATAACTTTGTTTTCTGATTAAGCAAAACAGAGGGACACTAAGGAACGGAGACAGTAATACTAAAAAATCAAGATATAAGAAAAAAATAGTCAACCAGATGAAAAATACCAAAAATACCATTTCTATACTTACGTAAACATATCACATTGCATAGTAATGTGTTAGTCATATAGTAGAACGTTCTACAAATATGTTTGAATTGACTATTGATCAGAGACATATATCAGCAGCAGTGAGAAAGACAGCAGCATGTTGATGAAAGGAAACTTTTATGTCTTAAAAACATGCTTGTTAGATTATACATTTTGTAGACTATAAGGATGGGTTGCATGAAATAGAGGAGTGTCAGAAAGAGCATTCTCTCATGGTTCATATCATTTTCAAACCAACATTCGTTCCCCTTCCCTTCTTGCCACCCCCACTGAGAATCAGAAAGATTCTTAACATGGACACAACACACTGAACCCACCAAAATGAATAAATCATTCTCAGGTATGCACTCTGAGAAGTGGCAAATAAGAACAATGGCAATGGTAAAACAAAAAAAAAGATATGCACTTAAAAAATACTATTTTAGGAGAAAAGATAGTGGAATGATCTTGGATTAGGACACTCACACAATGTCATAACACATGCTTTCTCTTGACCAAGATAAGAAATGAAATGAGTCAGCAATGTGTTAGAATCTCTGGTAACAAGAGTTCAGGAGCATTCTTCTACTAAGACCATTTCCCATCATGCATCAGAGATTAATGGGCCTTTCAGAAGAAAACATATTAGATATGCCCAATGGAGGCTTCACACACAACTTCTGCTAACAGCTTTTTAAATCTCAGTGAAGATGGCAAAGGGGCTAGTGGATTTGCACAACTCTTTTGACCACATGTTTTCTGGAGGTCTGAAATGAAATTGAGTTTGATTTGACTAATATTTGAAAAGAATTAAAATTATGAGAAAAAGTACAAATTAACATATATATTACCTATTCTAATATCTTGAAAAAAATTAAACCTTACTGTGTGGATATCACTGGCAATTTGCTAGGTTCTATACCTGAGAAGCATTTAGCCCTAGCAGTGATCAATTAAATTACCACTATTTCTGAATAGTATTTTCTATAATAATAGTAAGAAGGAAATATTTTTTATTACATTAGAGATGCATGCAAAAATATTTTTATGTAAGTCAGAAAAAGAAACAATAAGTTTTAACAGATTTAAATGGTTCAATGTGCTTGACATTTATGAAACATAGTTATTATAAAATGAAATAATTCCATTTTTACAAGGAAACAGAAATTTTGTATAGAAGTCCTTTTCAGAAGTATTCCTAGAAATTTCTAAATTGGAATTCATGGTAATCCACACTGAGTTGATTTCTTTACTTTGGTTACTAATTTGGAATTCTATTATGTTACCAATCCTTCAATATTCTGTATTACTGGCCTCTTGAGATTTCTGTCTGAGTGAAACACAGCTAAAAATTATCCCCATCTAGCTTGTTCTTATGAAGTGGCGGGGAATAAATGGCTGAAAAAAAAGCTGCTTAAATTTTATAGTTTTGTTGTCTACTACCAAACTGCCAAGTTCAATATAAATCCTGTAATCCATCTTCAGTCTTCTTTTTTTAACGTTTTATTTATTTATTTATTTTTCAACGTTTTTAATTTATTTTTGGGACAGAGAGAGACAGAGCATGAACGGGGGAGGGGCAGAGAGAGAGGGAGACACAGAATCGGAAACAGGCTCCAGGCTCTGAGCCATCAGCCCAGAGCCTGACGCGGGGCTCGAACTCACGGACCGCGAGATCGTGACCTGGCTGAAGTCGGACGCCTAACCGACTGCGCCACCCAGGCGCCCCTCCATCTTTAGTCTTCTAAATCATGTTTGTTTACAATGATGTTAGTTTACACATTAATCTGAAAACTGTTATAAAGAATTTTAAAAATATAAATATAAATCATGAAAATCATTGCATCTTCCATAATGATCCATGAGATCTTTATATTTAGATAATGGTAAAGGAACAGATAAGTATGGTTTTAAAAATTATTTGAGAGTATATCAAAGCAATATTTTTTTTAATTTACCATTATTCTCCTTGATATTACCTAGAGCTATAGTCATGTAGAACCTAAACTAATTGTTATGAGTTAAACTGTACCCTGCCCCCCAAAAAGTATGTTGTGGCCCAAATCTTCAATACTTCAGAATGTGGCCTTATGTGGAAGTAACGTTCTTGTACAGGTAATCATGTTAACAACATTAGATCACTGGCTAAGCTCTAGTCCGGTATGACTTCTAAAAAAGGGGAATTAGGACATAGACTCAGGACATGCGCAGAGGGAAGACAATGCAGTAACACACAGGGAGACAGCCATGTGACTGCAGTGATGCATCCACAAGCCAGGGAACACCAAGGGTTAGCAGAAAATACCAGAAGCTGGAAGAGGCAGAGAACGATTCTCCCTAAAACTGTCAGGGACAACATGGCCATGCTGATACCTAGATTTCAGAGTTCAAGCCTCCAGAACTGTGAGACAATAAATCTCTATTGTTTTAGGCACTCAGTTTTTGGTACTTTAATACTGCAGCTTTAGGAAACTAATACAGGAACCTTAAAGAACGTATGATCCCATAAGTCAAAAAATGATGTAAGAAACTTAGGAGGTGTCCTGCTGCCCAAGGTCACAGAGCTACTTCAGACAGAACTCTAGAAACAAGGGCCTAGTTTTCTGGACTACAAGTTCAGGGATGCCTCTTCCCCATCTTAGAGAATGAAAGTTGAGAATTCTCAATTTTTAAAGGTTCATCAAAAGTTCATTCCTTTAGACTATTTTATTTAGAGTCTTATGTTAAAACTGAAAATAAATATTAGTACTATGCTTCTGTTGCAATTGTTTCTAAGCAGCCATGCTCCAATTTCTAAAGCTATATTTTCAATCTGATTCAAGATAAAATTAAGACTTCTTATTAACCCATTTGATACCTGATTTTTATCAAATGATTCATTTGTTACTACATGCAAGGTGATGTGACTTTAAAACTTATTAAGACAGGGGTGCCTGGCTGGCTCAGTCAATAGAGTACGTAACGTTTGACCTCAGAGTCATGAGTTCAAGCCCGTGTTGGGTGTGGGGCCTGCTTAAAAAAACATTATTAAAACAGGATGAAGAGGAAAATGAAAGTATCATGTATCATGAAAGATTAGACTATCGGTTCTTTAGTTACTCAATATTTTTGGTAACATTTGAATTATGTAATCCCCTAAAATACTAATCTTACAAAACCCTTATAGACATCATGAAACATCTCATTGTTTATTTCACTTGTAAGAATAGTTATTTCTTCCAACTACTTTGGGAGATTCATAAAGGCACAGAGAGACTTTTATGCCTCTAAAATGTATCACTATGCCAAACACAAAATTGATCTTCTAAAATGGAGAAATACATCCATTCAGGGGCATTTATTTAGCAGTTAATATGTGCCAGATATTACCATGTATGCTGGGAATAGAGCAATGAAGAAATCATACAAAAATCCCTGCCATTACTGAGCTTATGTTCTAATGAAGAGCGATAGGGAAGAAATAAAATAAATAGATTATATAGTATATTGGAAGATGATAAATAACCTTGGAGAAAAATAAGCCTGGGGGCAAGAATTAAGGAATACTGGGGGCTGCTGCCATTTTAGTTAGGGCTATATAGCAAGGCTGAGGATTTCAACTTGACATTGACACTTGAGCAAAGACAGAGAATGCACATTTGAGCTGTTATAAGCTTTAAGACCTAGTAGCATGTTTTCATTGTCAAGAAATAAGATGGCACTACTTCCTGGCTTGTCTAGGATGGTCCTAGTTTATACGTCTCTTATCCTAGTAAAACTATGAGTAGCTCCCCCTTAACTCTTACTGGGGTTTCAGATTGAATGATAGATTACATTGTCAGACTACTTAGACCATCATCTCTACACAGTATATACCAATGTTTGTTAAATGAATGAATAAAAAAATCATATCTCCATCTCATCTGCTATTTGTCAAATATTTAACCTCCTTATATAGCAATATGGCCATCAATCCTAAAACTTTGCGACCAAGATTAGTGCTGAGAGAATCTTTTAATATCCTTAGGTGAAAAGCTCAAAAGATATACTTATGATTAGCATCAACAATAACAATTTTCTCTCACTATGTAAGTTTTATTTAGTATCCTCCTTGTCTTTCATTTCACCGCTGAGACCAACATCTTTATAGAGGTCCAGATGGTGCAGAGAGATTATAACAATGAAAGGTAGCTCATGCTGAGGGCCTAAAGGAAGAACAAATCACGGCTTGCCTGAAAGACCAATTTCAATTACATACTTACTATGTCCTTATCAGATGAGGCACTTGCTCTGCACCGTGCCTTGTGAAACTTTAGATAACATGTGAGTGAATCGGTAGTTGTATGCTAAAGAGGGGTTTCATGTGCAATTAAAATTCTTCCTACCATAAATAAGCTGCATCACATCCATTTTAGAAGTGGGGGATTCATCGAAAATGATTAACTGTCTAGAAATCCCATGTTAATTATCAGAGAGTGTATGTTACAAAAGATTGTAGGATTCCTGTTACAAGAGGAAACTTTGAAGCATTCCATGTTTGTCAGGCTGGCCCATCCAATTTGTAGAAGTAGGCTGTCAGAAAAAGACAAAGACTTCACCTCAGATATGTAATTTACTTTCCCCACCCAATTCCAGATTTAGGAAGAAATGCTAATTAGGGTTTGAGTCTCATTTTGGAGCCTGCATAAATTCAGCCCTGTCAACTTTGCCTATGCCCCTCTGCAAAGCAGAAAATAGTGATGTTCTACATACCATGCTAATGTATAAATAACTTCGATGCTCATTTAGCCACTTTGGCACATCCAAGAAAATGACATTATGAATGAGCTACATTACCTACAGGAAACAGACAGACTAAATGTGGGCTCCTACACAGCTTAATATGCATCTAATGTACAACTTAAGCGGTATCTTCCACACTAAGTGACAGGCAATTTATCTCCATACATCAGTATGTGTCATGTATATGACACATCTTTATTGTTGAAGGAATTTGAAATTTACAGCCATAACTTGCTTTTCCTATCTCCATTTATTAACAACCTACTTGCAGAAATCAAATTAATTGCCACATTCATGCCTACGCTTGCCTGCATTTAATTAATTTTGTTTAAGCTTTTCCTATCCTTTATTGAAATCAATTCAAGCAAGAGGTCACTGTCTAAAAATGACAGGGTTACATATGTGTGTGTATATGTGCATATTTTGCATTACGAAAATCCCTCTATTTCTGTTTATGTAAACAATCTATGTTAGTCACAGGACATTTACCTCAGTTTAATATCTGTTATTTAGAGCACTTGTTTTCTGGTGAGACAAATGTCAACAGTTTTTGAAAACTAAGCACTGTTTATTGTTTAGCTGGCAGTTATAAGTAAGCACATCTAACATTTCTGTTATTTCTATGAAAAGGTAGTCTATAATTCCTGTGACCCAAAAGGTTTCTGGAAAAATTCCCAGGTAATTTCATAAGATTTTCATACTCTTGGCACCAATTCCCTGCTGTTGTTTTTCAAAGCCATTTATTAACCCTAGATGTACATATTTGGTATTTAACTTAATGAAGCAGAATTCGTTTTGATGACTAATTTGTGGAAGAAAACAAAGTCTTTTACATGTGACAGACCTAAGTCTTATTGACTAAAACTGGTTTACATTAACCAATAAACACAATTTTATGCAAAGAATGTTTCATTTTGACCACATAATACCGAATAACTAACTTGGCTGATTTTTTCACAGGTTTCTTAGTCCCCAAATGGACACAGCCTCTCCTTATAAAGGCCACTGGGTCTACTTTTCTTCTTTCCAAGCATCTCATCTGTGAGTGGACAGGTAACCTGTAACCAGCAGAATTGCTCACCAATTAACCTTTCACTAAACCATCACCTGCCACTTGGCCCTGCCAAATTTATCCCCTTTAAATGGTTTTATATTACTATTCACAATACTATTTAGATTATAAATGCATGTTACTATATCGGGGAACAGTGAGTGGCTGAAGGAAAAACATTCTAAATTTTTTTTTAATGTTTATTTATTTTTGAGAGAGAGAGAGACAGAATGTGAGTGGGGGAGAAACAGAGAGAGAGAGAGAGAGAGAGAGAGAGAGAGAGACAGTATCCGAAGCAGGCCCCAGGCTCTGAGCTGTCAGCACAGAGCCTGATACGGGGCTCGAACCCATGGACCGTGAGATCACGACCTGAGCCGAAGTCGGACACTTAACCAACAGAGCCACCCAGGTGCCCCTGAAGGAAAAACATTCTAATAATTATTGAAGGGTATCAACAATTTAGAAGAATGTCTGACTCTTAGGTAATTTCTTAAATCATCTTTACAGAATACAACTGTAAATAAGTCACATGTTGTACAATGCTGAAGATTCTTTGAGATTGACTCCTTAAGTCAATTACAGAATGCCAAATAAACTAAAGCCAAAAATTTATGGAGATCCCAGCCAAAATTACATAATATAGAATAAATGCAGCATGACATCAGGATATCAGTGTCAGGAAGATCTACTTTAATGGCTCAATATGTATATTTTTGCCCCTGGAAATTAAATTGATGCTAGTTTTTGTAGCTTGGTCAAATTGTCTATGAGCAATGAACTGGTAACGAATAGCTGATTTATGAAGATGACCCCCAAAGTAGATGATCACTAAATATTCAAGTAATGACTCTCTATGGAACCCCTTCTAGTTTCACATTGCTTTTATGAAGCAAGACTGATTGCTTTATTATAAAGTTTCATGTCAGTAAATAATATTTTCCTACCCCTGCTAGCAAAGCAGGCCTTTGGACTGTTTAGTTCTTAAGATTATATAAGTAGTTTTTGTTACAAGAATCTTAGGCTGATCTTGTCCCTTTGGCATTTATTAGAGAGATACTACATCACTTACACAAGTCTGGAAGCAGTAAAGGTGAAGTCTGTGTATATAGTATTATTATCTCCAGAAAGAAAAGAAAAGAAAAGAAAAAAAAAGAGAAGAAAAGAAAAGAAAAGAAAAGAAAAGAAAAGAAAAGAAAAGAAAAGAAAAGAAAACAGGAGGGGAGGGGAGGGTGGGGAGAGGAAAGGAAGGAAAGGGGAAAGAAGGAAGGAAGGAAGGAAGGAGAAAGGAAGAGAGAGAGAGAGGGAGGGAAAGGGAGGAAGGGAGAATGGAGAAAGAAAGAAAGAAAGAAAGAAAGAAAGAAAGAAAGAAAGAAAGAAAGAAAGAAAGAAAGAAAGATTGAGATTGACAGACAGATCAGGGAGCCAAAAGGCTGGGAGCTCAGTGGAGGACACCAACTAGCTTGGATATAATACTCATGCTGGGACCGTGGATCCAGGGCCAGGAAACCACATCATTCAAGCTCCTGTTTCTGTGGAAGGGGTATCACCAGGACTCTTCCTCCACAAGCCATTAACTCCATTAATTAAAAGGTTTCCCCCCCATGGAGGCTTATAAACAATGTTTAAAATACCATGTACACTGCAAACTTGCCATAAGGTACATTATTTTTAAATGTATTAAATTTCTGCTTTTGATGTGTAAGTCAGTTTCCCTACCTTACAGAAGAAAACAGTTGTAAATGAGAAAATATTAGAAAATGAGGAAAAGGATGCTAGAGTTTTGAACTAAAGATGGAGAGACTTCCCTCCGTCAGAAGGACTTCCAATGTTTTCCCCTATTAGCTTAATATGTACCCTGTTGTAGAATATGCCTCTTGTGGAACTGCCCCACATACCTTTGGATTTCATGTCCTACATAAAGAGTAGAAGCCCATACAGTGGTAATTCCCACTGAGAACGGAAACTATCTATCCTGGAACCGGTTCCTATTTATTAACATGACTTGGCTGTTACACTTTCCTCATTAGTATAAATTAACTATTCTAGGAGACTCGTGCCCAGCAAATAACTTGATTCTGAAAAACTCCCAGACTCACTCAGTTTTCAATAACACATGGTTAATATCCTAAGATTCTTCAGCATCTCTTTCTTCAAAATTCTGCAACTGCTACTTTTTACCAATCCTTAACTGTTACATTAAGATCTATACCTATTTTGGGGGCACCTGACTGGCTCAGTCAATTAAGTGTCTGACCTTGGCCAAGGTCATGATCTCATGGTTTGTGAGTTCAAGCCTCATGTCAGGCTCTGTACTGACGGCTCAGAGCCTGCTTCAGATTCTGTGTCTCCCTCTCTCTCTGTCCCTCCCCCACTCTCTCTCTTTGTCTCTCTCTCTCTGTCTCTCTCTCTCCCTTCCTCAAAGATAAATAAACATTATTTTTTTTTAAAAAAAAGATCTTTTCCTATTTTCAATTAAGTCCCTATACTGAAAGACCACCTTAAGCCAAATTTCTAATTCTCAATTTACTCTGACCTTGTCTTTACTTCTCCTAGACCATGTCATAGCCCAGTCTAGTAGTCCCCTACCACAGTAAGCAAAGCATTCAGCTTTGTCTTAATAACAGATTGTGTTGGTGATATTTGGAGAGCAGGCATTTGACATTAACTATTTCTTACACAAAAGATAAGAGTGCACAGATTAGTGGGAGAAGACTGTTCTCCTAAAAGGTAGAGATCATTTATTAGAATTCCTCCTGAAGAAAATGTAATCTTTGGTTTTAATTCCTCCCATGTTTCCCTGGTGTCCAGAGAGTATGTCACTCTTAACACAAGAAAAGGGGTGGGATGCCTGGGTGACTCAGTTGGCTGAGTGTCTGACTCTTGATTTCAGATCAGGTCATGATCTCATGGTCAAGAGATTATCCCTGCTTTGGACTCTGTACTGTGGGTGGAGACTGTTTAGGATTCTCTCTCTCCCTCTCTCTGTCTCTGCCCCTCCCCAGCTGGGGTGCACTTGCACACACACACACACACTCTCCCTCTCTCACACACACACACAAAATAAATAAACAAACGTTAAAAAAAAGAGCAGAAAAGAAAAAGGGTAAACACACTGCTCTGGGGCACAGAAAGCATTAGGGGTTGGGGACTGATATGAGAACTACCTAGTAAACATATACTGTGTATAGTATAATCTATAGTTTAGTCATCTTCAACTTATCCCTGAATTAAAACAATTGCCTTTGAGATGAACAGTAGAGTCCTATAGTCTGGACGAATCCAGGAGATCATTTCAGATATTATCCAAGTCAGAAAACCACTAAAAAACTACCATTTATTGAATACTTACTATTTATTGAGTGCTTATTATGAGCCAGACAATGGAAACATGTGATCACTCTTAATTTTCACATCAATTTTATATGGTAGATGTTATAATCATCATTTTCCAAAGAAGAAAGTGATTCACATAGATTAAGGAACCTTTCCTGACATCCACTCAAAAATACCTCCATCTCAGTCACCCTCTCTCAAAACATGATGGTTTACTTTCTTCGTGACACTTTTCATAATCCAACATTGTCTTGTTCTTTGATTCTTTACTTATAAACTCTATTTCCCCAGCATTAATTTATATCTCAGAATATTAGGGACCTTGCCACTTATCTACATCTATACCATTATTGCCTAGAATAGCCCTTAGGACATAGTAAATGCTTAATAAATATTAACTTGATACAACAGAGATTACAAAGGGGTAAGGGTCAAAATATGAGTTTCAAGAATATCCTTAAGTAATTCTGATATATACAGCCCTCTTCCCTTCATGAACATGTCTCGTATAAATATCTACTCTGACAACAACAAAAAGGAAAATAAAGGCTTTTTATATTTTAGAAGGAAAAAAAAGAAAATTAATACGAAGGCTTACTCTGATGAAAGTGACAATTCTTTAGCAATAATGAATTTGTTAGCTTACAGTCAACAGCTAATAGCATATTTCAATATTGTTGACTGATTTCTAGAGATTACTGTTTCAGTGTTGTTGTTCACATTAAAATTTATTTTCTAGTATCTAACAGTGGGTGACAAGCTGTAGGGGGTGGTATGTAGGAATAGAGGAGTTCTGTAGAGACGATTTAAATAAAAATTTCCATTGACTTAGTCAGTAATTCCATACTTTTTTTTTTTTTTTTCAGAATCACAGGTGATCTCTACATAAAACCACCATACTGCTTTTTTGTTTTGTTTTGTTTTTTCAAGTATCAGCAAAACATATATGGTCTTACTGAATTCTACACAACTGAAGCTGTTACAGACCTATCTTGAATCAGTATTCTCAAAATGTCAGGCATGAGGACTGAAAAGAAGAAATGCTCTTTACTCCAATAAATTTGCTCACTCAAATAAATCCACTACACTGACCAGCTAATGACTCCTGGTCTGCAAGCAGGAAATTCTTTTGTCTTGTTTTTAGGATGTGAATCCCATGGTATATTTAGCTCATGCTACTGTATTTGCCTTAATATCCCTAAGAAATCTCTGTACCCTTTAAAGACTCATATAAAAAGGGGCACCAGGGTGGCTCAGTTGGTTAAGAATCTGACTTCGGCTCAGGTCATGATCTTTCAGCTCCTGAGTTTGAGCCCCGCTTCAGGCTCTGTGCTGACAGCTCAGAGCCTAGGGCCTGCTTCAGACTCTGTATCTTTCTCTCTCTCTCTGCCCATCCCCTCCTCAAGCTCTGTCTCTCTCTCTCTCTGTCTCTCTGTCTCTCTCTCTCTCTCAAAAATGAATAAACATCCAAAAAAAAAAAGTAAAGACTCATGTAAATTACTAGAAATATGCTGAGGCGAGATCTTACACCCTAAAAACCACTGTAGTTAAAGAAATAGCATAGGTCAAAAAATAAAAATAAAAATATTCCACTTGCAGTTATGCTACTAAATTCCTCACATTGTATTTACTCTGAAAGCAAGAATTCAAGACAAAATAATAATTCCTGAGAAAAATAAAATTTCATTTATGATTCCCTCATTTTAATCAGGCAACTGGCATTTAGAAAGAATGTGTAATCTATCAAGGTCACAGGTAAGTATGAAATAACTTGGATTGAATGTCAGATCTGACTCCAGAGTTAAGACTCCAAGCCGCTGCCCCTCTGCCATTCTTCTTCCTTATACTAGCATTCCCTGGGAAAGCCATTCCTCAATGAGTCAAGGTTATCACCTTGTGTGCACAACTCCAAAAATGCTAGTTACATGTTTGAAAAGAACTGTCCCCTACTTCTTTGCCTTGGTTTGGCAGGGCAAGTGGTTGGCTTGCTCTTCACCTACAATGTTAGAGGGGGATATGTTGGAAGGAAAGCTGATGGCTATTGAGCTCTGAAATAAAAGCCTGAAACAAAAAACCCTGTGGGATTTCCTGTTAACATTCCAGAAAAGATTCACATATGAGGACTCTAGGACTTCAGATGGCTTATTTTATTTCAAATTTCCCCTTAGGTGTTATGCTGCTCAGACCCAAAAGTAATTAGGAAGAAACACCTAATAGAACAAATCTACCAAGGCTTGTCTTTGCAGGCAGTACAAGCAGCAGCGTCTTCTGTGTCCCCCTGCACACTCTTGGAGGGCAAGAACCTAGCAGTTACTGTAGGGACTGGCCACTTTAGGGAGGGCAGAGCAACTGGTACCTTGGTGCTTATAGCAAGGGAGGAAAGAAGATTGCTCAAGTTGATCTAAAATTGAGGAACAAACTTGTCTTATCAAAAGTAAGTCCCAACTGGTTTCCCACATGTACTTTGTCTTACCTGTCATCACTCACTTACTGTGATGCTCTTGACAGAAATATCTTCTTTTCTTTCACGTTACTTTGTAAGATTCTTCAAAGAGCAACTGAAATCTTTCTACCTCTGGAAAACTCTGTTGATCTCTCTTTGATTTCCAGCATCTCTGAAATGCTACCGCATATGTGTATCCTAAACTACATAACAAAGAATATAATTTGACACTTGGCCAAGAAAGCCTTAACAATGCCCTCAAATAAACTTTAGACAGGAAGAAGGCTGTCTAAAAGGAAGGCGCCTCACCCCCCTTTTCCTACAGCATTTACTTTAGAAAACTTGTTATTGTAAATGATTTCTCTGTCCCTTTGAGATGGAAATCTTCTAGGCACTTCTAGGTTTATAACCCAGGGATACCTTTCTCAAGGATTTGGGGGACATCCCTCTGACATGTAATCATCAGGAAAGATAGGGTCCCAAATTCCAGTCTCTATGGGATGGCAGAAGCCTAATTTTAATAAGCACCAACTAGCAAGCACAGACCAACCTCCCCCACCAATGTCCTCTAGTACTTTCCACTAGTTCACCCCAGCTATCAAAAACTCTCCTGCCTTTTGTTTCAGTGGACTGAATTTAACCCCTCTCTCCTCTTGCAAGAGTCTTGACTCCTATTAGAGAAACCTTGAATAAAGTCTTCTTCACTTATTCAACTTGTCTGTTGAAATTTCTCTTTGACACACTATCCTTCTAATTTAACAGTTGTTTCCTATGTGTTAATTTTCCTAAATATAAGATCCTGAGTTAGAATATAAGATACTGAATTAGAATGTTTAATTAAATAATCTGGGTCTTTCTGGAAAGTTTTTGGTTAAAATATTCCATCTCTTCCTCTACCATTTCCACTTTCCCCAAAACATCACGCTATATGTCTGAATTGTAATTTTTGGAAAAATAAATTTTTGGACGTCCCTTTCCCACTGCTTTTAACAAGGATCTAGGAAGCAGTCAGTAAATACCAGCTTCCTTGGTAGTCACAGGCTGGATCTCAGAAAACAGATTACAGATGAACCCATAATTATTACTCATTATAATTGTTTTAACTCTCTTTCCTGCTGTAGTCATGGTGGGCTCAGAATCATTTTCAACATCACATTCCAGACAACTAGTTCTGCTCAATTTGGTTCCACACACAAACTGAAACCTACTTGCCCTTATTAGACTAAAAGAAGTCCTTTTAATCTAAAGAATAAATGATTTTAAACTGTCTTTTGACAAGGTTCATCACTGTTGTGCTAAAAGGACCATTTATTATATGGTGAGTGAACTATTTCACATAATTAAAAACTCAATATCAAAGAATAAACTGTTCTTCCCCCCACACACATTTGAGTTGTGAAAATCACTGGCGGAGGGCATCTAAAATTAAACAGACCAAAAACATGCTCAAAAACAACAGATTTTGTTTTCTTGAGAGAACTTTCCCAGTCAGTATATCTTCCTTGGAAAATAAAGCCTTCAGATTGTGATTACCTGAAATTTTCCACTGTTTTTGTTCTAAAAGTAGTCATTGTTATTTTTGAGGTGATAGAGCTGGGGAAGAATGTTCTCCTTTCTAATAGGATCACTCTTTTTTACTACCTTTCTATACCTTAGAGTTTAGAATGTAAAGAAAAGATACAAGGAACCACTTCAGCAAGCTAACTTTATGAAACAGGGATAACCAGGAAGATGGTCTTCTAAGATAAAAATATAAGAATTGAAGAACCGAGGGACAGGAATCCATCATACAGCCACTTGGTATCCATTATTTCCTCCCTTTAGGGGATTAGATATTGATTGTTAAAAAGGGAGAGGTGAGATTGGTTTCAAGGTCAATTCCTAGATGAATCAATTGCCAAGATAAAAAAAAAAAAATGAGATGAGGGGATTAGAGTTCCTTGACACAGGATGAGAAATAAGATTTTCTGGAAATTTGAAACTGAGTATGGTTTATTAACTTAAAATAAAGTGACATAATTCATGAGCAATGAAAGATCTTCCAGAAGAAACACACAGGCAGATAAAATATAAAGGAGAGACTGACAGGAGACAAGGAGAGAGAACAGGAACAAGGCTGTACAAGGTTCTCATCTGCTTTCTGTCGCCTTTTTCCAGGCCCTTACAAGGACTGTTAAATTCTATGAGATGCAACTGTGTCTTATTAATTCACATTTTTCACTAATGGTGGCTTAAATTGTTTTCTTTAATTAAAAGGAAAAGGTACACTAAGACATTCCTAACCATGCCTTTGTTGTTATTGTCGGTAACACTAGAAAACACTTCAAAGGATTTAAAGGTCTTTTCAGCAATAAAAAACTAAAGGAGAAATTGCTAAGCTATGTTAGCGATGGTCTGAAAGGCAAGGAACCCAGGTGGAAGGGCAGATGGTTATAGCCAGAAGGGGAGAAAATGGGCCAAGTTCTTGGAACCCATGGGATATAGGATGGAAGGTGAATAAAATGTTGGCTAGGAGAGAGGAATGGCCTCACAGGATCTGACCAGGGAAAAGGAGCTACTGTCCCATACGGTAGCTTTGCAACGTGACATTTGAAATGCCTTCTTAAACGGATTCTAGAATATTATCTACAAGAGCAACACCACCATGCCCTCCTTTCACCCCCTTCAGACAAAAAAAGACAAGTGGAAGACGACTCTAAACAAGAATGGGGAATGATTCTCTCTTTTCTCTGGCCAATTGAACTTCGAAGAGCCTTTGATATGCTTCTCATTTCATTTTCCTTTGTTGTTACATAAGAATAGGGAAATAAAATATAAATTTTTTGTCATTGTGAAACAGAAGTTTGCCTATGTGCTCTGGCCCCAGAAGAAAGCCAGATTTCTGCCACTGCTTTGACTGTCAGAAAGAATTAGGTTCTGGTCCAAGACTTGAACAACTTGACTTCTTTAAATTCTGCTTTTGGTTAAGGAGAAGAATGGCTATATTTGTCTTTCACACCATCTCAGAGTTGGGAAAAAATAACATAGAGATTATCAAATCCAATACATCATTCATATATGCATACTACTTGTGCCAGTATTTGCTTAATTTTTTTATTTAAATAAATTCACTTTTTGCCTTTTCACAGTATTTTAAAACAGTATTAATATTAACAAGAATAAAAATCTGGTAGCATATGTCACAAACAGGAAGTATTACTTTAAGAAAATGTTCATCTGAATACCAAGTAAAATCAACTGGCATATATGCTATTCTCTGTCTTAGTGACATATCATCCTTTCCTCTTGCTGTCCACAAGAGTATCATAAAAGAGTTTTTAAATGCTGTGCTAACAAGCAGGTCTCTGTTAATCTCAAAACAGTTCTCCCAGAAAAAGACATCTTATTAGTCTGATTTGGTTTGTTCTCAGTAAGCTCACCTTGATTAGCTATCAGTGTTCACTACTGAAACCAACCCAGAGCCAGAAAGATGCTGAAACACGTGTAAGAGAAGTGGTACTTTGTAGAATAAATGTGTTGTGATTTTTTTCTCTATTGTCTTAGGACTGTCTGTATGTGCTAACTAGCTGCACAAAGGAACTTTAAGACATTCTATATGCTCACATTTCTTCAACCTCTTACTGAACAAAACAATCTCACAGTGGGGTATCAGTGACGATTTTCAAATGGAAATCTGCATGAAAAGCAGGGCAATAACATGCTATCTTAGCTCTGAGAGAAAGAATCCTTCACATCCAGGTTCTCCAATGGCTTGTTCTATGATTACTTTCAGGGGAGCAGGATGCTTACATTTCTCTGTATCACAGTCACAAGTTTCATTTCATCTATGTGTTTTATTCCTGAACTTTCAAAGTAGTGTGTGGCTTATAGGGGAGATGCTATTGAAAATTATATATGAGATTTCTTTTTTGCAGTAACCTATCTTTATTCATGTCTTAGTTTTGTGCAAGAAAGAGGACCAGAAAAAAAAAATAGAAATAGAAGTCCCATCATACATTCATATGATTAAGACTCTGGGCTTAAGGAAGAAATCTCTTTTATACCTATGATAAACTTGGGTGTTTAATTTTCCCTGCAACCAAGCATATCCCTTACTGGATAAATGGCTCAAAGAGGTTCTGTATACAACTTGTTATCCATAAACACAGGCACCCTAATCTGTATTTGTCACTATTATTCTCTTTAATATGTAAGTCAATTATAGCAAGCTTTAAATAGAGCAGCATAATGAGAAAATCTCCTCATAATTGAAGAAAAAGGAGTGCAGAACTTCCTGCCAACACAAACTGTTAATTTTGTAAACACTTTATGTACTTTTTCTAATTTCTATGTTTTATTCAGACTGTAAGTTTGCACAAAATAATGTTTTTAATGAAATTTCCCCCCATTGAGTGCAATTTTCTTACTTTAAATGATGACTACATTTTGAATGTGAAACGTCTGTAAAATTCTCCTTGGCAAAAGACAAGATTGAAATCACTTCCATTTTCAGGAAATTGTGTGATCAGCATGGCAGATACAGCAATAGATATTTCCCTTCCTTTTAAACTTAGAGACCCAAATGCTTATTATTTGAATAGCTATAAAAACTGTCACTTTAGTTCACAATTCAATATTGTCATTTAATACAGAAGTATATTAGGCGTCAAAAAAGAAGAAAAATGGATGAGCAAGAAAAAAACAAACGTACACACACACACACACACGACTTTTTTTTTCCTAGCAGAAGTTAAAATTGCATTTCACTTAACTGACTAAAAATACAGAGCATAACCCCTCTCCTACACTAACACGAAGACCTGTTCTAGTATGCAAGCATATCCAAATGCTAAAATCCACACCACAGTGCAAGGAAAAAAAAAAAAAAAAAGAACATCCCATGGAAACCTACCATCAGAAGAAGACTGTATTCATCTTGCTGTGCGCTGAAGTACAGTACATTCAATGCACTACATTGTGAATAGCAATAGTCTAACTTTAAGCTACATTGTCTTACATATTTTAAACCACACTTCGTTTGAAAGAACAGACTGGTTATTTCCAAGATGTCTCACTGAAAACTTATCATAGTTTGAGGAAAATGAGACTTGGTGCTTGGCAGGATAGCCAACGGCCTTTTGCTTTTCTGACTACTATTCAAATCTTACTTGGCCCAACTTGACAGTCATTCTTCCTGACAACCTTAACAGGTTTCTGTAAATGGTATGATACCTGCAGTTTTCTTCCACTTGGGATTCCGCTCTACAGCTAATGCAGGCACAAGGGACTTGAAAATATAATATTTTCACAACTATAAAAGTATTTTTCTTTGGCTTTCCAACTACTATGCAATGTGGATGACAGGACAGTTTTTTGTTTTTTGTTTTCTCAGATTTGGCAGCCACCAGGAAACTATTTAAAAGATAGATTACCAGGTCCTCCCTCCAGAGATTGGAATTAAGTGTGTCTGGGGTTTGGGCCAAGAAACTTGTGTTTTGAAAAAGCACCTCAAATTATTCTTATATCGGCTGCCCAGTTCAAGTACCCTTTCTGGACACCTTACAGTAGGGATTAAATTACCAGAAAACCAATAGGGTACAACTGAGAAAGGTACCTTTCTACCATTCCATGTTATGTGTACTATTTTAAATATCAGTTCAGCAGAAGAAAGGAAGACAGCATATTTACTTAAGCTGCATATAGAGTGCTACAGATACATGTTCATAAGAATTGGCCCTTTTAATGTCCCAAATGGTACCTATGGTCCTCTTCTCACTTGCTCTGCATGTGAACTTGATGAGTTCATGCGGTCACTGGGGGGAGAAAAGAGTAACACTATGTACAATGAGCAACAGGACACAAGAGCTCACTTTTCCACCTAGTAGGAAGCCACAGTCTCTAAGAATGCATTTTGTTAGGGGCATAATTATGCAGAAGACAGCTGGTTGTTCTCAGTTTTCATTCTGAAGACAGAATGAAAGATAATAAGCTTCAACCATACAGGCTGACACTTACATTGCTGAGAAGTAATTTTTAGAACTACTGGAAAGAACAGTCTGGTGACAAAGTGCTCTTAGATTCAGCTATAGAAGAGGACGTTGAGGAGATTATCACCTTACAAACTAGATAGCTTCTCACCTGGTTAGTACTATTTATGCACACCCCTCCTACCTGAAAAGCAAGAGGAGGACTGAGGAACCTGCTCAGGCTGTTTGTGGCCCTGTAAATTTATGAATAATTCTTTTACAACAACTTCAGAAAACAGATCTCTCTCTCAACCTGCACATAACTTCTTGTTTTTCTCATTCAGTGTAGTCTATCACAGTAACTCTAAGAGGAAAGCTTTCCCATGAGAAAAGGTGAGATAAGGAGTAATCTATTCAGAGAAAAAAAAATAAGATTTATTCTAGGTTTATAACTTTGAGCAAATCAGGTACCAATATATAATCAATGTTTCCCACAAATTTTATATCAAGACAAGTGTGCACAAAGAGAGGTATTTATTTTTAATTTTCTTATCTTAGGCAAGTGTCATAACTTAAAGAATATTTGTGATGCTTATATTATTTACTTTTGTGTTTTCATTCATTTAATTTTTCTTCTGATGGTGTTACCATTCTCTGGTCTTTCAGAGTGGTAATGTACAAGTTATCTTCTGCTTCAATATCACATTCCTGTGTAGGGATCCCTACAGCATGACTAGTTTAGATATTGAAGAGGTTTTGAGTAGTGAATAATTCTCAAAGAACCGACCCACCCCATTCTCACAATAATTGCCACATCCAGTGTACCGGACACAACCGGACACAAATGCCCTGTTATATTGTTATCAAGGGCCAGTCTTCTACAATTACTTTTAGATCAAGTTGGCAAAATCCTTGCACCAGTCTAAATGTTAACACTGAGTTTTACAGTACTGTTTTCTTTTTTTGTTGCATATATATTGAATGAAACGGATAATACTTTGTGTGCTTTATTGAGAGATGACTTTGATAAATTCGCTTCAGGGTGAGAGTTGAGCCTGTGTGTGTCTGAGTCAGTTTTAAGAAAGAGGAGGAAAGTGAACTTCATACTGCCAGTATCAATTCAGGAGGGAAGGAGGAACTTGGCTGAGGGGGGAGCACTCAGTGCAGAGGTCAGTGAAAAAACCTTTGGCAGTTGCACGACTGGGAAAAGGTTTTGGTGAACAGCTATGGCTGGCAGTATTTTATATGGGTCGATTTCGGATGTGAAAAATACCCTTCCTTTCCTGTTCTAAAGGATGATCACTGGTGAATTCTATGTGGCTCACTGACGCTTTTGTGGGAGATTTTGTTTGGAGGGCTTACAGAGAAAAATGAAGAGGCAGTTGACATCTAGGTTTTAGAAGTATATACTCAGAGACTAACCTCTTTGAAAAAGGATACAGGAGGACATCAATTTCTCTGGAGAGTGGTTCATCATTCCCCATTGAGTCTACAATTCTTCAGGGTCTAGGTCAAGGCCTTTTTCTCCAGGAAGCCCTTTCTGATTATCCCCTCCTCAGTAATCTTCCTCCCTTTTGAATTCATACAATTCTTACCACCTGTGGCATTTAATTTAGCATGTAATTCTATTGCCTTTTGGAAAACTTAATACAAATAAATGAAAAATAGAATGGAATGCAGACCAAAGCCTAGGAACCTTATTATTCATTCAACCCAGCACTAGATGATGAGGGTTTACACCACCTGCTGTAACATGATGCAATCTGATGCAAGGATCTTTTTCTGTTATACTTTTACATGTGCTTCTGGGTGCTTTGGTTACAGAGCTAGGTATCAGCATTTTATTGATGGGTAAATGTTTTCTTTTCCTACCACATAAAATGAGCAGGGGAGAGGGGATCAGTGGTGGGGGGAAACTCAGCATGCTTTATCTACATAGAATTTATTTTCAGAATGCATCAAGACAAACTTTGGAGCCAAATGCTTCATTGTTTAGGTCAGATTTCAAAAGGCTGGTTGAAATAAGCTCTACATATTCATCAGCAGGCACTGCCAATAAAGACACAAATAAAGCAAATTAATAATTTTTTAAAACTGTCTTCAGAAAATTTCTATGTGGTTTTGATGAACAAAACTCTAACATAAGAAGCAGCACCATTGTCTCAGTGTTTGGGCACAATCATTCTCAAGGACATCTGTGCTGTCTCCTTTTCAAGCTTGGAAGGCTGCTATTGGAATTAAACCCAGACTCCTTTGTTGGGAAAAAAAAATCTGAATTTTTAGATTTCCATTTAAGTTGAGAAACAGCTTTCTCCACTTAAATGCAAGATGCAATTTATTTTACAGTGTTAAATTAATAGCAGTGATTGGCTTGGAAATAAAAAAAAATGTTTTGAATAAAACACCACATATCTATCAAAAGGCTACTATAAAAAAAGTTGTTCTTTGCTAAGGCACACTGTACACTTGCAAATCATTTTATCATAATTCCAGTCATACTATGCAGACTTAACTTTAGCTCAAGCCATTTGACATATGAAAATTCTGAGTTTAAATCAGAAATCAAGATGGTTGAAATTAGGCTTATAAATATGATAGATATTTGCATTAAAAGCTTTCAATATAAAATTGTACCATTTTATCAAGAATAAAACCCATCTGGCAGTATCAACGCAGCAATGATTTATTTAGTGGCCCAGAAAGTGGCTATCAGTAGATATTCCATTTTTCTCAGATGTAAATATTGAGTGAAGTGTACTTCCTTCTTGATAGGAAGTCCAACTCAGAGATAAACTTTTGATGGACTCATTAATAGCCTGGCCTGTAAATCTTATCTCCACTCAGATCTTAAAGCAAATAGCATTATTCTTTCATTATGCAGAGGCCCTCACCATCCTGTTCTGATGCAGTACTTCAGCCTAATGGCCTAAGAATATTAAAACATGAAGAGAAGAAAGGAAATACATTTTTCTTTTTTCCTTTAACACTCACTTCACATGTGCAATTATTGACTCTGAAGCCTTTGGTCTCTGCATACAGAATTCATCCATGCTGTCTCTTCCAAAAACACACCAGACCCCTTCACTCTCCAAACCACCAACGCCTTGGCAGGGGCTGGGGCTAATGTAGAGAAGCTAGATTTGGCAAGAGTGGAAAAGGAGAATTTCTAAGTGTCAGCTGAATGCCACAGAACGCTGCAACATCTTGTTCAGCTCAAGTAAGAATTCTTTCTAGGGGCAATGTGGAATACTGAAAACAAGAAAAAATCAGATGATTTTACAGAAAAACAAAATGATTATTCAGAGAAAAAGAAGAGTTGCAAGAAAAAAGAGGAAGTCTTTAACATTTTTTTTTTCTTGAGTTGTGAAGGGAAGCGCCTAATAGAAATATACACAGATTGGTTTTTAGGTTCTTTTCTTTCTTTCTTTCTCTTTCTCTCTTTCCTTCCTTCCTTTCTCTTCCTTCCTTCCTTCCTTCCTTCCTTCCTTCCTTCCTTCCTTCCTTCCTTCCTTCCTTCCTCTTGTGTGTGTGTGTGTGTGAGATAAATGAACAATTTAGAGGGGTGCTGTGGGGAAGGTGTGGACAAAATGCTTGTCATTGATAATCAATGCTGGGCAAAAAAACAAATCATAAGATACACTCAGCTCTCCCTCTGAAGTAACTTGAACCAAGGAGAAACTCTTCAATAATTTCACATTTTTAATATTCAGAATGCTATTTCCTTATAGAAAATAAAAGTTTATGTTGTATCAGATACTTATTTACCAATTAAAGTTAGAACTAAATATTGATGGATAAATATATATCCCCTTATAAACTGTGGACACTAATACAGCAGTCTTTTCCTCATTGGGATTCAGTTCAGCATGGGAAACTGTCCTTGTATTTTGTTTTTTCTAAAGCCCTTACTATATCACTGTGTGTGTGTGTGTGTGTGTGTGTGTGTGTCTTTTTTTTTGACAAAAAAAAGATGGAAGAAGACCTATGATTAGGACTTTCAAGCAGTCTACAATTATTTAGTGGTAATCAACAACATGAATACCACTGTACTAAGTTGATTTGATGATAAGAGGAAAACAAATAATGTCCCTGACATAACAAGATGTCAACATCAGGAAAAACAAAACCAAACTGCAAGGCAAGTCACTTATCTTTTTTGTTGTCTATTTGTTTGATTTTTGAGAACCCTATACTCACAACAGCAGCCTAATATTTTAATTCTTGTTATGGAAATCAGAGGCCAAATAGGATTTTAGGGAAGTGGAGATCAGAAAAAGACTTTGTGACTTAAGGTGTGGCCTGAAGAGGTCCCCAAAAGGTGGGAGAATATTTTGTAGAAAAGATACTAAAGACCATTTCTGACCAAGAAAGCAGCACATGAAAAGGCTTAGACCTGGGATCTATGCGGGTATCTGGCCACTTGGGCAGGGGACATTAACCTGCCAAGGTGGGGAGGAGTCAGGAAGCACATGCAACAGAGTCAAGGTGAGGGAGCCTAGAAAGCCAGATAGAGGCATTTATATGCACAAATTATTCTTTCATTTCACCCTCACTGACCATTCCCTGAGTTCTTTCTCTGGGCCACATCTTGCATAAGAGCTGGAGCCCCAGAGTGAGACAGACAGGCGTGACCCAGACCACATGGAATAGAGACTAAGACTAAAGGGCCAAACAAGGAATTCCATTCAAGTCAAGTGTTTGCAAATTCCACATGGAGAAGGAAGAGGAGGAAAACATTCTTTATCAAGAAGAATCTGATCTTTGATATCCCTCAATCTTATATGTGGTAAGATATTTTATAAAGGGGTTTATAATATAATAACAGCATGGGAGCTTCGATAATATTTTTTCTTCTAAGACACTCAAAGAAAGTATAATAAGCTAACTTCAAGAAGAATAATCAGGTTTTTCAGATGACCTTTCTAAAATGACTATCAAAAAGACTTCTAGTCTTTATAATGTCTAAGATAAATAATTACACCACTGCAGCAATTTCAGGTCTGGGCTGCTTCCTGAACGCTGCCCCAAATAAAGGTCTACAAAACACTTTCCAAATATGCTAATTAGCTGAGTGGGTTTGTGTGTGTTTCAAACTATATTGAGTTTTAGTGCCAATCTGCTTCAGAGTCAGCTGAGGGAATAAAAGCACAGCTTGATTCGAGGTTAGCAGAGTGAAGGACAAGAGCATTTTGTCCCCTTTCATACCCCATAGCTTCACTGTGATCTGTGCACTACTCTCTAAAGATTAGGCTCTAAGTGGCCACACTTTTTGAGACTTTAACACAAAAGCTTCTGACATCTCTCCTAAAAATATCCGAAAACAATTTGATGTGTTCTTAAAGCTAAAGCATGGAACTACATTTTCCTTCTCCTAGCCCTTCCCAGCCTATTATGGTGATTTCCAAATGAATAGCATTGGGCTGATTGCTTATCGGGCTGGATAATGGCCTAATTTATTATAGAAACCCTAGTCAGACAGAAAAAAATGGCAAAATCCCGCTGATTTATCAAATCTTTTTGAGACATAGGGTCCATGTGCAATAAAAATCTGCTAGAACATGGTGAGCCTATGAGATGGGAGATTTTTGTCTCATTACCACCAGCATTTAAAAATAGGGCACCTCCTCAGGTTGAAATGTCAAGCCCGAGACTGCTGTGCGTAGATGGGTGTGCAGGACACCTAAATAAGTCTTAATAGTGTGCAAACATCAGATACTACACTTGATCTTAGCCAAAAGGCCGAGAAGTGATAGTGTGCAAACATCAGGATTAGTGTTTCTGGGGTCTCTGCTGTGCACAAGTGTCCACCTGTCTTACTCAACTTAAACATAAAAAGCCATTGGTCCTTTTGGGCACAAAAGGTAAGACATACAAAGGACTTCAGAATATTTTCCTTTCACTGGGTATTTGGATCCATGCATTCAATCATTCCTTTTAAGAAGTATTTATTAAACCTCCAGGTACTGTGCTAAGTGAACAAAACAGCAGTGAACAAAAACAAATGTCTCTGGCCAGGATGAAATTTTAAAAACCTGGGTGGGTCAAATAAAAACATGAACATCAACCTGATTTCAAGCTCCGTGAAGTAGGGGACTGTCATTAATATTTTCATTCTCCAGTAGAGTAGCAAAATGACATAAATAATAGAGACAATATACATGAAGAAAATAGAAGTTTTCACAAAAAGAACATAAGGATTAGTTTTAAAGCAGTAATAATAAATACTATCACTTATCAAAAGTACACTATCTGCCTAGCACTAATTGCTCAAAAAAATCTTTTGAAATGAAATGACAGGTGACACTCAGGAAAATCTCCTACATAGAATCTGCAGATCCTCTAATACTGCCAAGTAACAATATTCACTTCTCAGGGCAAAATGATGAGATTAACAGACTACCTATTGATCTTGCTGAAGGCATGCCAAGACCTCTGGTCCTCTTCCAAATACCCACCTATGTCAAGGGAGGAGAATGTGCAGCATCTGAAAGACCTTTGAAAGTTGGTTTCTGATGAGTGCACTATGTCGAAAACACTGGTTTTCATTTTTTTAAGTTTTTTTTTTTCATGTTTGAGAGAGAGAGAGAGAGAGAGAGAGAAACAGAGCATGAGTGGGGAGGGGCAGACAGAGAGAGAGACATAGAAGCTGAAACAGGCTCCAGACTCTGAGCTGTCAGCACAGAGCCCAATGCGGGGCTTGAACTCAAACTGTGAGTTCATGACTTGAGCTGAAGTTGGATGCTTAACCAACTGAACCACCCAAGCACCCCTGGTTTTCAAATTTTTAGTCAGACCAGAAGCACCTGGAGGGACTGTTATAACACAAATTCCAAGGCCATGGCTCTGTACTTTCTGATTCAGCAAGTCCTAGGTGGGGCCAGAAATTTCTAACAAGTTCACAGGTAGGTTGATCAAGCTGCTGGCTCTACTGACTTGCTTTGTCAACCACCTAATTGGGGAAAGCCTGTCTCTAAGAATGTATGCTTTCTAGTTCTTCTGAAGTGGGGTGGGTGAAGGGAGATGAACATGACGATTAGGGAAACTGGCCCTTTATTCTTCCAGAAAAAATAAAAGAAAGAAAACTACAGATAAAATATTAAGGCCACTAATTTAATCTTTGAAAGAAAAATAAAAGGCGTGGAAAAATTATCCTCCACATCCTATCTCTTGCTTGCACTTACAGAACCTGGCTAAAAGCTGCAGGCAAAGCTGTCTGCGGCTCACTGCCATCCCAGAGGGAGCAACTGTAGGTTAGGACTCAGGGACAGGTGCAACCACAGAAGACAGCTGGGAGCCCCACAAAGAATGTTCAGGTGTTATCTGCCAAAGTGATTATTAGGGGATATAGGGAAAGAAAGCCCTTTGACTGATCTTGGTTTCTCATTATCCTGCAATTTCTATTTCATTTCTAGAGAATAAAAGTATCGTCTTATCTAAAGATGAGAAGGACGGGGCACCTGGGTGGCTCAGTCGGTAAAGCGGCCGACTTCAGCTCAGGTCATGATCTTGCGGTCTGTGAGTTCGAGCCCCGCGTCGGGCTCTGTGCTGACAGCTCAGAGCCTGGAGCCTGTTTCAGATTCTGTGTCTCCCTCTCTCTCTGACCCTCCCCCGTTCATGTTCTGTCTCTCTCTGTCTCAAAAATAAATAAATGTTAAAAAAAATAAAGATGATAAAGACACCCAAATTCTGAAACATCCTAAGATTAGTAGGTTTTTTCAATCACCTCAGTTTTACAAATTAGGAATCTGAAGCTCAGAGAGGTTATGCAGCACCACCATGGTCACAAAACAAGGAAGCAAAGAGTCTGGATTCGATTGAGATCTATGTAGCTCCAGAGACCATACATCTATCCATTGTATTATTCTATCACTGCCCACACTATGTAGCCTCAATTTTTTTTTAACGTTATAAAACTCTTATCAGGTACATACTATGTGTCAGGTACTGATATTTATGTTAGCTCATTTAAAAAAATCCTGAGAAAGAGGTATTATATAATCCCAAGTTTATAGATTTTAAAAACTGAGGATTAAATAACTTGTCAGACTTTGCAGAACCAGTGGCAGAAAAAATGAACTCAGCATCTTTAGCTTTCTTCTTTCCTAATACCAGTCACCTTTCACCATTCTTTCAAATTGGTCTGTCTCTCGCTTCTTATTTCTAATTATGTTTCCATGAAATTAGGTCCTCAGAATCAAATTTAATATGTAAATGAAATATCTAAGAACATAAGATATCTACTGTTGAGTACCAATTATTATAGAAAGGTAAGAAGAATTCCACCACATTGAAACTGTGGCTAATGGCTGCATTAAGGATGATTTATATCTATATTAGAGTTTCAGTTAATGCGAAATAAAATGTATCCTTACCTTTTTTTCCACTTTCAAAATGAAATGAACCTGAATAAATTATTATGAATTGTATACTTTCCAATGACAGTTTTTTTTGCAGTTAAACTGACTGATTAAATGTTATCATCTGATGAAGAAAAAATTTTCTTGAGATAACTGACCAGGCAACGGAGTTAAAATTTTCTAAGAAAACCAAGTCATCCACTCTGACACAAGATGAATTGTTTTAAGCTAAAGGTCATTTTCTTGCAGTATACATGGCTATCATTACTGATGTGTAATGGGGGTTTTCAAGCTATGTATTCTTCCCTAACATCATTTAACAGCATGAGTAATATATTTATAGTTCCCATGTCTCGTTAAGGGCAAATGTAATGCCAGGACAGGTAGGGAAATGAATAACAGTGGTTAACAATGGAATGGTTAGAGTTAAAACAAACAAAACTGGGTCATTACTGGAATATAGGGAACTAGGAGAGAGGGCAATTCACATACTTTAGAAAATTCCAAACAGCTACAAATGCACTGGCTCTACAAACAAACAAAAAGAGCAAAACGAACAAACAAAACCACAATTCTTTCCTTCCTTAAAGTCCAACAGGATAAAGAAAGATCTCTATGGCACTATTACTAGTAATTGATAATGTAGTGCAAAGTACTGCCTTTTGTATAATACTTTTTTGCAAGCTATTTGTTTGCATCTGTCTTTGGAGGGTAACTGAAAGGAACCACCTTTAAAATGTTTTATTTCAGTCAGAAAATTCTTTTATCTAGTATTCCAAGGAAGTCCACTCTGAGCTCTGAGTTTCAGAAGCATATTCACCTTTACTTCGGCATCTCTTCAGCATACTACCACAAACAGAAACAGAGTGATTACTTACCTAAACACATCTGTCCAGGGGGCCTCCTCCTGACTCCTCAGCAGTGTCTGGGTTCTGACTGGTCAAAGCACTGAGTCCTAGATGTTCACTGCCCCTATTAAGACCTGTACTTTGGAGTTCTTGAGACTCTGTTTTAAACACCTGCTTAGATGGCTCACTAAAATCAACAGGGGGGTTTTACTTTCTCACTGACATTGTGCAAATGTTTGTTCACTGAGGGGAAATGGCTGAGAGGGACAGACGGAGAGCTGTGAAGAAATTAAAGGACCTTTAATGGATTAAAAACAAAAAGCCATTCTGCTCTCCAGGGTGCACATTTATTTAGCTAGATTTGCTTAAAAGTATTCTCAAGTTTCCAAATTCAGTAGCCCAGAATGACTTTAAATAGTTTTTTTTTTTTTTTTTTCTGGTCTGTTGGTGAGATATGCCTTTGTATGATTATTTTAATGATGATTATCTATATGGTAATTGTAATGTAAAGCTAATATATAAGTATGGCAGAACATGTGAATGAATTATACAAGTCAAATGTCTCCAGAGTATTTTGAAAAAGCACTTTGGCTACATTTTTAAGTCTAACTAAACACTCCTACAGACATAAGAGTTATTACTCTTTGGCAAGATTCATAAGAATGGGTAAAGTTAAAAAGAATGACTTTCTGATAGACTTCTGACAGCAATTAATTTTACAAGGGACACATTTATATCCTAAATCCCCCCAAAACACTTTTTAACTACATAACAAGATGCACTTTTTAAAGACAAATACTTCCACTAAAATTTATAATGATCTGAACTGTAGAAGAAATACAATTAAATTGCTTCTTTACAATTCCTTTTCACAAGGTAATTTAATTGCATTTTCCCCAAACCATGAATAATTTTCAGTTATTGTCCAGGTTTAACAAGAATTACAGAAACAGAGTCTTAAAAGTTCTAGTTAAAAGGGTATTATCAGAGTTTATTGTTGAGGAATTACAATTGTTATAGACCAATGACAATATTTATGTTCTTTTTTCATACTTGGTTCTACAAATGCAAGCCAGAAATTAGGGAAGATTCATTGACAACATTTTACTTCCATTGTGGCAACAATTTTCCTTTCCTGGTGGTCGGCTGAGGAAACAGTGGTTTATCTCCTCCCCATTCCTCAGTATATACTTTTGCCCAAAGAATTCAAAGTGTAGCCATAAAAGCAAGGGAAAGAACTAAAAAAGGAATTAAAAAACCCTTTATCATCTTTGATAAAAAAAATACTTCCTAAATACCGAATCGGGAAACCCATTTCTAAGGCAAAAGGATGTAGTCCAAACATGTAAAATAACTTAATATTCAACAATGTAGAAATTCCTTCATAGTCAGAGTCCAGTCTTCTTTAGGCTCACACAAAACTATATCACATCACCTTTCTGTTTTAAATTGACAAGATATTATACTTTTCCTAGTGACATGTGATAAACTTCTTGCTATGGAAGAACTCTTCAAGTTTAATAATAAAAATCAATAGTCTCAAAGAATTTAGATGACCCATCAGTCCTTTCTTTTGGGAAAACAAAAATTAATTTATTCTAACGATCTTCTTTGAGGTTAAAGGGCTGAAGTGATGAAGAACTATTAGGCAATATCTTCGGGATGACAGAATTACTATGGTTACCACCACAACCACCACCACAACCACCATGATTATTTTAATTTTCTCTTTTTAAATTTTGCTAAAAACAGTTTGGGAGAAAATGCTATCAGTTAAGGTATACTGATTTAAAAGCAAACCAGAAAAGAAAATCAGCTAATCAAATAAATATTAATGTAAATTACTTTGAGGAGAGAGGAAGGTTAATTCCACATATAAGAACTAATGTTCAAGTTAAAAATTCAAGTTAAATCCACTTTTAAAGGACTCTGACATAGCACTCTGACCAGTTTTGGAAGTTTAATTAGTGATGTAATTACATCTACAACTACTGATGACACAGACTAGAAATTCTATATTAATGAATTATAATAAAATTTACTTTAATTAGTTAATTTATCTAATTAAAAGGTACTTATGTCACTAGAGTCTGAATTCCATAAGTTCAGGAACAATGCATTATACCCCTCATGTCCACGAAAACCCAAACATTCTTAGCCCTTTTAGGAACTCAACATGTGTGAATTGATTTGAAATTTCTACTTAATTGACAACATAAAGCGTTAAAGCTGAAGGAAACATTTTAATAAATTAATTAAATACATTATTCATTAGTTTAATAAACAATTCTGAGCACCCACTCTGGGCTAGATACTATGATAAGTTTTGGGAATTCAAAAATGAGTAAGACATTTAAAAGTTCTTTGGCTTTTAAAATAATTTCCAAAAACTGATTGTAATTTCTATGTAATTCTAGGTACTTAAAATGATACTGTGATTGGATCTTTAAATATTATAAAAATTTTACTCAGAGGGGTGCCTGGGTGCCTCAGTATGGCAATCATCCGACTTCTGATTTTGGCTAAGGTCATGATCTCATGGTTTGTGGGTTGGAGCTCCACAATGGGCTCCACGCTGACAGTGCAGAGCCTGCTTGGGATTCTCTCTCCCTCCCTCTCTCTCTGTCCCTCCTCCACTCATATGCCCTCTCTCAAAATAAACAAACTTAAAGTTTAAAAAAAATTACTGATGCATCCAATAACATTTTCAGGGAAATTACTCAGGGAAATATGTGCTGGCATATCAAATCTGTGTGAAGTTTGGGGATACATAATATAGAAGAAATGAATAGTCATTACTCTCTAAATTCCCAAATTTCCTAGTATAGTAAATATTCATTTACAGTGGATCCAAGTAACCTTAAGCTTTGTCTTTTAAACTCCACCTACCCAAGCTCCACCTACGCAGCTTTGACTTCCCCATTCTACCACAACTTCCATACTGAATAGAGTTCATTCAGCCACTGAGTCTCATTTTGTAGATAAACATTCATATGAGTTTCTTATTTAGTCCTAATTACTGCTCTGCATTTACAACTTACTATGCTTTTGCATACATCTCTCAGTGTAGGCTTTTCTTGTCTCTGTCTCCAAAAGTCAACTTCCTATTAGCATACTTTGGGCCATGTAACCCGTCTTCTGGCCTAGCATCCTCTTTTCCCCTTCTCTCCAATAATTGGAATCCCACTTGGATACTGAAGATGTTTTCTCCTTTCTCTGAGCTTCAAGGAGAAGCTCTCCACCAGTCCTCCATTTCACTCATCACATCTTACACACGACCATTTGTAATCTGTATCTGTATACTTCACTTAGTCACCAATACTGCAAACTATCTGTGGGTAATACCTATGCCTTGGACCTTTGTGGATCATCCCTAGAAGTTAGTACACTGATGTGGATAAAGTCAATTTATTTTGTTGAATGATGTGTTAATGGTAACTTGGGGGCAGGGTATAATTTTAAAGTGTATTCTGAACATACACACATTGTAAATATAGTGTTAGTCATATTTTATTGAAAAATTTTAACTCTTCAAAATTAAACATTTATTAGCAGTATATAGGATAAATGCCTAGTAATTAGAAAGGTCTATTCATTAGGGCTTTCATTTTCTAATTATTCTGAAACATATCCAGAAATATACTGAAATTATCTCAGGTATATATGCTAGGTTTAATTCTAAACAGGAGTGTTCTCCTTTTTCTGACCTAATTTTTATATGTTATCAATTCATCATTTAAGATGAGTTGATCTTGTAAGTTTGAAATTTTGCAAAACAGGAAGTTTTTTTAAAGTCCCAAACTGTCTTATTTATTTATAATTTGACTTCCTTTTAACTTAATTTGGATATGCAGGCTTTAAAATGGTCTTACATGGTCCAGAATTACACAAAGTTCTAAAATACAGCAGTATCCTTTTAAGCAGGACTTTATAAATATGAATAATAAATTATGCTGAATAAATGAAATTATCATTAATTCAGTTTGTGAGAAATATGTAGTATATGTCACATTGTTAGATATGGGTGTGCCTAAGGACATCTCTGGTATAATTCTAATTTCATATTTATTTAAATTGTCTTTATCTTTTCCATAAAGAACTTGGAGAAAGGAAAAAAAAATTAACATGTACAGAGTCTTTAAAAACATATGGGGGAGCTTTAAAATTCTCAGGAGGGATGGTGCAAAATAATTTCCAAGTACAAGGATTTCCTCAGTTTGAACAGAGATGTCACACTCAATTCCTTTATTCACCCATTAATCCAAATATATTAAACACTCATTACATTCCACACATAAGGAATTATACTATTGTTAAAAAGCTCTTTGTATATAATGTTCTAGTTCAGTAAGGAACTCCACTTTTATTTCTAATAGGCCTACAGCATGCTTATGTTTTTCTTTAATAAAAGAAACTCATTTGCAGTGTAGAGAATTTTAAAATTTTAGAAAAAGTGTTAAAAAAAATCTCATAACCACTACTCAGAGATACCTACCCTTAACTTTTTCACACATTTCCTAACTTTTCCTCTGATGTGTTTATGTGTCACATAAATGGGTTATTATTCTCTGTGACATTTTTATATTTCTTCTCTACAAGGAGTCTTTTATTCAAGGAATAGTCTCTACTTCATAGAATGCTTTCCACTTAGTGGGAGAGATAGAGATGAGGCCAGAAGATTAGCTAAAATAAAATGAGACTGTATGCAGTATAATGCACATATACAGAAAGATCCATCCATCAGTCTGGGGAAGCAAACACAAATGCTTGAGCTGAAGGTTGAGGAGTGTGCCAAGAGACCTCTGATGGGGATAGGGGATAAGAAAGAAAGTTGCTGGACTGGATACCTTGGATCTAATGGATACGTTAGAGGTGCTACAGAACTACCAGTAGAATGGGAGAGTACTTCTGGAGCCTAAGGGACAAAGCAGAGGGTGTTACAGCTATGTCTTGCTAAGTAGCTAAATCTTTTGTCTAGGCTGGTACACAAGAAAAAAAATTACAGTTAATAAGAAAGAAAATATAACACTCTCATTGCTGATACCCTTAAAAATCCCCCTCTTTATCCACTCCAATGCCCAATATGAGTCCCTTCCAACCTCTACTTTAAGTCCCCAATGCCATAGGGCTAGAGAATATACTATCAGAAGCTTTAAAGACTTTGGAGGTGACCAATGTTTTATCTACAGTGAAACCTTGACAACGTTAAGATCTAGTGCTAGATGTTCAGTATAATCAGGGTCTTGATGATGATAATAATAATTAACAGTAATATCATCTAATTCTTAAGGTTGTTATAAGGGTCAAATATGGTAACATTTGTTAAGTGCTAAGAATGGTGCTTGGCACATAATAACACTATATACATTGTTGTTAAAGTCAATATCCCCAAAGCATCAGGGGGAAAATATTAAATAAATATAAACATACAAGCAAACAACAACAACATAGTAACTAAAATTCCTGCAATAGAACACAATCCATGTGTTTTGAGGTAACTGCCAATTCATTACACAGTTATTTCTAAATGACTTCAAATCATAAGACGTATCAATCTAATACTATTTCTATGGATGAATTAAAAAGGTAAAGCATCCAAGTTGATTATAATTAAACTCATTTCAGGTCTGATAATTTTGGCAGTTTTAGAGTAGGAAAATACAGAGGTTCTGAGTCATTTATGAAATGAAGGGGTCTGTGCTTTGAATTGCCATAGCCTCATTTTAAAGAACTTGTAGAAATGCTCAGAAATATTTGCATTCTAGAATATTTTTGGCATTATATAAAAGATGCTTAATAAACTGCAAAAGATTGAGTAATTTTTCAAAACACCCAGACTGCAGCTGTTAGGTCATTCTTATTCCAGATATTCTATATTGTACATGGAAGAAAAACCCCACAAGTATTTTTCTGTATTTATAGCCAAAGGCTGGTCACTGGAAATTTATGACACTGCAAAAAACAATGCTGACCTTGCAAGTGCCTCCAAGAAGAGAGTAGATTCAGAATCCACTGAATGAAATCAACTTGACTCCAGCCTACCCCACCGGTTTGTGACCTAATTTTTAAAAAATTCCTTAATTCAATATATAATAAAGCTCCCTGAGGGCAAACAATCTGCCTCTTGTATGTTTTTCTGGAGCCCAGCATAGTATTTTGGCACATTACACATGCTTAATAAGTATTTGTTAAGTTAGTTAAAAATAAACACAACCAATAGCATCAACAAAGCCTGTTTTGTATTAGAGCATCAGATGTTTTACAAAGAAATCTTAGCTCAGATGTCATCCTTATTTCTGACTTTCATTTATTCAATATTTCTACAAAATTTCTAAGAAATAGGTAATTCTACTTATTTTTTTTTCCCTAGGACAGAACCTTAAGCAGTTTAAACTAAACATCAAAATAAACACGTATCATGATATGAATTCCATGTCACATGATTTGTACACAGTAGTTATAATTCTCACAAGCATTCTGCAAAATGGATATTTTCCATCCCTATTTTATAGATGAGGACACTGAGGCACCAAGTGCACATAGTTCACATAGGGAAAAAGGGACAACTTTAGGATTCTGTTATTCTACTTTTTTTTAAATGTTTTTGTTTTATTTTTGAGACAGAGAAAGAGCATGAGTAGGGGAGGGGCAGAGAGAGAGGGAGACACAGAATGGGAAGCAGGCTCCAGGCTCTGAGCTGTCAGCACAGAGCCCAATGTGGGTGTTGAACTTATGAACCTTGAGATCATGACCTGAGCCGAAGTCGGATGCTTAACTGACTGAGCCACCGAGGTGCCCCTGTTCTTCTATATTAGCTTTGAAATCATCTTACTGCTTAGGATCTTGCCTTGAGAATATATTTTGATAAAATGTGGTATAAATGAATCCTAAAATAAATGTTATATCCCCACCCCAAATGAGAAGGTGCTAATAAAGTATTTTATTCCTTTATTTTTTCTAGTAAGAGATCATCTCTCTCTTATTTCCACAGAAGGATGCTTAGCAAAAGAAAAAAAAATCCTTAATACCATCAATGGAAAGAAAATGAATCCCAATCAGTTCCCTGTGGGGCTCTTCCTTGACAGGAATGGACACTCTGACCACTAACACATTGCTACCATTTTGATTTCTTGAGTCCGTTAAGCAGCACAAGAATCCTTTACATTTTCAAATACTATGTTGAGAAGTGGGAATCTGTGAGCACTAAGGAGGTGTCTGTCAAATGCATGTTAGAAATGCATATATCTGTAAGAAAATTATCAAATGGATGGAGTTAAATATTGAAATTGGTAGGACCCCAAATATAGTGTATGTTAAAAAGCCTTGTCAGCTGTTCATACCAAAAAAAGGGGGTATTCTAGATTAGTATATATAAAATATTTTTTATCCTAGCACATTTTGTACCCAGCAGTTTTCTTTTAACTAGAAAATCCTCTAGTAATACCAATCCCTTCACCAAGACAAACTTTCTTAAGCCTCTTCCTTGTTGTTAATTTCTTGTTATGTGGAGCAGATTTCCTTGGCATTACTATACAAAATTTTGAATTAAATAGAACTAGGCTATCCCCAAAACTTAGTATATCTGGAAATACTAAAGTTCTATTAATGTAATCTCCTCAAAAATGAGATATTCTGTGAAAAAGCTGACTTAGCATATGATAGTTCCTCAATAAATGTTAATAATTATTGTTGTTATTGCATTATTATTATTATTATTATTATTATTATTATGTCCACATAATCAAATCCCCATGCTAAAATTCAGCATCTTTCTTCCAGTGCTTTCCTCTTTATAACTTTCAAGTTTGCTGTTGGGAAATAAGAATCATACTTTATCCCTATCAATTACATTACATCTTGAAAACTAAGTTGCTCAATACTGATTTTGATTTTACTTTTTCCCAGTCACTTTGTACTGTGGGATTCTGGTAAAGGTTAGCATGGGACCAACAGAACCAATAGAACCAACAGAACCAACAGCTCGATAGCTAGGGACAAAAACCCCAGGAATTAGGATTCTGAATTGGCTGATGGTTAAACTAACCTAATGGGTGGTGGAAGCAAATAACAGGTCAGTTAATTTTTCTACTTCAGTCAAATTTTATTTCATATTCATAGAATTATTCAATAATAGCCCAAAGTTGAAAAGATGACAGACTTTGCAAATTTAGCACCAACTGCAGCTAGACCCAGCCCAATCTAGAGTCCCAAAGAATTCAAATTCTAAGCAGAAGGCCTTGCAAGTGGATGGAAGCTTATAATTCTGTGTTGTTATTTAGATAGTCTAATGTAAGCCTGACTTCTTAAAGGTTGTGTGTATTTGCAGGAATAGAACAGAACTAGTAAAACTAACTCTCCTTTTCCTGCCCCTCTTGGATTGCAATTATTCAGTGGGAAGGCCTGATCCCAAATAAAGATCCCACAGTTAAAAATGTTGAAATGTAGAAGTGCGTGTGTGTGTGTGTGTGTGTGTGTGTGTGACACACACACACACACACACACACACACACATATATACACACACACTTTTTTTTTTGGTGACTGTAAAACTCAACCTTAAATAAATGAAAACAAGTTTTTTTCTATTTGATGAAAATTTGGCAAAGATATTTTTTTTCCTTAAAGCACTTCCAAAAGTGTGTGACTTTATTATAATAATTAAAAATTCTACTCAAAAGGCACAAAAAATACTATGGTCCAGTGATGGGAACTACTATTTCCAATATTTTTATATACTTTAACCAAATGCTTTACAACTAAAATTCAATTAAACACAACAAATACTTTTTAATATCTACTATATATCAAGCACTGTAGTAAACATGAGGAAAACCAAACAGATAACGCTCAGTGCCTGCTATAAGTACAGAAATATTCACCTTTTGGTTTTCTTTGATATTTCTTTGGATATATTAAATTCACATTATAATACCAGTATTTGTTCATGAGTTCCCCATTCCTTTTAAAATCTTCTTGTCACAAAACTTAAAGTAAGTATCTACAATTTTAATGAGATAAAATATGCCAGTTTATCACAACTGATATATTTCCAAAAATCGCCCGCCATCTCAACATTTGCCTACCATTCGGCTTTCATATGTCCAAGCAGTAACATGGTGGAAGAGACAGACATTGACTTTTTATGTGCTTAGGAGGCAATTAAGCTTATTCCCAATGAATCCAAGGTATTAGTGTGGTGAATGAGTCCTAAGGAGTATATGTGACGTGCATTTAAAACAAATGTGATTCTTTTATTGGCCAAAGAGTGTTACTGGCTAAATACCGTAATACTTTTTTAAAAAGATTATTTATTTATTTTGAGAAAGAGAGGAGTAGAGAGGGAGTGAGAATTCCAAGCAGGTTCTGCATTGTCAGGGCAAAACCCAACGCGGGGCTTGATCCCACGAACCCAGATATCATGACCTGACCCCAAACCAAGAGTCGGATGCTCAACCGACTGAGCCACCCAGGCATCTCTGTTATACGTTTGATTTATTTACTTCCCCTTTTCTCCCTCCACACATCCACAACAGTAATTTTCACATTTTGTTTTTACTGAAGTATTCAGATTTCAGTTTATCTAATTTGTCTCTCTTTTCCCATTAGAACTTAACAAACTCATCTGCAGGATAGTGTCCTTGTTGACTGTTGTCTTGCTTGATTTAACACCTCCCAACACACACACACATAAACATGTCTTGCAGTTATTTTTCTCTACTGGTTCTTCTAAACAAACTAGACCAAGGCTTGACTGTGGACATACCAAGACACTTTTCCACTCTGGGCTTAGTTCTTAGCAGGTCAGTTAAAGGATGGTAGAGACCATAAAAAATTCTACTTTAAGAGCTGAACTTTTTGTTCTGCCTATTCAAATGCTGAACTTCTTTCCAAACCCAGATCAAATTCCACCATCCATCCCCACACACCTTTCCTAGATCATTGCACTCCAGTGTTTCCTTCTTAGTTTGAGTTCTACATGCTTTCAGTCTTTGACAATTTAACAGATAATTATATATATGTATATGGATATATGCATATATATTTCTATGTGATGACCTTTCATTGTTTTCTGAGTTCCCATTTTGCCCTTCTGCTTAGCCTGTAACTTTCTCGAAAACAAGGTGATGATTATATTTTATTTAGAGCACTTGAATGATAATAAGCATACAGAGTTTTAGGAAATATATATTGATGACTGCCTCATATAATATCATACTCATAAAGCCATGAGTGAAATTTATTATATAGTTAGCAACAAGTCAGAGGGTACTTAGCAAAGTCAGGTTCTGTAGGAAGAATGAAAAATCCAAGAACATTAGAGAATTAGTTTTCTCGGCAACAATCTACTGAGATGGAGCCATATAGGCATTCTATAAATGTTAGCTGATTGTGATCAACATGTTTTACTTCCAAGAATTCACATCCAACCAGCCGCCACTCCTCTACCTCCAATGTTAGATTACAAAAGGACTCTAAATCCGTTTTCAAGGTTTGGCTTCCCTGCTTCTCTAAATTCTATTTTTGAAGGTAGGAGGCATCGTGGTAGTGAAAAGAGATACTGTCTTAAATATATCAAAGTAATACAGTAAGTGCCTGAAAACAAGGGGACTTAAAAAGTTATTGTCAATAAGAGTCAAAAACAGGAAAAACAAATGCTGCCTTTGGCAAGTTCAACATTACCAGAGTCCACTCTTGTTGCTTCAAATTTTCATCAGTTCCAGCCCCTCACCTGCCCTCTTCCCTGCCCCTGCAAACGCATGTGGGGATGAGTGACATTTTGAATTTCTCCTGTGAATAGATAGTCCTGTGGAGAAACGTTACAAGTTTTAGCAGGTGCACTGGGTTTGTTTTTGATGTTTATTTTTGTTTTGTTTTGTTTTTCATCAAGTAGTTTCTCTGCTCAATTGCTGAGCCTGACACACAGAAGTTACTTCTCCTTCCCTATGCCTTATAGCTCTAGACCATGTGACACAGACAGCAGTTCCTGCTTTGTTTTGTTTTATTTTTCCTTAATAGAAATACACATGGGCTTGCTATACTGGCTTTTAATAAACACTGTGTGTCTAGAACTCCAAGGATCTCAGGGGCTACCAGCCCTTTAAAGTGATGGAGCTATAAGGATTTAATTAAGGGAAGATGTAAATACACATACATATGTACATGTTTCCTTTTATGCCAACCACAGAATCCAATAAATACTATGGCTTACTAGATTGTGCCTGTGAATCTTTCATAAGATACACTTGGGGGAAAAGCTCTCTTCAGAATAGCTTGTGCCAGATCTATAAATTCATCAGGTAGGTTTTTACTTTCCTCCAAAATTTTGAAGTACAAAGAAATATTTTAGTGATGCCATAAATACAACATTTTTACAAAGTAGGTGAAAAACTGTTCATGTTTATTTTAGAGCACTGTAATGGTTAATGCTACATGTAACTTGACTAGACGACGGTGATGAGTTATTTGGTCAAACACTAGTCTAGATGTTGCTATAAAGGTGTTTGCAGATGTGATTAGCATTTACAATCACTTGACCTTAAGTACAATGGATTACCCTCCATAACATGGGTAGACTTTTTCAAGTCATTTGAAGACCTTAAGAACAAAGACTTAATTTTCCCAAAGAAGAAGGTCTTCCACTTCGAGACTGCAACACAGAAACTGTGGCTGAGTTTCCAGCCTTTAGATTCAAGACTGAACCAACTCTTAGATAAATCTCCAGATTGCTGGCTTACCCTAGGGGTTTTGGACTTAACAGCCTCCAACTGCATGAGCTAATCTCAGTTTCTCTCTGTGTCTCTCTCTCCCATTGTCTCTCCCCACTTCCTCTTCTATATCTATATCTATATCTATATCTATATCTATATCTATCTATGCCTCTGCCTAATACACTCTCTAAACCCAATGTCTAAAATAATCTGCATATAAGCAAGCCAAGGCAATTTTTTAGTTTATTTGCAGTTATTACTCGTTATTTTATTCTCTCTGTTACTGTATAAGGCTGGGTGCTAGTCTACACAGTATGATTTCAAACCTTTAGCCCCCAGAAAATATCTTATTTTCCCCATAGTGTTGAAATTGCTTTCATAAACAGGCAAATCTCTTCATTTAATAATCTAAGATCAGCCATATGATGTTATATGCAGTACATGAAGGTATAAATGAAAAGACTAAGGTCGGATGGAAGTTCCAGGAGGACAGGTAGGACTTACTTGCCAAGAAACTCTTTCCTAGGTTTGTCTATGGTCTACTCTATGAAGGGATAAATGTGTAATTAGAATTTAGTTTCCACTGTTGCTTTTCTTGTTATTCTGAAGTGCCTTGGGTGTGCCTATAGGCATCTGTGGATCTGAATATCTGTTACAGGAAAAGAATCATGTCAAATTGTGTTAGAATAGAATTAAAAAGATGTAAGGAGGCATTCTTTTACTTGCAACTGATCTCTGGCATGTTCTAAGTTCTGCTATGCAGGAGTCCACATATATTGGGCTATGGGAGAAATAAAAATACATTTTTCAACATTGGTTAAAAGATGCCTTCTGTCCCAGTACTCTGCAATAGCAATAGAAAATGAATTCCAAAGACATGGAAAACAATGACACAGACAAATAGCTCTCTTTGCTACAATTCTATAATTAGATATGGGAATAGCTATAATATCTGCTTTACAGTTAAACCACAACACATTCAAAAAGTAGAGGAGTTGTTTTTTGTTTGTTTGTTTGTTTTTAAGTAATCAACCAGAGATACAAGATGAGAATTAGAATGTTTTATAAAAGTATTTCAACCTTTATATGGGAGCTCTTGGGGGATTTAATTCCACTAACCTAGTATCAGGCCATTTCCCTATATTTTCCTCTGGGCAATGGATTAGGAGTAGTATTCTGAAAGACTGAGATGATACTACATTTTTTGCTGAACAAGCCAAATTAACTAAACTCAAGGAAAATAAAGGTATTTTATAGACTGGCATTAGCAGTATTGATATTTTACATGTAAACTTTCGTAATTCATTAGCATTGGAATATACGTTCCATTATCTACTTTTTATTTTTTTAAATATTTTTTATGTTTATTTATGGAGGGGGAGGGGCAAAGGAAGAGGGAGACACAGAATATGAAGCAGGCTCCAGGCTCTGAACTGTTAAAACAGGGCCTGACATGGGGATGGAACTCACAAACTGTGAGATCATGACCTGAGATGAAGTTGGCTTAAATGACTCAGCCACCCAGGCGCCCCTATACGTTCCATTATCTATTATTGTATGTCCCACAGAGCAATGCAGAGGACATGGTAGGCACTCACCAATATTTGTTGCATGAACAAGTGAGCACTTTTTAAAAAGAGGATCTCATTTAATCCTTTTTATGGTTTCTGAGGTTCTATATATTTCAAATAAAGAGATTTGGCTTCAAACGGTCAAGAATTTGCCTTAGGTCACATAGACAGCAGATCAGGCATTCTACATTTTATTTTGTTTTCAGAATAACAGTATATCCTTCCTAGACACAAAAAAGTGGAATTTGACAGTGATCACCGATCTTGGAACTTTGGTCTAGAGAAACATAGTGAAAATAATTTTGTGGATCACTCAAGGAAAAAGATAAACTACACGAAAAATCAATACAGAGATGTACTAACTTGAACCAAGTGAAAGCTGCCACAGATATCAAGTTTTAAACAATGCCTTAAGAGGCCCTTCCTCATATAGTTATGACTGGAGAAGACACAAGTTGAGGCAAGATATAGTATTGCCAGGAAACAGATAAATCAAGAGATGTACACCAGATTTGAAGGCTAATTATAGATTATTAAGTAATAGCCTATTATCAGCTAAATAAGATAAATGCATTAAATCAAGCTCAAAACTTGATTCAGATAAACTTATCTGAAATTGTCTAAGAATAAGCCAAAAGATATTTTTCTTTTTTTTTAATTTTTTTTCTTTTTTTTTCCTTTTTTTTTCAACGTTTATTTATTTATTTATTTATTTATTTAATTTTTTTTTTTTCAACGTTTATTCAAAAGATATTTTTCAAAAGTAAAGACTGGCAATTTGAGAGTCCTCTCTGCTTAAAAGCATAATTCATTAAAATCTCAGACAGATAGATACATATTACCTAATCTTAACCATTTTCTGGAAGTTTTATTTTCTTTTTTAGCAATCTACTCCCCTTCTTGCCTCTAAAAGCAGACCATCTATTTGCCTATAATACATTCTGTTGCAAGATTGTGTTGCAAGATTTCTCCCATGCTCTTGCTTAAAGAAATAGAAGAGTACTGAATAATGTTTCTAGCAAGCTAAATACTATTTAGCCATAAATTTTCTGAAATACAGCATTTTCCTTTATTTTGGTTGGCCACTGCTACTTTTCCTATGCAATATTGGGAACTGATCATTAAGATGTCTTTGTTCTCATTATGCTGATGAAAGTAGGACTAAAAACAATGAAATACTACTGATTCCATAAGAAAAGATATAGAAGTTTTTCTCTGTTAGCACAAGACTTCTGAATTATGAAAACAAGGTATGGGCAAGATCAAACAAGGCTGGGAATGTATTAGACTCTAATTTGAGTTGGGGAAAATTAAATTTATGCAATAATTAATAAGCCAAATAATGACCATGGGATTTTATGAAATTAAAAACACATGAAATTTTCAGTAAAGGGTAATGATTTTCAAAAGAAAATTATTACTAAATGCTATAACAGATTCTTGAATAATACACCCTCATGCAGTATAGCATCCACCAAAAGCATGCATCATTCAAAACAAAACAACATTTCCATGAAAAATGACTTATAACCTTATAGTGGAATTTATGTTTTTCTAGACTTATAACCTTATAGTGGAATTTATGTTTTTCTAGACTCTGAATTTGATTAAACTGCCTAGCATATCGAAAACCAATTTCCTAACATTTCAGTATATATATTCACTTATACATTTCCTTTCTTTATGTAAAACATCGGGTGATATTTTCTCACTAAAATCAGACACATTTATATCAAACTTAAGACCATCATTATGTTTGTTTTTACCGTGCTGCTCTGGTGAAATTTTAAAAGTATACAATAACTTCATTTATGAGGTTCCTACCATTTGTCAGAGTTTTATATGCATTATCTCTTGCATAAAATACTGCTTTCAGTATTTTAGAAGAAGAAAATAAATTTCAGAGAGTTTAAGTAATAGCAATAGTGACATAGCTGGTAAATGATAAAACTGATTAAACCATTACTTATCAGTCTCCAGTGTAATTTTTTCTCAGGCCACCCAGAGAGAAACAGCAAACCATTAAAGGCTTTATAGGTACTCGGTCTTACACAGGGAGATTGAACGCCAAATCACTTACCATGGAGTTATAAAAGAATCCATGTACACCCACAGTATTTTTATGGTCACCTTGAGGAGTGTTCCAAATTCCTGAAAAATAACCATCTTTGGAATTTGGGAACAAGAAATTGGAATTCACAGGACTTTGAGGGAATTCCTTAAACCCAAGTTAATCTGTATTTTTAATAACATTTTTGTGTTTTTAAATAATAATAAGTGGCCATGAAAACCAGTATTTCTGTGACAGGATTATAAAAAGTTTTAGAGATTTTCTGTAAAAAAATATGTATACATATACACATATGTATACACACAGTTTTTTAATTATTACGAACAAACATATTGTGGTAATATTATATATTTCAATAACATAAAAATACACTTACCTTATACAGATATTTAATAGAAAACTTTAAAAGAGGAGAATATCAACACAAAATATACTCAGAAAAAATTTAAAATTGTAAGATAATATCATACCTATTTAATATCTAAAAGTCACCATTTTAAAAATGATACTTTAAAGTACACAAACTAATTGCTCTGATGGTCCTGATCTTTGTTTTATTACAAATATAAAATAGATTTTTTTTTCATTTTACTTTTAGTAAAAGTGACTTTTAGTCTACTTAAGAGTGAATCCAAAGTAATGTTCAGCTTGGGTATTAAGTTATATGTTGCTTTGTGTAAGCTCATTTCCTCTTTGAATACCATATATATATATTTATATAATATATAAATATATATATTATATATACATATATTTATAATATATAATTTATAGCTCTTCCCTGATTTTTGTTTCACTGTTGAAATCAAGGTTGTTTTTGCAAAATTCAGGTTTTAAATTATTTTCAGATTTTACACTGAAGTTGTCCACAACAATATTTTACATCTTCTCCTTGCATTTTGTTTGTTAAAATATTTATAAACAGTGATAGCAAGTAGTCAAACACTCGAAAACATCAGCGAACATTACTGAGTAGTATTCAAATAATATAAAATATGGTTGTCTTAGCAAAGTTAACAACACTGCACAGATCAAGTGCAGAAATTGCCAGTTTAAGGACATATTTTGCTTCCAAAGCTTTTTATTCTTGGAACATCATTTTTAGGATTTGCATAAAGTATTATACAAACATATTAATATTTATTTTATTTGAAAGCATGAGTCACTGTTAGCAGAAAACATTATCATAAGCATACATTTATTACATGGAAACACTTATAAGCAAGATGTGTGATCACTTCATGAAGTGGTCAGTTCTCTATGTGCTCTTGTCCAGTTCCTCATGAAGTCAACCTTAACCTTCTACTCCATCTGTTAGCATTTCCTAATCTTGCTTCAACTTGACATCAGTGGATTTCCTCAAACCAGGTATATCTCTTTGTTCACTGCTAAGCTCTTAAGTCTCAAGGGAGAATGATACTTTTTGCTAGTTGTTCTGATTCTTTAAGTGTTTTTGTTTTGTTTTGTCTCATTTTTCTTTGTGTGTACATAGAATGTGGGATTAGAAAAAAAAGAAAAAAGAAACATTTTCTGAGAAAGATAGGAAAGAATTCCTTCATGAAAAAAATGGACCTCAGGTATGTTATCTTTTAGTTTTTCTTTTACTGAGACTTGAGAAAAACTACCATTGTTACTTACATAAATCTTTAAAAGAAATACAGTATCTACCTATCTATCTATCTGTCTATCTACTTATTTAATTTATGAAGAGAAAATAAGACGAGTTTAAAAATAAATCAGTCTTTTGGAACAAAGGAATTTCAAGAGATAGTTACAAAAGCATTCATTAATATTATAAAGTAACAATGACACGTTACAAAAAAGCATGGTTTCCACAGAAAGATTAGTTTTTGCAAAACATTACAATTGAATGGATTTAGGTTGATATGCTGCCTTCTCTAACATATACTATCATTTAAATTTTTGTTTAGGACAGAAATGAACTGCTATATATCTTTCCATGGAGCAGAGAGACGAAATTCTAATTACATAGACAAAGAGACGGCATATTTTAGGTCCTGGATGCTCAGTATGTTGGCTGGAGGATCCTGGCACTTAGCTGGACTATGTTTTTCTAACTTTGGATCTAGATGGGACCGTGTGACTAGTTTTTGACTGGAATATGAGAGTAATGTGTGTCATCCCTGGGATGATGCAGTTAACAGCAAATATGCCTTCTCTCTCTTTTTCTCTCTTCTTCCCCCCGCCCCCACCTTTCCCCCAACACTCTTGAATCTCCTCTCTCTCTTCTTGCCAACCAGATAGTATGGTCCAGCAGAGGATCCTGAGGCCCTAGGGCTGTGTAGGTCATGAGATGGAAGGAATCTACATCCCTGAATTATGGACAAAACAGAGCCTGGTTCCCAACCTAAGTATATCCCTCTCAACCTTCATTGAACTATCGTCACATAAGTGAGAAATAAAACTTTCTTGTATCAAGCCATTGAGTTTTGGAGCTGATGGTTATAGTAACTGGTGTATATTATTAGCATATGTTGAATGACAGAGGAATAAACTCTCAAGGAGAGAATTTAATTTATATCAAGATTTTAAACTTTAAGGGAATATTTAATTAGACTGATTTTATGGTTGAGAAGTATCTCATGTTACTCTGATTGTTTTAGATGACAGAAATTTATAGGAATTAAAACATATGCTGCTTAGAGGAAAGCTTCCTTAACATGATGAAAAATACTGACATAAAAACCCCCTACACACTCATATTCTACGGTGGAATACTGAAAATAAGAATGTCTTTTATCACCACCCTCATTCATGACATTATTGGAGGTCTCAGTGAGTATATAATAAATTAAAGAAAGGAAATAAAAAAGCCTAAGGATTACAAAGGATGTAATAAAACTGCCATTATTCCTATACAACTTGATTATATATTTAACAATCCAAAGATTTACAAACTATTAAAATTAATGATGAATTTGGCTAAGTTGCTGAGTATAAGGTCAATATAGCAAAATCAATTGTATTTCTGTTGACTAAGGCACTCTTAACATTATCCTCAGCTTGACTTCTTCCTGCCTCAAGGCCCCTGACCTCCTTCTCATCTCTGCTCTAAAAGAACCCAGATGGTCTAACCACAGAAATCTCTCTGTTCCCTTTTCTTACAGCATTTGCTTTAGAAAACTTGTACATGTAAATTATTCTGTTGCCTTTTTGAGAGGTAAATCTTTTCTAACACTTCTTATCATATTTACAACTCAGGGTTATCTTTCTCAAGGCCCTGAAAGCCAATCCACTGAAATGTAATCATCAAGGAAGATACAGACCCTATTTCCCCAACTGTGTGAGAGCTGGAGCCTGACTTTGGCAGGGTCCTTGCTCCACAATGTAAATAAATCTCCAGTTACAATATGAGAAAGTTTACTTTTCCTGTAGGGAAGGCCAATTAACAAAACAGATGACCTCTGATGCTCCCACCCCAGCTCTTAAAAACCCTCCAATACTTGGTTTCAGTGGAATTGAACTGAGACACCTTCTATCCTCTTTCACCTATTGCAATAACTTTGCCTAGTTTGCCTAGCCTTTTTGATTTTGTCAGGTTCAGTTTTTCTCTGACAGTATAAACTAGCAACAAATAGGACTGAAGTTTAAAAATACCATTTGCAACAGCACCCAAACCATAAATATTTAGGACTAAAACTTCGAAAGTTATGTGGGACATTCACACAAAAATCTAAAATAATTTCTGATTGGAATTTTAAAAGTGTGATATGAAATACCATGTTTATGTACTGGAAGATTCAGTAGTATAAAGGTATAAGTTCTCCTCAAATTCATCTATAAGTTTCATGAAATCCCAATCAAAATCCCAAGCAAAACATTTTGTAGATACGGATAAGCTGATTCTCAAACAAAAGTTTGAGACAAACCAAGTGCCTAGAATAGCTGCTAGAGCTGCAAAGAACAAAGCTGGAGGACGAGGATGTGTCTCACCAGATAACGATAATCTATTATATACCTATAATAATTAAGAACTATAATGTTGACACAGAATTAAACAAACTAAGAGAACAAGAGTCTAGAAATACTATATAATATATATAATACATATATTATATATATATATATGTTAACTTGATTTATGACAAAGTCAACGCTGTAATACAAAAGGGAAATAAATGACTGACAATCTCTTCAATAAATGTGCTAGGTCAACTGAATATCCCTATGGAAATATTTGTATGTGAAAGGTATGTGTGGTGTGTCAAGATCCCACACATCTGTATCTTTAAAAAAGAAAATATAGGGGATCAAATATTTCTATGGCCTTAAAGTAAGCAAAGATATCATAAACAGCTCATAGTGTATTAACTAATAGAGAAAGAAATAATGTATTGCAACTGTTGTAATATTAAGAATTTCTGATCATTAAATGATAATCTTAAGATAATGCAAAGAGGGGCACCTGGCTGGCCCAGTCGGTACAGCACGTCACTATTGATCTCAAGGTTGTGAGTTCAAGGCCCACATTGGGTATAGAGCCTACTTTAAAAAAAATAATGAGGGGCGCCTGGGTGGCGCAGTCGGTTAAGCGTCCGACTTCAGCCAGGTCACGATCTCGCGGTCCGTGAGTTCAAGCCCCGCGTCGGGCTCTGGGCTGATGGCTCAGAGCCTGGAGCCTGTTTCCGATTCTGTGTCTCCCTCTCTCTCTGCCCCTCCCCCGTTCATGCTCTGTCTCTCTCTGTCCCAAAAATAAATAAAAAAACGTTTGGGAAAAAAAAAATTAAAAAAAAAAATAATGAAAATAATGAAGAGTGAAAGGAGAATTTTACAAAACATGTGAGTAATATCAGGAATACATAAATCAGTTTTGAAGAATGCAGTAAAAAAATAGAAACATGAACAAAAACTTTGAATGTATTAAAGTGGATACTCAAATGGCCAATGAACAAAGAAGAAGGTGTTCAAGATTCAACTTCATTAGTCTTTAAGAAAATGCAAATTAAGGGGCACCTGGGTGACCCTGTCAGTTAAATCTCTGACTCAGGTCATGATCTTATGGCTGTAGGAGATCAAGTCCCATATCATATGCTCTCTCTTTCTCTCAAAATAAATAAACATTTAAAAAGAAGGGGCGCCTGGGTGGCGCAGTCGGTTAAGCGTCCGGCTTCAGCTCAGGTCACGATCTCGCGGTCCACGAGTTCGAGCCCCGCGTCGGGCTCTGGGCTGATGGCTCGGAGCCTGGAGCCTGTTTCCGATTCTGTGTCTCCCTCTCTCTCTGCCCCTCCCCCGTTCATGCTCTGTCTCTCTCTGTCCCAAAAATAAATAAAAAAGTTGAAAAAAAAAATTAAAAAAAAAAAAAAAAAGAAAATAAAACTGATGAATGGATAAAGAAATTGTGGTTTATATACACAATGGAGTACTACGTGGCAATGAGAAAAAATGAAATATGGCCTTTTGTAGCAACGTGGATGGAACTGGAGAATGTGATGCTAAGTGAAATAAGCCATACAGAGAAAGACAGATACCATATGGTTTCACTCTTATGTGGATCCTGAGAAACTTAAGAGAAACTCATGGGGGAGGGGAACAAAAAAAAAAAAGAAAAAAGAGGTTAGAGTGGGAGAGAGCCAAAGCATAAGAGACTGTTGAGAACTGAGAACAAACTAAGGGTTGATGGGGGGGTGGGAGGGAGGAGAGGGTGGGTGATGGGTACTGAGGAGGGCACCTTTTGGGATGAGCACTGGGTGTTGTATGGAAACCAATTTGACAATAAATTTCATATATAAATAAAAAAAAATAAAAAAAAATAAAAAGAAAATAAAAGAAAATACAAAGTAAAATCATCATTAAATGTAACCACATATCCATCTGAGTGGCTACATTGAAAATTACTTTAATTATGAAGTGGTGACACAGATGCGGAGTAATCAGAACCCTATGTCATTTGGTGATAGTGTAAATTGGTGCAACTACTTAGAAAACTGGCAGTATAGACTAGACCTGAATATCTACAGATCATATGGCTTCAGACTCCAGACAGAAAATGACAAGAAGACATTTATTAGAATGTTCAAGGCATCACTATTCATTGTAATCACAAAATGCACACTACTTAAATGTCCACCAATAACAAGTGGACAAATAAACTGTGATTTAGCCAATCAAAGGAATACTATACCTCAACAGCAATGATGATTTACAAATATAATGTTAAATCAAAGAATCCAGACACAAAAGCATACTCTGATGATTACATATTTACAAAGTTCAGATTCAGGCAAAACTAGTCTGCTTAGTTAGAGATCCACAAGATACCGGTTACCTTTAGGGGTACAAGTATATAGCCTTGAAGAGACACCAGTAAGGAGTGCTTCTGGGTGCTAAGAATGTTATCCCTCTTGCTAGATGGATGGCTGTGCTCAGTTTTTGAAAATGCACTCAACTTTATGATAGGTTCACCTTTCTGTATGCATATTATATACTTCAAGGATTTCTGGGTGGCTCAGTCGGTTAAGCGTTCAACTCTTGATTTCAACTCTGGTCATAATCTCACAGTTGGTTAGATTGAGCCCTGCATAGGGCTCCATGCTGACAGTGCAGAGCCTGCTTGAGATTCTCTGTCTCCCTCTCTCTCTGCCCTTCCCCCACATGACCCTGTTCTCTCTCTCAAAAATAAAGTCAGGGGCGCCTGGGTGGCTCAGTCGGTTAAGCGGCCGACTTCGCCTCAGGTCACGATCTTACGGTCCTTGAGTTTGAGCCCCGCGTCGGGCTCTGGGCTGATGGCTCAGAGCCTGGAGCCTGCTTCCGATTCTGTGTCTCCCTCTCTCTCTGCCCCTCCCCCGTTCATGCTCTGTCTCTCTCTGTCTCAAAAATAAATAAAAATGTAAAAAAATAAACAAATAAACAAACAAATAAATAAATAAAGTTAGATAAATTAAAAGTAAAATTAAAAAGAGATAAATACAAATCACAAAATATATTATTTTAAAAACTTACGGAAAATAAAATTTATGGTGTGAACTAGCAAGAGTTTACAAGTCAAAAGGTTAAAAATTTTAAAAGAAAATAAAACTCTTTAGAAAAAACACTTTAGAAAAATAACACAGCCACCTATGTTATGCAATAGATATAAACTGACATATTTTGTGATAAATGTTATTTTCTCAACAATGTATCATTCAAAGCTATTTTGATTATATTCCAATTGATCTTGAGTCAGTAATGGCTTCTAGCAATCCTATGCCAATGCATATTTACCAGTACCTAAATTAGGACTTAAACTTGAGAAATGACCTTTCAAATAAATCTGTTTATATTATTCCAGGTTTTCATTTGTTTTTTGTGTTTTTTTTTTTTTTTGCCTGTTTAAACTGTATTTATTTATTTTGAGAGAAAGAGAGAATGAGCAGGGGGAGGGACAGAGAGAGAGGGAGACAGAGAATCCCAAGCAGGCTTCAAGCTGTCAGTGCAGCGCCCAACATGGGGCTCGATCTAACCAACTGTGAGATCATGACCTGAGTCAAAATCAAGAGACACTTCACCAACTGAGCCACCCGTGTCTCTCAAGCGTTTCCATTTTGTAAGCAAAGCAACTTCAACTGAAAACTTCTACTAAAAAATGAGTCATTACTGTATTTACTTTTGAAAGAATATAACCTGTCTGTTAAATAATTGGTTTGTCTTCTTCTCTGCTAGAATACAGATACATAATAAGTGAAATTATAAATTGCCTCCAGAGCTTTTAAATAAAAAAGTCTATGGGGCGCCTGGGTGGCTCAGTCAGTTAAGCGTCTGACTTCGGCTCAGGTCATTGGTCTCACAGTTCGTGGGTTCGAGCCCCGCGTTGGACTCTGTGCTGACAACTCAGAGCCTGGAGCCTGTCTAAGATTCTGTGTCTCCCTCTCTCTCTGTCCCTCCCCTGCTCATGCTCTGTCTCTGTCTCAAAAATAAATAAACATTAAAAAAATAAATGAATCTAGTGATTATCCTAGCACAATGGTTTAAAAAAGCAAACCATACAAGAACAAAATATGAAAATCTATTTTCTTTATTTCCCATCCATTTTTTCTAGTGACTACTTCTTTTCTTCTCTGTTATTATAAAAATAATTAGTTAAATGAAAAAATAATTTTAGGTAGAAAATTAATATTTGGCCACAAATGTCAAATTATCAGGAATATACCTTTTCCCCCCATAATTGTCAGAAATATTAAGTATCTATTTCCTTTAGCATGTACATTCATTTCATAATATTCTTAATATTATTTTATTTCTTAAATGGGGATTTTAAACTTCTACTAGTATGGAGTCAATATTCAATAAATACTTGTTTTCACAGATTACCTGACATAAAATATGTCACAGAAAATGAATCTTTGTAAGTAGATTTATCCCTGGATTACAAAACAGTAAATGGTTACATCAATGTAAGAAACATGTAATAGGTTTCCATTTGGATGAGTGGAGGGCTTTAGGCATTTCATATTTTGTAACATCAAATCTGAGTACTTTATAGCCAATCAATGAATTCTCACATAAACACATGTGAAGCATCTAAGGATTATTTCAGTGTGATTCAGTAGCACAGCTAGGTAGCACCAACTAAATAGCCGTTGTGACTTACATTAGCTGAAGTTTTGTTCACCATATGTCTGGAAGACTGTTGAAACTATGACTCAGCTCTAAAAGAAGTCATCAGCTTTGCAATCATTCCCAAGCAAGTGTGAATGAGCTGGATTTGGGAGGTGATAAATTAGGAGTTACTGAAACTTTTGGGGAAAAAAAAAACACACTTGATGTTTATGTTGTCACTTTCAACAAATAAGCATACACAGTTCTTCCACACAAGACAAATAGGTATGTTAAACTGTGAACCCTCTACATTATTCTAAATTAAAAAGTCTCTCCTATGGTAATTAAAAAAGAATAAGGCAAGTCTCTACAAACAGGTAATCAAAGATATCTTCCAGTTATGATAAGTGAAAAAAAGTAAGTTTCAGAACAATATATACTACAGGACTCAATTTTGTTAACATGAGCGTGTGTGCATGTGTGTGTATTTGTATCTTCAGTAATATTTGTGGAAAGTACAATACAGAGTTTTGAGACAGGATACATGGAAATAGGATACTCTTTCTTCACATATTCCATATAGTTTGAAAATTTGAAATAAAAAATCACTTTTATAAGTGGCTTAAAATAGGTAATTTGTATAGATGGCAATACTTTATACTTCTGTTTTCCCGCAATTTTTCTTTCTGAAGTATTTTTGACTACTTCTATGTATTTATCTTACTTTTTAAGGTTTTTATTGTGGTAAAATACATATAAAAATTTGCCACCTTAACAATTTTTAAGTGTACAATTCTGTGGCATTCATTACCTTCAGAATGTTGTGCAATCATCGTAATTATCTATTTCCAAAATACTTTTTATCGCCCAAACAGAAACTCCATCACCATTAACAACACCTCATTTCTTCATTTCCCCTCAGCTTCTAATAATTTCTAATTTACTTTCTGTTTCTATGAATTTGCCTATTCTAGATATTTAATGTAAGTGGTAACAGAGTTTTCACCAAACTGCACACCACCAAACTCTTTTCCCCCAAAACTGCAGCATTTTACATTCCCACCAGAAATCTAAGAGAATTCCAGTTTTTCCACTTCCTTTCCAACATCTGTTATTTTTCCATGTTTTTGGACCACAGATATTCCAGTAGACATGAATGGTATCTCATTGTTTTATTTGTATTTTTCTAATAACTAATGATGTTGGGCATTTTTTCATGTGTTTTTTGGCCATTTGTATGCCTTCTATGGAGAAATTTCTATTCAAGCACTCTGTACATTTTTAACTGGGTTGTAATTCTGTTGTTATACTTTAGGGACTTTTTTATATTTCCTGGATATTAAAGTCTTAGATACGTGATAAACAAATATTTTCTATCATTTTGCAGTTTGTTGGCTCACTTTCCCCCCTATTTTACTGATATATAATTGACATATATACACTGCTTTCACTTTAGGTGTACAATATAATGGTCTGAGATATGCAGATGTTGTAAAATTATCACCACAATACATTCAGTTTGCCTCACATAGCTGTAATTTTGTGTCATGGGAATTTCTAAGGTTTACTCTCAGCAACTTTCGAATATACAACACAGTATTGATAATTAGAGTAACCATGATGTACATTATTACCCTAGAACTTATTTATAAGTGAAGTTTGTACCTTCTGATCACCTTCATCCATTTCACCCCTCCTCCACCCTACCCCCAGCAACTACCACTATCACTTTATTGATAACATCCTCTCAAGCACAAATATAATATTAGGACAAATTTACCTATTTTTTTCCTCCTGCTGCTCAGGCTTTAGTGTCATAACTAAGATATTACTGCCAAATTAGAGATCATGATAACTTACCTCTATGTCTTCTTCTAAGAGTTTTATAGTTTAGCTCTTACATTTAGGTCATTGATTCATTTTCAAATAATTTATATATACATTTGTATACACCACCAAATACTGCATGTGGAAATCCAGTAGTGACCACAGCATTTGTGAAGAAACTGTTATTGCTCCACTGGATGATCTTAACACCCTTTCAAAAATCAATTGACCAGAGCTGTATGGGACTTTCAGTTCTATTCCCTAAGTTATCTATATTTCTGTTCTTGTGCCAGTACCACATAGGATTAATTACTGTAGTGACTTTTTAAGTTGAAAAACATGGGCACTCTGACTTTGTTCTTCTAAGGTTGTATTGGCTATTTGGGGCCCCTTGCAATCCCATAGAGTTTTAGGATAGACTTTTCCATTTCTGAAAAAAAAATAAAAAAAAAAAACAGCTTTTTTTGGGGGATTTTGATAAGGAAGCTGTGAAAATATTTGATAAGGACGGAATCTGTGAGAATAAGTCTTCCCACCTAAGAATACAGGATGAATACAGGATGGCTTTCCATTTACTTAGGTCTTCAATTTCTTTCAGCAATGTTTTGTTGTGAATAGAGATAATTTCACTTACCAATCTGCATGTATTTATTTTTCCTACTTTACCTGGTTAGAACTTGTGGTACAATAATATATAGCAGTGGTGAAACTGGACATCCTTGTCTTGTCTTTTCTTAGTCTTAAGTGGAAAGATGTTTCTTTTGAGTGTAATGTTAGCTGTGTGGTTTTCATAAATCTCTCTTCTCATGTTAAAGTTCCCTTCTTATTTTTTAGTGTTTTTGTCATAAATAATGTTAGATTTTGATAAAAGCCTTCTCGGCATCAACTGAAATGATCATTTGTTCCCTTTTGTTCTATTAATGTGGTATATTACATTCATTAATGTTCTTATGTTGACTTCCTTTGCATTCGTGATTCAGCATTCACTTGGTTGCTGTATGCCTCTGACTTTTCCAGAGCTGGGAAATTTGGTTCTAATAGTTTATTATTGTATTTTCATATTTTTGTGGGGATGAGAGCTTAATGCCACCTATTCTACCATTTTGCTGATGTCACTTTTAGTTTTTATTTATCATGTGTTATCATAATTATTAAAATTATCTATGAACATACTCTTATTCTATACTTTATGATGCAATGTTCTAGGTAATAGGCCAAACTTTTTCTTAGAAATTCCAGTACTATTATTATTTTAAATTCTTGAACTTAATAACTGTGACTCTGGGCAAATAACTTTACCTCTCGGCCTCAGATGCCTCACTGATGAAATGTACATATTTGTAACATAACATGGAATCTACTCCATAACTTAAGGATTAAATAATTTAACAAGACAATGCAGGTAAAGTATTTCACTCAATATATATTAGCTATTATAGCAATCATAACATTTTGCCAAGTATACACGCAATCTTTTAGTTCATTGGTCTATTTGTTATTACTGAAGTTCTTTTGAACATTTTCTCAGTATAAGGGACCAAATAAGACTTAATGGAAAGATATGGAGATGTGGAAAACAATCCTACCAACAAGAAATGTACTGTGTTGTAGATAACACAATGCAGTTGTGTAATACTATGTAAAATACATGAATATTCTCATAGGGTTACTAGCACCATTTGGTTACATATCCAGAAAAGACAAAAGTTCATTCTTTTCTCCCAAATAGACTACAAATACCTTGAATGTGGAGAATACCTTTCCTATATCCCTCTATACCAAGACTGCAAACCGGACTAGACCTATTGCTGGACAATGTGGATTCACGTGTGGGAGCTCCAGTATCTGACACAGAAGCCTTTTAGGAGGTAAGTATGAACTATGCTCTCTAAGATCATGTTGTCTTTCACAAAAATGTAGCAATATCTCCAAGAAACTTGATACTTTATGACAGTTTGAAATCTACTTTTCATAGAAACATACAATCCAGACTTAAACTAAGTTGGGATAATAGACAGAAACACACCAGTTATAATAGTATCCATTAAATGGAGTTTTCCAGCTGAGAACATATTGCCTTTTTAAAAATATAATACTAGGTTTTTTTCCCCTATAAAGTGAAAAACAGTAATTAGTAGAGGCAAAAAAAATTCTCTTTGATATTCAGTGTCTGGAAGGAAAATATATGTTCAATGTTTTTGTTCTCTGCTTTATTCAAAATAATTTATTTGTGGAAAAAAAGAAAAAGATCATAAAAATAATTCAGAATCTTTTACAAAGGAGGTTTTTTTCAAAGAGGAGATTTAAGAACAATATAAAACGAGACACTGGATTCAGTATCTAATATTACTAAGAAAAATGAAATTCCCATAAAGCAACACTCAGTAACTATAGCAACCTTGCAAGGTAGCACAAAAGGGCTCATCTTTATGCAGCACAGTTTTATAAAATTTATCATCCTAGATGTGACAGTACGTACTATCTTTTCTGGTCTGCTGTGACATCCTAATACATAGACATTATTAACTATAACCAATGGCTCATTTATTACCAGTCAAGAAAGTTATGTCTTAAATACACATGTTTAAAATTAAAATGAGGTATTTAAACAGTTAAGTTTCCTAACTCTAAATTACCAAAAATGAAAATACAAGTGAAGCCAAGTCTGCCAATATTCTTATTTTAAACATAAAAACATGTCAATACCTATATACGTGTTTATTTCAAAAAATATTTTATACTATAATAAAGAAAACTAATCAAAGTGTTATGAGGACTCTATAGTGAAATCTTCCAAAATAAAATCCCCTTGGTCTCAAAGCACATGAAACTTGACACATGAAAATGAAGTTGTCCCATGAGACTTGAAGAACATATCTCCTGAAACCAGCAGTGATCATCATTAATAACTCCCATGATGGGCTCAATGTGAAAGAAAATAGATATTTTATTAAATAGAAGAAAAGAAAACATATTTAAAGAATATGTTTGATAATGAAATTAGAAAATCATCTACATCATGAACTATTGGAAAAGTTTATGGATATCTTTCTGCCTGGATTATCTAAATTGTAAATAAATTATAAATGTGCCCATAAATTGATAAATCATATACACACAGATATATAATTATATATGTGTATTTTACACACACACACACACACACACACACACCCTTTGTCTAAACCATTTAGTTTAGTCCAAAAAGACTGGAGTTTTAAGTGCATTTTAGATAATTGTCTCTCCTCAAATAAGTCTTTAAGGGGAAAATAAAACATAAAATAAAATAAGGAAATTCAACCCACAGACTAAATATAAAGAACTCTGTAATCTGATTTGGACTGAACTTCTGGGTTTGGTTTTAACTAATAAAGAAATTTTTATTTGATCATTTTATAGACCACTAAAACCATTTTTGTGCTTCCTTTTAAGTGGCCTACTGGGGAGTATAACAAACATACTGCTGACTTAATTAATGTGAAGCTACACATAAAGGTGTTTACCCAAACACTTTTATGAATAGCTAGATAAGTTGTTCTAAAAATAAAGGAGAAAGAACACAGCAATTAGAAGAATGAAAGGGAGAGAGATGGTATGAAAATATAGAAATTTACTTAATATTCTTGAACATATATTTCCAATTTGCGCCTAATGTGTTCATTTGGAAGGCAAAAAATGGTGGTTTGAAAAAAGCTCTGGAAAATTCTGAAGCCCAAATGTTTAAATTTTTTCTATAATACTTGACCTATTTAAATAAATGTTTCTTATTTTTTAAAAAAGAAAATCTTGGGGCGCCTGGGTGGCGCAGTCGGTTAAGCGTCTGACTTCAGCCAGGTCACGATCTCGCGGTCCGTGAGTTCGAGCCCCGCGTCAGGCTCTGGGCTGATGGCTCAGAGCCTGGAGCCTGTTTCCGATTCTGTGTCTCCCTCTCTCTCTGCCCCTCCCCCGTTCATGCTCTGTCTCTCTCTGTCCCAAAAATAAATAAAAAAAAAAAAAAAGAAAGAAAATCTTTATTTTGGCACACAAATATACAGGAAATAAATCAGACAAAAATCTCATAAGATTTTAAATACAGATAATTACAAACAGAAAAAGAATTACGAATATGACTTTGGAGACCCAAGGGAAGTTAAATGCCGCTTGGAAACAAATTACATTATTAAAGTCCATGTTCTATCAGTAGTCACTTGGGTGGTTGGGTAGGAGTGTTTGTGTGAAACAGACAATATGTCCATCTAAGAAACAGTAAGCCCAACGAACAGTCATAAGGCATTTGCTCATATTCTGCCTGGCAAGTTTCAAATATCCTTTAAGAACACTTTTTTTTTTTTGGTTGCTGTTGTTCTATTTTTGTCTCTAATAATAACTACATTATTCATTGGAAAACCTAAGGTCTAAAATAGCAAAAGAAACACACAAGGGTTATCTGAATGATCAATTCACAAATATGTGTTACTCTACTATGTACATCACTGGGCTTGTGTACTTGTGTGTTTTTCTTCAAGAAAAAGAATTAGTTATTTGAACTTCAAAAAATGATCATGACATGCTAAAACTGGGATGAGGGCTGTGATAGAAAACAGGGGTTTTAAAGGGTACTTGTTACAGTTAGTGGTAATTGCTGGTCAGAGTATATTTTTCTTGCAAAATTAGTAAAATTATTTAAGACTGAATGGTAGCTACTAGCCTCATTTTATTTAAATGTATATTTTTAACATCCTTGAGATATCTGACCAACTTCAATTTTGCTAGATTGTTCTCCATTCCTAAATAGAGTTCTGGTATTGGGAAACAAAATTCTTGTATCTGTCCTCTAATGGATTCAGTAGAGCAACTAAAGTCTGTATAAAAACTAAGCACTTACAAAATATCATTTCAGTTATACAGTAGACTACTGAATACTATTTTATTGACAAAACTAACAGAAATCGTAAATTCTCAGAACAATTAAAATATTCAGAAATATTCTCCTGCCCTAAAAAAAGAAAAAAATGAATAACTGGTGGTACAACTCCAAGAAAGGGGCAGAAGTTGAAATGAAAGTTTAAAGGAAGTTTGAAAGAAGTTGAAAGAAGTTTGAAATGAAAGAAGTTTTTGGAAAATGTCTCAAATGATTTTGATGGTTTGACATTAATTTAGCTTTTTAATCTTCGGGAGTTAAAATGATCAGAATTCTGTCCACAGGTATATCTTCAAGCTTGCAATTAGGCATAGATTTCTTCATAATATAGGTGTATCTCAGAGATATAGTGGGTTTTGCGCCAGAACACAACAATAAAACAAACATGACGATAAAGTGGGCCAAATGAATTTTTTTTGTTTCACAGTGCATATAAAAATTATCTTTATACTGTAGTCTAATAAGTTTGTAATAGCATTGTGTCTAAAAAATGTATATACCTTAATACAAAAATATTGCTAAAAAGTGCTAACCATCATCTAAGCTTTCAGTAAGTTGAAATCTTTTTGCTGGTAGAGTCTTGGCTCAATGTTGATGGCTGCTGACTGATCAGTGTGATAGTTGATGAAGGTTGAGGAGGCTATGGCAATTTCTTAAAATAAGACAATAAAGTTTGCTCCAACAACTGACTTTTCTTGTCATGATATATATTTCTCTGTAGCATGTGATGCTGTTTGACAGCATTTAACCCACAGTAGGACTTCTCTTAAAATTGAAGATAATACTCTCAAACCCTGTCACTGCTTTATTAACTAAGTTTACGTAATATTCTAAATCTTTTGTTATCATTTCAACAATCTTCAGAACATCTCCACCACGAATAGATACCATCTCAAGAAACCATCTTCTTTGGTCATCCATAAGCAGCAGCTCCTCTTCCATTAAATTTTGAATGTGATATTACAGCCATTCAGTCTCATCTTCAGGTTCTGCTTCTAAATCGAGTTTTCTTGCTATTTCCACCATATTTGGAGTTATTTCCTCCACTGAAGTCTTGAACCCCTCAAAGTCATCCATAAGAATTGGAATTAACTTTTTCCAAACTCCTGTTAATGTTGATATTTTGACATGTTCTCATGAATCACAAATGTTCTTAACTGACATCTAGAATAGTATATCCTTTCTAGAAGATTTTCAATTTACTTCCCAGATCCATCACAAGAATCACATGGCAGCTATAGCCTTATGAAATGTATTTCTAAAATATTAAGACATCAGGGGCGCCTGGGTGGCTCAGTCAGTAAAAAGTATGACTTCGACTCAGGTCATGATCTCACAGCTTATGAGTTCGAGCCCTGCATTGGACTCTGTGCTGACAGCTCAGCACCTGGAGCCTGCTTCAGATTCCATGTCTCCCTCTCTCTCTGCCCCTCTCCTGCTCACATTCTATCTCTCTCAAAAATAAACGAACATTAAAAAATAATAAGGCATGAAAGTCAAAACTACTCCTTAATCCATGGGCCAGGGAATGAATGTTGAGTTAGCAGGAAAGAAAACAACACTAATCTCATTGCATATCTCCATCACAGCCCAATGGTTTCAATGTCAGTGAGAAGTATTACTTTCAAAGTATTACTTTGAAAATTATCTTTTTCTGAATAGGAGGTCTCTACAGTAGACTTAAAATATTCAGTGAACTATGTTGTAAACATGTGTGTTGTCATCCAGGATTTGCTGTTTCATTTATAGAGCACAGATAGATTTAGTATAATTCTGAAGGGTCCTAGGATTTTCAAAATAGATGAGCATTGGCCTCAAATTAAAGTCACCAGCTCCATTAGCCCCTAAGAAGAGTGTCAGCCTGTCCTCTGAAGCTTTTAGTCAGGCATTGACTTCTCTCTCACTGTAAAAGTCCAAGATGGCATCTTCTTCCAATAGAAGACTGTTCTGTCTACATGGAAAATCTGTTGTGTAGCAGAGCCACCTTCATTCATTATCTCAGATAAATCTTCTAGATAACCTCCTGTAGCTTCTTTTTCTAAACCTCATGAACCAACTTCTCCTAACTTTTCTGCAGCTTCCTCACCTGTCTCAACCTTCATAGAATTGAAGAGTTAGGGCTTTGCTCTGGATTAGGCTATGTCTTAAAGGAATGCTGTGGCTGGTTTAATCTATCCAGACCACTACAACTTTCTCCATATCAACACTAAACCTGTTTTGCTTTCTTACCATTTGTGTGTTCACTGGTATAGTACTTTTAAGTTCCTTCAAAAACCCTTCTTTTTGCATTCACAACTTGGTTAACTGTTTGACACAAAAAGGCTACTTTTCAGCCTATCCAGGCTTACCATATACTTTCCTCACTGAATCATTTCTATCGTTTAAAAAAAAATTAATGCTTTATTTCTATTTTTTGAGTGTGAGTAGGGGAGGTGCACAGAGAGAGGGAGACACAGAAACTGAAACAGGCTCCAGGCTCTAAGCTGTCAGCACAGAGCCCAATGCGGGGCTCAAATCCACTAATGTGAGATCATAACCTAAGCCAAAGTCAGATGATCAACCGACCGAGCCACCCAGGTGTCTCTCATTTCTAGCTTTCGATTTAAAGTAAGAGACATGGGACACTTCCTTTCACTTGAATGCTTAGAGACCACTGCAGGGTTATCGAGTCACCTACTTTCAATATTTCTGTGTCTCAGGGAATAGAGGGCCCAAGGGGAGGGAGAGAGACAGGGAAGGGATGGTCAGGGGAACAGTCAGAACCCACACAACATTTATAGATTAATTTCACTGTCTTATATGGGAGCAATTACAATAGTAACATCAAAGATCACTAACTGCAGACCACCATAACACATGTAATAATGAAAATCTGAAGAACTGCAAAAATTGTGAAATGTGACACGGAGACATGAAGTGAGCAAGTGCTGTTGGAAAAATGATGCCAACAGACTTGCCCGACACAGAGTTGCCATAAACCTTCAATTGGTAAAATATGCAATGTCTGTGAGGCATAATAAAGCAAAGCACAATAAAACAGGTATGTCTGTAGTCAGTAAGTATCATATATTTAGTTTTGTCATTGTGTATTATAAGTTAAATTCATGCTAATTGTGAGAAGATGAGACTTAGTCACCAGTATGAGGTGTTTGGATGTTTAAAGAACAGCTCAAGGGTTTCAGTAGCAAACCATACATTATAGTTAAAAATGTAGGATAAAATAGTAAAAATAGTAAAAAAACAAACAAACAAACAAACAAAAAAAACACTTAACACTTTGTCTTTCCTCTTTGCAAAGCAAAAGAAAACAGAAACATCCCTTTTAAGGGGAAAATGTAGAAAATGCCCAGGATTACATAACCGGTGTTTAGAAAATTATTCGGCTATTAAATTTTCTATTGGTCACCATCCATGCACTGAGAAACATTATCTGTCTTCCCAATCCCTCAAGACAAGAATGGTGGCAGAGGTGGCTGGGAAGAAAGAGAGAACACTCTTAAATCCTGTGAGGATACAGTCAGAAGAGCAATCAGAACAGCACCTGCACTCGCCTCTATTTCTTTATTCCTTGCAACAAACTGCCTCAACACTTCTGTTTCACTTTGGCAGAGGTCACACAGCACATTCAGTACTAAGAAAGAACAGCCCAAGGCTCGCAGGGAATTATGAATGGTAAAGAAAGCAATGGATGTGGGAGAGAGGAGAACAGAAAGAAATCAAAGGGGGCGAGTGTAGACTGTAAAATTAACCAAGTAACGGGGAGAACTGAAACAGACTACAAAACTGTACCCTCCTTTCTGCCCCCCCCTCCTCTCACTCTCCCTGCCACAGGCTCTTCCTCCTCCCTTTTTCTTCCTGCAGAGAATCTTGAAGCATAATAATTGTAATCCATTATTAGCTTAAAAAAAAAAAAAAAAAAAAAAGGAAATGTTCCTTGCGTTTTACACCCAATTCTGTTTTGAGAACAGCAGATTCCTAATTGCCCTAACAATGTACTCTCAATAATCACACAAAATCAGAATAACACAGGTACTCTATTTTAATTCTGTGGCTTAAGTCTTGTTTAATTTTCACATGATAATTAGCACAAATCACTATGTACACACTATCTCTGATTAAGAAATGCCTTCTCTTGACCTGACAAATTTGATAACTACCTGTTAGAATTTGCTTTCATGTGTTATTATCTTTGTACGATTGTCACAACAAAGAAACACATACTTGTTGTTTGGAAATATCAGATTATAATGTGTCTAATTGGTATTCTACCTCACAAATCAGACTACTGTATCCTAAGTAATAGATAAGGAATTTGAATATGAACTGTAAGTCTCCTTAACTACTCTTTAATGTATTTAAAGTCCCACCAAGATTTCAAATTGGCTCATATCAGATGTGCCTTCTTTCAGGAAGTCTTTTGAACTGCTGCTCCTCAGTTCCGTGCACAGAAGTGTGCACTGATCTCCTCAGAACATCCAAAGCACTTTATTCCTGTGTTTTTTAATGCACACTTGCATATGACTATGTTTAGTTACTTAAAGATAGTAACTATGTTCTCCTTTCTTCACTGACTCCCACTTCACCCGTCACTGACCTCTACACACATAACAAATGCTCAATAATCATTCCTTACATTCAGCCAAATTATAAGTAAACTGAATTCCATCAAAACAAATGAAAAATAATTTCTGGCACTAGCTTCCTTTCCAATTTTATTTTTTTAGCCTCAAATTCAAAACAAGAAAAGACTGTGATGCAACTTGTATGTTCTTTTATGAAATGAATATATGCATTTTCAACATCCAAATATATCTATGTATTTGCTAAACACATTTGAATTAAGTACAAGATAATTTATATAATAGAGCTAAAAAACCTTACAGATACAACTTTTCACTTAAATATAAGACTTTGGTTGCATCATTAATTTACATTCTTATATTACATTTTAAGCAAACCTTGGAAAATATAAATACTATAAAGAAACATTATAAATACTTAATAAATTTTATAAAACATTCATAAGCATAACTTAACTGCATACAATTTATAATATTCATTTAGTAAAATACAGCATTTAGGATATGATGCCAGGTTATTCTTTCTTAAACATATTTCTATCAGCTGCTTCCTGGTAATTAATAAAAAAAAGCATTTTGTTCTAAATGTGTAATATCTTGGGAATAAATCCAATTTATAAGTAGTATAAAATATCTTTATAATGCTGCATAACTTTTTAATTATTTTTTAATATTTTTATTGATTTACCATTTATTTTACTATTTATGTACTCACTATAACCTTAAGATTTCACACTAATATAGAGGCTATTTGTACCTCAAACACAAATGTATGCATTGGGCAGTGTTTAGAACTGGTAAATATAATCCTTCCTTATGAGTTATCTAATTTTAAAGAGTGCTTTTGATGTTTGTTTTGGTTACTTAGAAAGATGTGCAGACTAGCAATATTATATCATTAATTAGAATCCATTGCAAAGGTGGTGAAGTGAATCTTTAGCATTACCAAAAATAAAAAGGATCATTGTACTTCACCAAACTTGGAAAGGACACTACCTTTGCCCTTTAGGAACCAAGCACTGAGTATATATAGTATATAAGACTACTACTTTATGTCATATATTGTAATAGTAAGATAAAATAAGAGATTGAAACTAACTTTTTTAAATTTAAGAGTAGCCAATGAAGAAATTGTTACTCATTTCAAAGTTTAACTTAGATAATGAAAAAAGGTGGATTGTTAGTATGTTTTGTCAGACCATACTTGTTCTTATTTACTCTTTAATAGTATTTAACACATCAATATTTGGAAGTTGAGATCAAATATATCTGACATTTTGTAAGTCTCCATGAGTGTGACCATAACTATTGTATCAGAACTTGTGGTTCTCCCTAAAGCATTATCTTCAGGAATTTCTTTTTTCCATTTATTTTGAACAATTCAACAACAACAAAACCATGAACACAATTCTGCACTGGAAAATTCATTTAATTATCACCTTACAGCTCATAACAGGTCCATTCTAAATGAGATGTTTAAATACCATTTCCTTAGTGAGACAAAATGGTGTTTGATTTCTGTTTTACTGTATTGTGCACAAACCATAAACTGCTAATAATTTTATTTCTTTTCACTATGATTACTGTTCTTAAACTTTACTTCAACATAAGGAATATAATAAGAGAATGGATCTTTGAAGCTTTAACAAACTTGCAAAACTTACATATTTTAATCTCAGTTTAGCAAGAACATAGCAAATATGTATAGATAGTCAATATTTTACTCCTTACGGGCTTATATTTTTCATTCTGGAAAAAGGGTATTCTATAGCCTCCTTGAGGTCAAACCTTTCAGCCAGGGAGATAGTCTGTCAGTAACTATTGATTATTTGGAGAAGAGGTTAGTGATTTATTGAAAGATCCATACTTTTACCTTATAATAGTAAATGCGAAAAGTAGGCCAAGTGAACCATGATATGATGGTATGGAGAAAAGAGTATCTCCTATACTGCTGCCTCAGAGATAGGAGAAATAGAAAAATAGCAAGTTGAAATCAATACTAATCTTAGCCTTATTGATGAGATTCTTCATGACTACCAGACTGATCATAAAGCACAGTACATAGGACAATTAGAAAGGCCACGTATGTCTGACCTTCCTTTGCTTCCTAGTAGATGTGAATGGAATTGACTGTGTTTATTCCTATATATATAAAAAAATATCTGATTATTCAATCTCACAGAAGACTTTGAGACTCATTGGCTTTCTGCTATTATACTATTTGAAAGACTCCCAAATTCTTAAAAGAGAAAGAATTTTCTATAAAAATTAATTAGTGATTATTTGGAGTAATGGCTGCTCAAAACAGATTGCTGCTTTCATGAAATCACATGCCAAGGTTAGAGAAATACCTTTTCTCTCTAACCCATCTTGCTAAACTGAGCATATTATTGGGGGGAAAGTCCATTTTTATCTCATGATGTTGTAGTCTCTCCTGAACTGAGAATGTGCCACAAGCCCAGGTGTGGGATAAACTCTTGTTTTTACACAGGTACAAGTATATTTTTGAGGGGTGGGTGGAGACCACTCAACATTGTCATTTGCTTCCTTATTAATTTGTCATCCATCCATTCAATGAATATTTATCCATCAATGAATATTTTTGAGTCCCTACCATATATGCCATCCACTACTATAGAGGCTGGGGTTATAAGAGCATGCAATGCAGATAAAATCCCTACCCTTATAGAGCATGCAATCCTGTTGGATAAACAAATAAATAGCTACTTAATATAATGCCCCATAGGAATAACTATTGGTTTTTTAACAGCAGACAAGAAGATAATGATGAGGTCTGCTGCTTCAGACTGGATGGAGGCATGACCTCTGAGCAGGAATTACAATGAAATATGGAGGCTTGTATTGCCAACATCTGAGGGCAAAATATGTAGAAAGAATATCAGGTGAAAAGGCCCTGATACAGAACATAACATTGGTTAGGCATGCTCACTAGATGAAGAAGTCTTGAAAATGTGAATATAATATTGAGAATATCCTTTGATACAAATTGTGTTGCTTTCTTTAGCAAGCTATTTTTTCTCAGCTATCAGGAATTGAGAGATCAATAGCTCCTAAGGTTGGATTATATTAGGTTATTTGCATTAAGTATTGTAACTAATGAATCCTTCACAACTTAGGATGTTTTTCCCATTCAAAAAAAAAAGAATATATATTATGCAGAATTTACAGGATGACCTTACAAAGGCAAGAGTGCTTATAGTTACCCAGGGAAAAAGCCACCTAATCAGTCTCAACTTCACATAGCACATTAGCTTCATAGGTGTAGTTATTTGATCTTTTATTTATTTTCTTTTTTTAATTTAACTTATTTTTTAATATAATTTATTGTCAAATTGGTTTCCATACAACACCCAGAGCTCATCCCAACAAGTGCCCTCCTCCCTGCCCATCACTCACTTTCCCCTCTCCCCCACCCCCATCTACCCTTAGTTTGTTCTCAGTCCCTAAGAGTCTCTTATGGTTTGCCTCCCTCACTCTAACTTTTCTTTTCCTTCCCCTCTTTCAAAATGATCTTGACATAAAATTCTTAAACCGCTGAGAAAAAAATCTACAAACTTTAAAGATATACTGAGTCTGAGATACCATTGCAAATTATACAAACATTCTGCATTTAAACATACGTGACATATCGTGCACAAAAACAATCTTTGCTTGAGAGCTTTCCACAGTTGTCTAAGAAATGACCAGATCTCTTGATCTTGATCTTTTGAGGCTTACCTCCCTGACCCACCTTGCTTCTTTCCTCTTCTATCTTTCACAGCTGCTATCACTCAAGAGCTTTCTGTACCTCTAACTACATCTGAGCATCTGTCCCCTCCAATATCCAAGTGACACACATATGCTTATAGATGTACATATGAGTACCTGTTAATTTAGATTAGATCAATGCATTATTGAAACTCTCTTTACTGATAATTCGACTAATGCCAATAAAGTCATTTTGTAATTACATTTATTCTACTAGAATACTGAAAGAGGTTTTTCCATAACAAAATATTTGAAATCTGTGTAGATTTTTTTAACGAGAATTTTAACATAGAAGGAAGACTCCGTAGAACATTCTTCTGTAGGGTGTAATACAGGATTTGGTTTAGTTGTCTCATGTAAATTATTAAAAGACCAGAAGATGTTAGAAGCTGTTCTGACACCTGAGGGGCTCTCATGTGATATAAATAAAATGTTAGTACAGGACAAGTCTTTACTATGTGATTCTTATCTTTATTGAAATGATAGCATTATCTCTAGTTATGTAGGGCAGCATTATAATTACATTAACATAAATATATGTCAGACCATACACTCACAAATATTGAGTGATTTTTGTACTTTAATGTATTAATGAGGATTTCCCTAGTGCTACATGCATCCTGCAGAATTTTCCAACACTTAATATATTAAAATGTTGACTCCTTCTCAGAATTTTGACAAATGAAATTGCTGAGATTGTCAGTAATTGTTCATTACTTTCAGCAAAGAGAATTTAAATCAATTAGAAGAACAGTTCAAGATCTGATCCTGATTATTCATGGGCAACTTATTTTCCACATGCTTTTCATAGAAGCAGAAACATTTAATTAATATTTTCTGTACACACAGAAAGAGCTGGAATAATATGAGAAGCACTTTACTGTATAAATGTATTTTATAATGTCTAAGCCTCGTTGAACATGAAAAAATATTTACCAACGTTCATAAAGATTAATGTAAAAATCACTGCTAATATAATGGCGGGTCCCTATGTGGTTATATAACATACAAATTACCTCAGGACTAAAAAATAAACTTATCAAAAAGGATATCTTCTATCACTCAATCCATTAGAAGAAGATATCATTTGAAAAATACTGTTTTGCATTTTTAAATTAACTGAAAGAAAATTTGGCAATGGAAATTTTGTTTAGAGATAAATCACGTCAATATAATTCAAAATAGCAATCTGATGCTTTTCTGACTAGGAAACAAAAGTTCCCTGGCCTCTGCCCAATATTATATTCTTCCTAGACATAGGAAATGATACTGATATTATTCCTTCATGTTACTCCACATCCCACACTTTTATCAAATGTATTCACTACTTTTTTTTTTTAATTTTTTTTTAACGTTTATTTATTTTTGAGACCAAGAGAGACAGAGCATGAACAGGGGAGGGGCAGAGAGAGAGGGAGACACAGAATCGGAAGCAGGCTCCAGGCTCTGAGCCATCAGCCCAGAGTCCGACGCGGGGCTCGAACTCATGGACCGAGAGATCGTGACCCGAGCTGAAGATGGACGCTGAACCAACTGAGCCACCCAGGCGTCCCTCACTACTCTTTAAGGAAGTAACATGAATGGCCAGTAAATAAAATATTTCAACTTTGAATAGGGTTTCCACCACAAATGAATTGACCCAAGAGTAAATAACAAATGATTCATTCACTTTTCCCTGCATAAAGTTTAATGGAAGCTTCAGTACAACCTGGACCATTTAGGAGTATTTATGATACTGAAAGAAAACACACCATACTTGAGCCTAAATGACCACAAACAAGGAGCCATTTTATGGGTGTTAAGGAATTCAATAAAAAGGTGATTTGAAAGGGCAGATATAATAACATTTTCTAATTACTCTGCTCTAATTGATTGGAAAATGCTTCCACAATATTGGATTTTTCCCCATCAGAGAAAATGGCACAAAATCATCATTTCATTGCAGGCAACTTGCTTCACCATTTGTCTATTTTCTCTTCCATAAAATAAAGAAGTTTGTATTAGAGGCAATCTATTTAACTATGGTTTGGAGTCATATATCAAAATTAGTGGGTCAGAGTGGATTAAGACAAAAGATTGCTTTGACTAGAAGTTTCATCTAAAGGCATTCAAATTCAAAACCCATGTGACATGAATTTGTGTTCACAATCCTCCAAAGCTCCCAAAATTGGGATTTCTGGACTAAGTTATCTCAAAACTCTCAGGCTCCTTCCAGCTTTAAGAAGCAATCTAGGAAATCACTGATATAGTGAACTAATAAGATATGAGAGATAAAACATTGCAAGAGGAAATTAAAACAGGAAATTATTTCTTATTCTTTATGGACCCTGTTATATAGCTAGATATCAATGTTTGCATTCTTTTACCTTGTCCCTACGTCATCCAGATATTTCTTAGTGCTATTTCTTCTAAGAAGAAAAAGTAGTTAGCAGAGGAAGAAGATCAAAAAATATCCCAGCTCATACATATCCTAAATACATTTGTGTATGTATGTGCAAGGCACTTGTTTTGGACTGGGTGTTTGTGTCCCCTCAAAATTCATATGTTGATATGCTAACTCCTGATGTAACAGGAATAGGAGGTAGGGCCTTTGGGAAGTAATTAAGTCATGAATGGGATTAGTGCCCTCGTAAGAAGAGACAGAAGAGCTTACTCCCTCCATCTGCTCTCCACAGTGATGATACAATGAGAAGATGGACATCTACAAACCAAGAAGAGGACACTCACCAGAATTAAATCAGCCAGCATCTTAGACTTCCTTGCATCTAGGACTGTGAGAAATAGATATCTGTTATTTAAATCTCTCAGTCTATAGTAATTGTTACAGCAACTTGAACTAAGACAGCACTGTTCCAGATATTTGGGATAAATGAGGAAACAACTTTGTCAAAGGTAACTGTTATTGTGAGGATTATATTCTGCAGAGAGGGAGGTGACAATCATTAAACTTAGCAAAATGAATAATGCAGGTATATATTACAAAGCACTATGTGCAATGAAGAAAAATAAGGAAAACATGAAAACATATAAGGGTAGAAGGGATTGGGAGGGCAGGAGGCAAGTAGTGGAGGGTGGCAGTATTTAACAGAAAGGTTCAGAGTAGACCTCAGTGAGTTGAAATGTGAGCAGACTTGAAAGATGTGAGATAAGCAAGCTTACTTAAAGATGAAAGGACCACTACTGTCAACACCTTGAGACGGTAGCATGTGTCATGTGCCTGAGGAACAACAGTAGGGAGGCCAGCCTGAGGGAGGGAGAGAATAGTACATCTAAGAGGCCACTTGAAAAATAAATAACATATCTCCCTACAACTACAGTATGGACTTTCATTGTTAAGTTTGAAAGCAATGGAAAGAAACTCCAGTGTTTTGAACAGAGGAGGAGCCTGGAACAAGTTTTCATTTTCCTCATGAAACAGGGTACATCCTTATAAACAACAGCTTTGGAGTCAAGCAGCTCAACTGCTTATCAACTTGAATAATCAATCAGTGCCAGATTCCTTAATCCCTGTGTATTACCTATCAAATGAACATAATAAAAGAAACACCACATACAATGAGTTGTGAAGATAAATGAGATATTGCAGGCAAAGAACTTTGTACTGTAAATAGCATATTATAACTCTTCAATAAGTTATCTCTTACTTTGCTACTTCTAACACAATTTTTTTCTCCAAAAATGAGTATAGCTGATACCAGGATCATTGTAGAACCCCTTTCCAGCATCTATCTTCAGAAAGATGAATCAATCAACCAAACAATTTCAACTATGTGCAAAGGATTATTCTAGGTAAAAAGAGGATATACAGAATTTAAAATGCAGCTCTTAATAAGAATATGATTTAGGTGAAGAAATAAAATGTACATATAAAAACATGATGATTGTATACTACTCAGCAATAAAAAGAAATAAACTATTGATATAAATAAACACTTGGATGTATCTTAAATTCATTATGCAGAGTAAAAGAAACTATACACAGACAGCACACACTGTATGATTCCATTTCTATAATATAAAGATTAATCTATAGTTTCAAAGGCAGGTAAGTTGTTTCCTGAGTCCAGTGGAAGATACAAGAAAGGACTAAACAAAGGGCACAAATAATCTTTTGGAAGTAATAGAAATGCTCTGTACTTTAAGCGGGTGCAATTTATTGCATGCAAATTGTTTCTTCATAAAATTGATGCCAGCAAAACCAAAATCAAAAGCATACTTTTTACTACTTTTCACTATAAAATTTTGGACAAGTTTGGCTCAGATATGAAAGGTCACACAATAATTTCCAAATATTACTTGATTTGTATTAGGTCTAGAAATCTTCTTGGGTTTGAAGTTCTCTAAGAGAGGTGATGAGTTTTGGTCTCATCCTGTCAATATTTCAGTAACTTTACGTCAGTCTTTCTATTTCTCATTGGAAGATCCTCTAACTTGAAGCCTATTCCCTTTTCTTTTTCTATACTAGTCCATTTCTTCTTGGAACTGGCCTTTATAGACATCCATAGCACTTTTTTTTTTTTTTTTTTTTTTTACTGTTTTCAATGTGACTCACAAAGATTTTAATTACAGTTCCATTTTTTAAATACAGGCAACTGTGGCTTAAATCTGAAACCCTTCCAAGTGATATATGAGAGAAAAGGGGGACTGTCTGATATCTCCAAATCTAAAAGGGAGAGACTTTTCAAAAGATTTTTTAAGTGATCCCATTTTATATTTGGGTTCCAAGAATTACAATACATTTTTATGAAATAGCAAATAAAACAGATGTATATGTTCGTAGAGTGTGAGACAAGAAATGGTGAGGGGTATTGTGTTTCTCCTATGATTCAATTTTGATATAAATGTTCTATGGGATTATCAATTAATTGTTTCAAAACCTAAATTACCACTCATTTAAAAGATTTATTTTCTTATAAAAGTAATTGCTTAATATAAAGAGTGCACTTATAAGCTATTCTCTAGAAATGAACGTTTTGAAATCATATTTATGAACGTGAAATATATTTTATATTGAAGGAGAATAATAACAGTGAAATATAGTTTAAATTGTTTAGTTTTCATTTACGGGAGTGAGGGGGGTTGAATCTCTATGAATGCTTTCTGTTCAGCATATTAAATGCCTAAGGAGTCACATTGATTTTAAAATATAGCACCTATTTTGGAAAGCAAATTCAGAACTCTTGTAGACAGACTGAAATTACTGCCTAATATAGATGACTCAAAGAAATACCTGTCAAACAGAGAGTTAAGACTTTTGAATGCAGACACACTTTGAAAAATAAGATGATGTATTTTCTATGGAACGTTTGCCAAAGGACTATTCAGCAGAGACATAAATAATTAAAATTAAACTACAGTCAAGAAAATAAATGAACCATATTCTGAAGCAATAGGTTGACTTTTAATCCTGATTTTCCCATACTTCTAAGCCCACAAAATTCAAGCATCTGCAGCAAATCTCCACATCAATAATTTGAATTAACAGGATTCCACTGTAATTTCTGAAGTTCTAAATGCAGGAATCTCCAATGCAGTACAACTGAAAATGTTTCGTAGATAAAACTGGTCCCAAGGGACTATAGCAGCAAATGCTTTTACAATGACAATAATAATAACAATAAATAATAATAATAATAATAATAATAATAATATATAAAGTCAGATAGGTCTTCAAAGGAAGGTCTTTGGACTACACTATGTTTATTAAATTCCAAGGCTCCCTTTATCCCATTTCAAGGCCTTGTTTACTTCTCTCTCAGCCAGGACTAGTAGATGTGTGTCCCACTGCCCATGTGTTATAGGTCTATGCAAGGTTAGTCAAATAACAAGTTAGTAAAATAACAAGAATACTAAAGAAAATAAAACACAAAAACAAAATACAGCGAATTAAAAAACAACTTTAAAAAAGAAAAAAAAAGAGCAGAAATTATATCAAAGTCCCCTTTGTAAAGAGGCCGAGCTTACTTTTTTCCTAATATTTGCAGGATGTATTAAAGAAACCTGTGGAAAGGCTGGGGGAAAAAGGTGACAGGAGACCACACAAATCACTTCTATGTTCTTGTTTACAGCATTTTTGCTTGACATAACCTCATGTAGGTGATGTTATAGAACTTCTGATATCTGGCAGAATTAAGTCAAATATATGAACGGCAGTTTAAGAAGCATAAATGTCAGCTTTCTAAAGCCTTCCACATCAAAGCAATCAGCAATGGGTTTGAACACCAACTACAGCAGTATATTAGGTGTCGAGAGATATATACAAGATCTACTATGATATTAGGCACAAAGAAGGTATTTTAAAAATATATAAAAACTGAAGGGATAAAGTTACCAGCATGGAATTTTTGGTGTAAATAAAGGACTAATCATAAAATAGAGAATCAGGAAATCTAGATTAACATGCACAGTATACAGGAAAGACTGGAGTATACAAAAAGGAAATAACAGGTCTCCAAGACCACTGACAAGGAGCTCAACCTTTCTGAACCTCAGTTTCCCCGTGAGCGACAGGGCCCAGCCTAAGGGACTAGTGTCCACAATAGCAAGTTGAATACTGCTGGATTTGTACATGCATCATGACTCCCAATTTTCTAAATCCCTCACCAACCCCACATGGCATCACACTACATTGCAACTGTCCAGTGGAAGTGTAAATATCCGGGAACACATCCGTTAAGGACAGCAGCGGCAAGTGGCTAAGGATATACTTGACATCAGCCTCCAGTTAAGGTTATCAGGTCTAAGTTTTGCTTGTTATCAATCAAACAAACCCTAGGTTCAGGGAAACAAAAGTTAGAAAAGGTATGACATTATAGTTGGGAAGGAGGGTATAAGTAAGAGCACAGAAACCTACTCAAGACAAAATGGAGAGATCTATTTTCTAGGACTAAGGGTTACAGAGACGCCTGGGTGGCTTCTTCAGTTAAGCGTCTGACTCTTGATTACAGCTCAGGTCATGATCTCATAGTTTGTGGGGCTGAGCCACGTCAGGCTTTGCACTGGCAGTGTGGAGCCAGCTTTGGATTCTCTCTTGCTTTCTTTCTGCCCCTCCCCTGCTCATGCATCCTCTCTCTCAAAATAAAGTACACATTAAAAAAATAGGAGCGGGGATTACAGATAAAATTACCAAATAAACAGTGCTCTTAAAAATTGCTAAACTGATGTGGAGGAGTCTAGAATTCATATAGCAATAGGGAACTACATCTCTGAGCAAAGGTATTCAACGATACCACACAAACCAGGGAGGATGAAACCATAAGGAGAGGAATCAGCTGGGAAGAATAAAATAATGGAAGAATGATTGATGAAGGCCACCTGGATTAGGCTGGGATCACTGAAGGTAGAAAGGAAAAAGATTTCTCAAAAGAATCAAAAGGACTGAATATGCATTGAATCTTCTCTTTCAGGTCTCTTCTCAAACAGCATATGACAAATGAGGGTCTTTTTAGACAAACTTAAATAAAAATTATACCTTTTTCTCTCATCTGTGCACACTCATGTCCCAGTCACTGTTTTTTTTTTTTACCATAAAATGTGTCACCACCTAACATACTATATAGTTTATCTTTTTATTCAATGCTTGTTCCCACCACTAAAATGTAAATAGCATGATTTTGTTCCACTTATTTCCCAGAGGAAGCTGTTCCATAAATTTTCACTTGAATGTGCTGAATTAATATCCAATAAAGAAAATAAAAATAAGGAAACATTAATTATGTTTGCTATGTTCCTTACCTGGAGTCCACTTATCCTCTAATAAATGTGAATTATGCCAATGTTGTTGCTAATTTATATTCATTAAACTGCCTTCTTTAAGGACTTCAAAGTGTTCACAGTACGTTTTCATCTGTGATTGATTGCAGTAGGCATGGCAGTTAGAAGATGCAGACACGCAGGGGTTAAACAACCTCCTATATGCCATCACTCCCAGAGCAACAAAGAGAGCATTACTAGCTTCAATACTTACCCAGCACATAGTTGTAAAATGATGGGATTCTCTAAAAAGAATTTAGAGCTATCAGGTGTGGGAAATCAGTAAAATAATCTATTTTTTTCCTTTAAAACAGCCTAACCTCAATTGACCACTGAAATGGATGACTTTATTAGATCCTAATGGATCTTAAATATTAATTCACTCATTAGTTATCTAGTAACATTGTTTAACCAGATGGGCAACACAAAGACAGAGTTGATTCTTAGCAATATTTGTTATATGAAAACATTTATCTATTTTTCTTATCGGACTCACTGAAGTAAAAACAGACCCAAATTCAAACAAAACAAAACAAAACAAAATGATGCTGAGATACATTCTGTTCTGAATGGGGTAAGAATAAAAACTAGTTATCTCAGGAACAACAAAAGAAACCACAAATGGTAACAAATGGTAACGTATGAGAGCCGCATAAAGTGTAACAGAAAGATTTGCATGACTCTAAACCAGGAATCCTTTTTACCTTACCCTGGAATGTGGTGCTGGTCAAACAATTTAATATCTGTTAATTTTGCTTTCTAATAAATTTGTCAGGCAACAGTGAATTTATTGAGAAATAGCAGACCTCCTGATCTTCTAAGACAGAGGATAATTCAGGAGCACTGAGAATGTTATTACTTCACCCTCAGAAAATCATGCCTTAGGCTGGAAACTTAAGAAAAAAACCCTCTAATTTTGCTGTTATTGTGTGATCTGGGAAAGTTATCATCCCAGTTGTGGTTTTTCATATGCCAAAGAGAGTTAAATATCAATGCCTTTTGATCTCAGAGTTATTATAATAGATAAGGACAAGTTTTACAAGTTGAAAATTAATGTATTAAGATATTAATCTGTATCTTCACCTCAATCAGAACTACTAGTACTAGTATTATTTGAAGTAGATAAGGTAAGGAAGGATTAGGGGAATTGCAGAACATGACTTTACAAATCATAAACAGCTATTTATGAATCAAAGATAGGGCTAAGAAGAATATAAAATTATGACAACATCTTTTTATACAAGAAGATATTGAGCATATATTCCTACTCAGTACCAATATATAATTTTACAGGAACAAGATAAATAGGAAGAATAAAGTTACTTTTTTATTATAGAGAAGGCTAGAACTTAAAAAAATATATACTAAAAAAATAAGATACTGAAATAAGTTTGGGCACCCTTCTAAATCTCTTTATGTTCTCTGCTCTCTAGGGATTCACCATCCAGACCATCCCAACCTAAATTTTAACTATGTCTCACTGCAGTGCTACTGATCAAAATGCAATCTAACTAGGTTAAGACCTTAATCTACTTGAGACAAAGCCTTGTAACTATTTGGTTGTCTTGGAAGTAACTGTATTTTTAAAAAATAATTAGTCTTTAATAATGCAATTATTATAGAAGTTTTTGGGAAGATTTGTTTTTGTTGGTGATATTTACTCTCAATACACTACTGTCACAGTACCTCCTAATACACCCTTTGAACCTTATGAATAACCATTTGTAAATTATAACACAAAATAACACTTGTTTCATAAATGCCAGTAGAAACAAATAGAAAAGGAGAAAGATAAGAACATATTTTATTGCTTCCGAAAAAGAAAAAATGTCTCAAGGTTTACCTCTATCTTGTCTCAGTAGAGAGCCTCTCATTTAGTTGTGAAAACCTGAAAACCTTTCTTCTCAATATGGCCTTAGCCTAAGGGAGCTGTGCTGGCAAAGGCCAGAATGTTGCTCACCCAGGGCTAAGTGGCTCCATGGTACTTTTATGGTAAAATTTAATTTGTATGATTTACTCATTTGAAGCAACAGGATTTGGAGTGTTTCAATGTAATTCACAAACTCAAAAAGAAACAAAAAAATCTGAGGGGCGCCTGGGTGGCGCAGTCGGTTAAGCGTCCGACTTCAGCCAGGTCACGATCTCGCGGTCCGTGAGTTCGAGCCCCGCGTCGGGCTCTGGGCTGATGGCTCAGAGCCTGGAGCCTGTTTCCAATTCTGTGTCTCCCTCTCTCTCTGCCCCTCCCCCGTTCATGCTCTGTCTCTCTCTGTCCCAAAAATAAATAAAACGTTGAAAAAAAAAATTAAAAAAAAAAAAAAAAAAGAAAAAAAAATCTGAAATGTTGCTCATAGCCCTGAGATTAAAAAGCTCTAGTAGTTTCAGAAATGTGTTAAAATAAGAGACCCTTCCTTTATGCAAAATCTTGAAGAATGCTCAATATAAGAAACAGATTGAAGGCTATGGTACAGTTTGAAGCAGGGCAGAGGCTTTAAGTCCTCTCCTCCCTGTGTTCTTAACCCCCAGTGGTGGTCCTGTGGTGCCTATTCAACACTTAGGCTTCATAAAATACAACCTCATATCTACTGGCATAGATAATTCTGTGAAATTTAGAACTAAAGAATTTGATTTGTAACAGCTATATGATTCAAGAAATGAGACAAGTCAGGGTGGCCAGGACAAAGTACTCAGAATTGATTAAATAAAACTGGTAGCTTTCAGCCCAGCCTTCCTTGCAGCAACATTCTATTTATACTAGATCATGAAAATCAGGAAAAGAGGTTAGAGTGGGAGAGAGAGCCAAAGCATAAGAGACTTAAAAACTGAGAACAAACTGAGGGTTGATGGGGGGTGGGAGGGAGTGGAGGGCGGGTGATGGGCATTGAAGAGGGCATCTTTTGGGATGAGCACTGGGTGTTGTATGGAAACTAATTTGACAATAAATTTCATATAATAAAAAAAATAAAATAAAATCAGGAAAAATTATCTCAATAATAACAATTAAACAGTCTATGCCTGAATTGTCCAAACAGATAAAACTTCAGATTTGACAACATCAAAGAGGTAAAAATGACTGTCTTCTAAGTAGGGAAAGATTCAGTGTGAAACTTTCAGTGGGAAATAGGAGTCATTGAAGTAATGTGTTGTGATCCAAATTACATCTTTTTATGTTCTACAACCAACTATTTCATTTATTGGTTGGACAGCTTTGGAAAAAACAAACATTTCTTTGCCCCTCAATTTCTCCATCCATAAAACTATGGGTCTGCACTAAATGTGTTTTTTTTTTAACAGTTACTAATCCGTATTTTATCTTGATACATGTTTTTGCTAGGTGAGTTCAAATACACCATCACCTCCAAATTGAAGATCTCCATATTTTCTTTTAATTTTAAGCTCTCTCCTGAGGGCCATATTCATATTTTCATTCATCTATTGGTTCACTTGCTTTCTTGAATGTCTTTTCTGAACTTTATTGAAGATGAATTCTCTTCTCTCACAGACATTTTTCAGAAGCATAACCCTTCCAGGTATTTGTATTTGGGCTCTTAAAGTCATATTCAGTTACTTCCTTTCACTTCTCATATTCAACTTCTGAAATGTCTTCATCCATCCATTTATTAGGCCTCTACTTTGTGTTTTGCCCTTTATTAAGCACCACAGAAAAAACAAGACCCAGACCATGTCTTGAAGGAATTTTGAATCTGGCTTTGCACTTTGATCCCTCCTTACTTTTCCCAATTATTACAATAATTTAGGGTCCATTACCTTCAACCAGAACTGTTTTTTACAACCTCCTCATTTACTTCCCTCCAATGATCCCATCCTTCTTCAATACTATACATTGCAATTCACTCTGCCATTAAGATGTCTTCCTAAATTAGGGCTATGATAATTCACCCCCCCCCCCCACACACACACACACAAATTGGCAGTGTACTGATTGCAAAGTGTGTTTCTAAACGTAGGATCATATACCAGATATCTAAGGCACCAGGTAATAAATATCGATGTGTAAATCTACTTAGGGTACACAACAGGGAGTTATAGAGAGTGTGCTGATTTAGAGAAAGCATACCTACCCTAAGACATTCAAATTAGATTAAAAAAAATAACTACAATTGTGGACCAGTTCCCTGATTATAAACCTCCCTTTAGCCTTACCAGTGTTTCAACTACATTGTGTCATGCTCTGCATGATACCGTTTCAATGTTTTTGACCATGCTGCTCTATCTTCTAGTTGCTCCCTTCCCTGGAAAGTCTACCTCACTTCTCACCCCTTCCGGTTCAACTATTACTTACTCCAGGAACTTTCTTTTGTTCTTCCAGTTAAGGATAAGTGGAAAAAAGAAAGAGAAGAAGAGAGTCCAAGGGAAATGCAACTACAGAAGAATGGTCAGAGACATGCATGGTTACTGGCTTTGAAGATGGGGGAAAGGAGTCATGACTGAAGTTTTTTTCTAGCCTCAAAAAGCTGGAAAAGAAAACAAGCCAATTCTCCTCTAAGACCCTATAGAAAGGAACACATACTTGCCGACAGAGTTTAGACCTGTGTTGGATTTCTAACACACAGAACTGCAAGATAACAAATTCATGTTAAGATGTTATATTTATGGAACTTATTATGGCATTGACAGAAAACACATTACTCAACCATGTTAATCTAGTGAACATCCAATTATTCTGTGAGACTTAGCTAATGAGGATTGTTGGTACTTGTAAATGACTTCTATCATAAGGCTTTTAAGTGTTGATGGGACTTACATATTGAATGACTTTACCTACTACTTTTGGGCTATAAATCTCTCTAGGATGGATACCTTCCCATATACTATGACTTATTTACTTTTATATTCCCAGCATCTTGCATAGGACACTGAGTAGACATTTAAAATCTTTTTAAATGATTGAAGATGAAATTGAATAGAAACATGTTTCATGCTTCAAAGTAGGCTCACAAAATTAACTACTGAGTAGAAAGTAAGGTTGACTTACCAGCAGTTCAGGTAGAAAACTTAAAAGAGGTTTCAACTGACCAAAAATTTAGTATGAGTTAACAAAATGGTAACATTGATCAAAACAAAAATGGGTGCCTGGGTGGCTCAGTCGGTTAAGTGTCTGACGCTTGGTTTCAGCTCAGGTTACGATCTCGTGGTTTGTGAATTCAACCCCTGAAGCACAGAGCCTACTTGGGATTCTCTCTTTCTCCCCCTGTCTCTGTCCCTCCCCGGCTCTCTTACTCTCTCAAAATAAATAAATCAACTAAAAAAACCCAAAAAACAAAAACAGAAAAACAACAAACAACACACACACACACACGCACAACACACACACACCCCTCTCTGACTATAGGTGTCATTATTTTCAGAACCAGAGGATGCTTCCATTTTACTGTGCCCTGCTCAGACATCAGGGTTACTGAGATTAATTTTAATTTTGAACTTGACTTTACAAAAGATTCTGACAATTATAATTTGTGTCCAGACCAGGAGGAGGAGATGGCCAGGAAGAACATGGGGAGGATTTAAACACTGTGAAGAAATGTTTTAGAAGCTGAAGTTATAAAATTTGGAAAAGAAAAACTGGGGTTTGGGTATGAGAGTGGAGGATGTATTTATAGAAATTATTTTTTCAAACGTGGATGAGGAATTAGACAGACTGTGTTTAACTCCAGATAATTTGAAAACACACAGCACAGCACACTGGAGAAACTCAATAAATATCTTAGTTAGTAACAATAACAACATGCAGATGGCTAATTGGCGATAGTTTCAGTAGGCATATTTTGACTCAAATTAGGAAGAAAAACTCTTTAATAATTAAAACTCTCCTTAAAAAGACTGTTACTGAAGTAGCAAGTACACCCTCCTTCTGAACATGGAAACACAGCTTGGATCATCAGTCAAATTTACTACTCTATTATTCATTAAGTCCTTTTCCATGTAAAAGCAGGCACACATACAACCCTACTTTTGGTTGCCTTTTACCGAGGACATATATTAGTACCTGTTTTTGCTAACCAAAATAAATCCACATGGTTTTTGCTTTTACAAAAAAAAAAGAGTCTAAAAGTGAAAATAGCTTTCAGCATTTATTTTGCAGCCATTTGCCACAATTGAGGCAGTATGTACCGGGAGCAACCAAAGTGGCGCCTCCAAGTGCCTTGCTGTGGAACTACACTCAGCATCTCAGCATCAAGCAGCCATACCTTCGAAGTGTATCTCTGAGCATCTGTACTTTATCTCGATTTATTGTGTGCACCTGTTAAGAAGATATGTCCTAACGCCTCAGAAAAGCCTAAGAGAGCTTAATTTTTAGGTCTGGGAAATATATTTAAAAACTCCATATAAAGTAATAGTAATTGCCTCATCACCTCATCCTTTTATGCCATTTCAGCTTATGAAAGGTTTCTTAGGAATGTTCTACTTTCAGACAGCGGGAGAAACCTACACTGTGATTCTCTGATTTTAGTGAATTTCATAATTTTGGCTTAAGATACATTACCACATACTTTCTGAATCGTAGTAAATTACTGGTAACTTAAATGTTATTTTTGGGTCCAAAGTGCTAACAGACCTACCAAGTCACATGAACAAGTACCCACTCCCAAACCTAGCTTTATATACTCTCATAAATTTTCAATCTTTCATAATTTTCATGTAATTTCTAACTCTCCAAAACACACCCAGGAAGGAAATTCAAGGACAGGAAGGAATTGTGAGTATTTTTGTTTTGCTGTATATTGTCTTTTAAAGAAGAAAAGTAATTAAGCAAAACAAGTCAAAAGCAAGCTGAACTTTTTCTTATTGAGCCATGGAGAACAAAAAGCCTACCTGACTTATGCTAAATCTAGTGCATTTTAAACAGAATCTTAATACCCTAATCAAGGAAACAAGAAAAATTAAAAGTAAACATCTTGCTTTTGTTATTTAGAGGTAAAAAAAGATGACAAATATTTCTCGCTCAGCATTTTTAGGCTCACTTCATATGTATAAAACTCCAACTTCTACTCCCTCATTCACCTTACTTCCTGTTTCTACATCTGTGCCACAATGAAACTTTAAACTATATATAAAGGATAAATGTCTTTGACCTTAAAAAAAAAATCTTGCCTCCATGTAGTTTGTGACTTCAAAAGTTACCTTTTGTTTTCCTTGAAAACAACTTAATTGTATTTGAATCATTCATCTGAAAGAGACCTCCAATATTCTACCACATGTACTATAAGTGAGTGTTCACTGTGCTCTAGAAATACTTTACTGATAATCATACATGTAATCCTTTTAACAAAAAGAGATGGGTTTTATTATCTTCATTTTACAGATGAGGAAAATGAGGTTCACGTTAGTCAAATAACTTTCCCAAAGACACACAGCTAATATATAATAAGTTTAAGGTCTAAATGCAGATATACTCAACTCCAATCTCCATGATCTTTGACCATCTTCTTTGTATCAAGTTTTACTGAGTATCTATCACCTACCAAGCTCTGTCCTCAATGAAAAACTAAAAATAGCAAAACCACTGCCATCAATGATCTCACATCCTAATGCCAATGACTAACAATGACTAAATTAATGAATGAAATCCAGCAAGAGAATTTTATAATAAAGGTAAACATTAAGTGTAACAATGGTCCTACAGACAGAATACTCCACTATGCCTATTTTACAATAAAAGGTAAATATTAGGTGTAACATTGGTCCCTAAGGACCGAATAATCCACTTTGCTTAGCCATCAGTATATACAATGATTGAATGTTCACTGCTAATGTAGCTAGTCCTTGGCCAAAAATAATAATAATAATAATAATAATAATAATAATAATAATAATAAATAAGGCTCTTTCCTTCAGCGGATTCTGCTTCCTCCTTGACTGTATCAGTCATGCCAATGTGCCTAGATTTCACTAAGGCTCACTTAACAGCTGGATGATCCCAAGTGAGGTTTCACTCACCAAGAAGTATCTATCTAGTTGTCTGGTGCCCCATTTCAGCAGATCTCTTTTTAAGAACAGATACGTTAATTGAAAATATATGGCACTTTCAAATACTGTATATCAGGCAGTCAGTTAGTAAGAGGGTAGGGCTACTGAGAGATTTATATCTTTGCCAAGGGGTTATTTTTGGTATCTCCTGAAATCACATGATATATGTACCCATTCATTTATATAGCTTTCTAGTTCCTGAAGTTGCCCTATCAGGCTGCTACCATTACTCTTCCACATTTTTGCCATCTGGGGAAATAATATTGTGCTGTCACTGCAACCACATGATAACCCTCCCATGGGCCACCCCTGGAGCTTCTTACCTTCAGCACTCCTCTCCCTGATTTTCTTGGTACTCACAACATTCTTTTTATCACTTCCTTTTGTAGATATTTAATAACTGATAATATACATCCATCTAAGTCTTATGTCTGTGTCAGTCATTTCTAAGACATCTCATAAGAACAATTTTTATTTTTTAATAGACTCCAGGGACCAAATTTCCACCCCTTAAAGCTTGACCTTTGTAGAAATGGCTTATTCTTATTTTATTTAATGACTCTTTCACCATAATTCCCAATTTTTTTTAAGTATCAAAATCAACCTTTCATTGTATAGAGATATATTTGTGGCATCTTTCTGATGTGAGCACAGCATCTGCTGTTTGGTTTTCCCTTTGTCTGGATCTCTTTACCATGGCCTAATATGGACAAAGATCCTAGAATATATTACAAATTACCCATGGGTGGGCACCACATACAAAATTTAAATGTTGCCACATATCCAATTTGATTTTTTTAAGCACCTATCTGAATTCTACACAACAAAAGTTTTAATGACCTTTCCCATGAGGTTTGAGAGAACCCAGTGACACCTTTACTAGTGTGAAAACCAAATGTTTAGTTTCAAGGATAAAGGGAAGGCCTAACTGAAAAACTATCTATTACTTCCTCATCTGTTCATAATGGACCAAGTTCTCTTAAAGCAAGATTTTTTTTTATTAGCAAGACAAGTCAATGCAGAAGTGATATGGATTGAATTAAAAAGTTGCCTCTTGCAAGAAAAAAATAAATTACCGTCATCACCATGAAGTTCAAATTGTCAACTCTTATGTCCCAAAAGCCAATTAACTGAGTTGTTAATACTTCCACAAAATGGCTGACCTGTAGAAGCTTCTGGGGACATTGAGGACTCTTTTCAAAGTACGGAATTCTAATATATCCTAGACCTATTGATTACAATTCCCTGTTAAGTTCCTTGAAGATCTGTATTTTTAAAATGTGCCCAGGGCATCTGGGTGGCTCAGTCAGTTAAAGCATCCTACTTTGGTTCAGGTCATAATCTCCCGGTTCGTGATTCTGAGCCCCACACTAGGCTCTGTGCTGACAGCATGAAGCCTGCTTGGGATTCTGTATCTTTCCTTCTCTCTCTACCCCTCCCCCACTCATACTGTCTCTAAATAAATAAATAAACTTTAAAAATGCTTAAAATGTGCCCCCCGTTGAGTGGTGGGTAGAGGAGGGGAGGGAAGTCAATTTGCAAACTGTGGCATCAGAACAATGGTAATGAGGTCAAGGTTTGTAATGGTGTTTGAGAGACTGTTCAGATGTTCTAACAAGGAGGTAAGTTACATTACCAGCCTTGCTGAAACCGCAGTGCTCCTTTATATAGGACATTTTTTTTTTAATTGGGAATGACATATTTGAAGTAGTTGAAGAAAAAAGCAACAGTGACTTACCCTAATAGGTCACGACATTACTCTTTATAAACAATAAGAGGGCAAGTGCCAAATCAAATTGTCCTCACATGCATCAGTTCAAATTCTGGCTTTCTTTTGGATCAGTCAGCTTCTCTCCCTTCCCAACACAATGAATGACTCCTAACTTCATTCAGTCCTCTCACAAAGAATACCACTGGTCACAGCAAGTACATACAGGTCAGTGCAAATCCAACTGCTCTCCTAGGGAAGCAATTCAAACTGGATGCCCTGCTGACTGTCAGTCAGATAACTGCATTCTTTTATCTCAACAAATAATCACTACAAAGACAGTCATAACAAGCCATCACATAATTCTTTTAGGTTGACATAGCATCAAAAATAGCTTTTCCCTAAGTTTAACAGAAGACTTCTGGCAAATGTTGCCACTAGCTATCTGCAACAATTCTATGGTTAGCTTGTGAATGAGGATTTCCCTGTGAACGAAAATCACAACTGACCAATTTAGGGATTTTCATCCCTCTGGCAGTAGTGTAGTCCAATCTAAATTTGATTGTCTCCTTGAATGGAGTAATTTAATTTTCTCCAAATGTCTACTGACTTTAGACTGCCAAATCTAGAAAATGAAATGGAGAACTGGGTCAGTTGACCAGGTAATTCAGGCCAAAAAATAAAATACTGCTTAGAAACTTCATATAACATATGAGTTGTTTTAATTTCCTCAATTACCATTTGTCTTAGTAGTCAAATTTTCTGGTCTATATCTGAGCTATGTAATAAAAAAAGTTATTTAAGATGAAAGGGAACCCTGCTCTCGGTTCACAACTCTGGCAGCATCCCTGCACATTACTTGGTGGAAAGTAAAGACTAACAATTACTGGAGATTACTTCAGCTGCTACTATTCTGAGTGAGCTATCCTGTGGTCATAGGCACACAGCAATTCATAGGCAAAAAAGTCAAGCAGAAAAGGGAAAACTGCACTTAGTAGAATACACATTTTGTATAAGATACAATTTGAATGTGTAAAGAGATGTCTTGAAAAATGGCAACTATTATTGCCTTGTTTATATTCCTTACTGTCACAAACGTGGAAAAGATCCATTCTGAAAAGTTATAGCTTTATACCATGTATAAGAGTCCCACATAAAGAAGAATCTCATTGGTGCTTTTAGTAATACATGACTGAAATTGAATGAAACCGTTCTCTCTCTCTCCCTCTCTCTCTCTCTCTCTACCAAAAGGACAAGCAATAAGACACTAATTTTAAGGGAAATATGACCTTAGGCACTGCAGTTTTGTTTTTGCTTTTTAATTCAGTGATTTCCAACCACTGTAATTCTTCAGTGCCAATTCCTTGGCTTAGGACAACTGGCTGAAGACCTGAACTACTTAATAAATCATCTAGTTGAACATATGCTCACTTATTCCTCGGCTGGGGGAAGTCACAGGTCTTTTGGGTATACAGAGCTATTTGAGGACCTGAGAAGAACGAATATTTCTTTTAATGTTAGAAGCATAAGTTAAGCTATCTGAACAAGTGGATCTACCTCATTCTTTGGAACTTTTCCTCTCACAAACTGCCAAAAAGCACTTCCTGACAGTCACAATGAATAATGCTATTTAGAAACCAAATTTCCAGGAGCCTCTTCCTGTTACCTATATATACACAAAGATATACAAAGATGAATTACTACCCTTTTCTTAAAGAAACATTACTTTAAGACTGGTTGTTACAGGAATTTTAAAGGAAAGTCCAGATCATCAGTGGTTGTTGGAGTGGTTTCCAAATCCTTTGCAAATCCTCTGAGATCACCTAAATTGGGCAGGAAACAAGGAAGATCAAAAGGGTCAAGCTGAGTCCAGACTTCCAGTTCAAGGGGGAAAAAAATCTGCTTTATTGAATTGGTTTGCCCTGCATGAAGGAAAAATAAATGTTAAAATGGGTGTATTATAAAAATAATAATATCTGTGGTACAATCTAAATGAAAATTTTACAAACTTGTTTAGGCCACCAGTTGAGTCATTAAACAAGTATTATTGAGTACCTACTTGTGACAGCCCCTGTTCTAGGGGCCCTTGAGATACACCAAGGCAGGTTAGAAATCTCTGCCCTCTTGTATTCTGGAGGGAGAAAAATAGACAGTAAACAGTAAACAAAATAAATGAAAAAAAATAAAGTATGCTAGAAGGTAATAATTTTTATGGAGGAGAAACCAGATTGGGGTATGATGGTTCAGGAGAAGGGCAATTACAGTACTGAATCAGAGTGAGTCTCTTGAGAAGGTGCCATTTGAACAAAATCTTGAAGGATGTGAGGATGCTACCCAAGTATTTAAGTATTTCAAGGTAATTATATGTTATTTTCTAGCAAATATACTATGTAGGAAGAGAAGTGCCTAATTAGTTATTCCTTGAAAATCTGGTAGAAGAGAAGTCCCTAATTAGTTATTCCTTGAAAATCTGGTTTTCAGTTGACTAAGTGGTTAGTGTAAGCTCAATTCACGTATCACTTTTTGGAGTTGTTACTAAGGCAAAACAATGATACACAAAAAAAGTTTTTTCTCAGGTACTTCCAGTGCACAAGAAAATGTTTACTTCTCTGTTCCCTTCAGACTGTAAATTTGCATCTAAAAAACAGCACTTTGTTGGGGCTCCTGGGTGGCTCAGTTGGTTAAGCATCCAACTCTTGGTTTTGGTTCAGGTCATGATCTCACAGTTAGTGGGTTTGAGCCCTGCATTGGGCTCTCTACTGTCACCACAGAGTGTGCTATAGATTCTCTGTCCCCCTCCTCATTACCCCTGCCCCGCCTCAAAAATAAATAAACCTTTTAAATAAAATAAAATAAAATAAAATAAAATAAACCAGCACTTTGCCAATGAACTCCTAGGTTTGTTCAAAGGAGAGGCAAGTCAATTTGAGCTTCATCATTCTATTAAAGAGAAAGATGAAAATGTGAAGAGTTACAGAAATATCTAAATAATTTTGATTAAGTAAAGTCAACCTTTAATGCTTTACTGTACAAATATTCTCTGTAGTATGGGCCATCAGGACAATGATGTCCAATTAGTTATAACTTAAAACAATCACAGAATCATAAATTATAGGTAGTTATATCATGGACAAAAGATATTAAGACACTAATACTGTTTTTAAACTTTTGGCAATTACAGATCGCTTTAAAATTCATTTAATCTAAACGTATATAGTATCTTCTTGTATTTTATTGCCACCACTGATAAAAACCATCTTCTAAGACTTTCGTAATTTGTCATGTAACATATTCTTGAGAATGGAGTATTTTCATTTAAGATTTACACATGTAAGGCTATATAACTGGCACAAGGACAAATACAGGATCCCAACCCTGGTCTTATGACTTCATGAAGTCTTACAACACACTGTACTGCTCTCTTGTTATAATGTAAAATTTTACACCACTTGAAATGAGAATCAATAGCATCCTAAATAATACTGTATGATTGGTTTCCTTCACACTACCTCTAAATTTATTTTGTAAGAATAAGAATATGAAACATTGTTTCATGATTATTCCTGTATAAGGAAAGTTTTTAAAGTTTCCTTAAGGTTGGTTATTTTATACCAATTATTTTATTTTATTTTTTATATTAAATATAATTGATTGTCAAATTGGTGTCCATACAACACCCAGTGCTCATCTTATACCAGTTATTTTAGTTCAAAGTCTGTACAGTGTGTTGTCTATCATAATAAGCAATACCTCCTAGCATTCCTTAAAAGAGTGTCATTTTTTTTTAGATGATCTGTAATGTCCTTCCCTGCTCCAAAATTCTAGGATTCTATTTAAAGATTCAGATTTCTTTAGTAAATGAGCTAAGCGTTCTGCGAAATTACAATTTTCTTTAAAACCACTGGCCAACATAATTAAGAAAAGGATATTCCCTCTTACCAGCTTAAATGTATTGATGTTTTTTAAAAATTTTTTCTAATGTTTATTCAGTTTTGAGAGACAGAGAGAGTGAGTGGGGGTGGGGCAGAGGCAGAAAGAGACACACAGAATCCAAAGCAGGCTCCAAGCTCCAAGCAGCCATCACAGAGCCCGATGTGGGGCTCGAACTTAAGAACCATGAGATCATGACCTGAGCTGAAGATGGACGCTCAAATGACTGAGCCACCCAGGCACTCCTGATGTTGGTCTTTAAACAAAATATAGATCAATGAAAAATACATTTTAAAATGGACAGATAAAAATCATTATTTTGGAAAAGGAAGCATCATTTTAAAGTCCAGTATGCCATGATTTAAACTTTTTTGCTATTTTTTGATCTATTTCAGTAAAGCACATCTAAATTTATATTTACACTACCTCATTCTTAAAAATATTAGACTGTGGAGAGTCCTTTCTGTGTTCTTCTCAGAGGATAAATTAATCTACTACAAGTCAAATAAAATCCTTGTTTAGTTTATTAGTTATTCAGTGTTGCCACTGTTTACAGAATATATGAAGACATGGGAAATATGTCACCACAGAGCCAGACTGCAGAGATTGGAAGGAGCTGGGACCTTTATTAGTAATAACTATAATGACAAAATTGATTCACAGCAAGAGATAATACATAAATATTTACTTTTCAAGTAATTTATCTTGATTATACCCAGAAGTGATAGGCATGTAGGCCAAAGAAGAACTGAAAAATACCATGTTCTAAATAGTTACATAGCCTTTTATGTATGTCGTATTGATGAAGATATTTATAAAGATGACGAAGATATTAATGTCTGATTTATAAAATGAAATTCTAGTCTTTCCATGTTCTATAACTGTGAATGAGGAGCATCCCCTGGTACTGCAACAGTAAAAGTAATAACAAATAATTCAAGATAAGTTATTGCTTAGTTTGCATACTCACCAAACATAGTCATTTCAATGTGGTAAAATTCTGTCAACATTCACAAATGCTTCTGAATAATGAATACTTAATATTATAAAGCTAAATGAGGAAATATGATATAAAAGCATACAGAAGAAGAGCAATATGATATTTTCAAAATCAAATTAGTCCCACATCAAAAACCACAGTGAAATATATTAAAAGTTATAAAACAAATATGCATCGTGATGTTAGTTATTTGAAGCTGGGTACTTCATATACAAATTGGTTATACAGCAATGCAAGGGTTGAAAGATGGTTACAAAAATCATAGAAACAGAGAAATGAATAAAAAATATGAAATGATTTTTCTTCTAAATATTAATAACATCAAATATATTTTAAGAGTAAATATAATGCTAGTTGTGGTGTGACATCGCAGATAAAATTTTAAATATATAATCTTTGTTACTGTTAATTGTAGTGGAATCAAGCATATCTAGTTACTGATATAAGTCATTTTGAGAAAAATCTGTTTTAATTTTTTTAATAAATTATTTTAAGATCTTCACTTTCACTAATACAATCGAGTTTAGGCATTTTTACAATAATTATATACCTGACAGTTGTATTTATAATACCTTGGCCTTCTGGCAACATGAGAAACCTGGATAATCAAACAATATATGTTCATTTGAAATGGTCAAATGGACATTCACTTTGCAAATATGCTGTAGAGTTTATGAATGCAGGAACAGCAAATATGCTCATATCACAAGATAAGACATAAACTTTGGTTCTTTTCAAAGCTTACAATCCAAACCCAATCTAAACAGGTCTTATGGTACATCACAGTTGATACAGTGAGATAGAAAACAACAACAGCAACAGCAAAAAACCAAACAAAAAACCTCATGGGAACCACATCAGATAGCATAACATCAGATTTAAATTTCAGGAACATTTCTGTGCCTGTCATTGTATGAATAGTGAAAGCTACAAAATAAAATCTGATCATTTACCACTGTGACCACAAATTACATTAAAAGTCTTGAAAACCCTTAAATACAAAGATACATGGACTTCATTTTCTTACAGACCCATTGCAGTGCATATGTCAAGGCATATTAAAGTGATATTGGAATGATGCCTTACTAGACAGAAAAGGATATGAATGACAGGAAACAAAAGAAAGTTGAGAGACAGAGAACATTCCATGTAATTTGTTGCTACAATTTTTTTAGTTATTTTCATACATTTCCTCTTCCTTTTCCACCCTCTACTTTGTCCACTACAAACCCTCCATGTCCTCCTCCACACCTACGTCTTCCAATGTGTGCCCACCAGTCCCCCACCTCACATACACACACTTAAGTCATAAAAATGGTAAATTCAAGATACAACAAGGAAAGTATTCTGTAAATACAATGTTTAAAAAGAAAGACAAGTCTCTGCCCTCACGGAGCTTACATGCTACTAGGAAAAGTTGACATTAAATATAAATATATAATCACCCATATAAATATTACCACTAAAATCATTGTTATAAAGGAAAATACAAGCATCCAAAGTACCAAAATGAATTTTTAACTTATGCTTATGAGCTATTAACCAGTCACAATGGCTGGATTTGCAGTGTAACTTACATTTTTGGCATTTTCTGATTTAAATGGTCATTCATTTCTCTCAGACAACTGTTAGAGTAAAATATAAGTAAATAAAGTAATTATTGAAATGAAGTGACCAGTTAACCATGGGAAAACAAAAACAAAAAAAATAACTAAATTCCCAGGTAAATAGACAAACCTGAATTCTAAATACAATGGAGAATAAAGTTAGTATTGTCAATGGTCCTAATGATACCAATGACAAATTTCAAGCCTAAAAAAGAAAGCAAACACAATTTCACAAAAACCACTTGAATCTATCTAGCAATGAACAGCAGAAGTAAGGTTGGTTCTGGATAATACCTATCCCTAGGTATCCCAAAGAAAGCTATGATTCATTGAAAAAAAAGTTTACTCCTAACTATCCAGGTAAAGGTGACATGTCCTTCTTCAGAAAACATGAAAACAAATCCAAATAATTAACTCTAAAGTGTGAAGCAGAATGACCAAATGAAGTTATGAGGCAAGATGGCATATGGGAAGAGTGAAAATGCTTCCCATTATGATTCTACCAGCATACAGCAATGATCTTTAGCATGTCTCCTTAACATGACTTAGTTGTTCTTGTCATGTACAAATTATAAGGTATTTTGCAGTTTCCAAACTCTGAAAAATCAATAATTAAGGAGTATGAAAAGATCCACACCACCTATGTAAGGACACATCACAAAATGATATCAGTGCTTACCTCCAGGAAGAAGACTGAGGAGGATGAAGAATGTTCTCTTTAGATAAGTTACTTTTTTCTTTTAAGGAATGACCTTCATCTATCATTGGGGATTTAAAATTTTAGAAAATATTTAAGAACTCAAATAGAAAAAAAAAATGATAATAATAACGTTCCTGAATCCAATTTTGCCTCTGGATTCAAAAAAAGGAAAGACTTTGATGCACAGATGTTTCATTCCAGAGTCCCTTAAATTCACTACTGGTAAAGAGGAAAGCAGTGTCAAAAAATTCTTCAGAATTATGTTGTATGGAAAGATTTAGGAAGTGTTAATTTACAATGCAAGTCAGTTATGTCAGACTAGAAAGGTTCAACAACTATTTCATGCACAACTAGGATTTAACTTGACATAGGAACCTACAATGTAAAACTTCTAAAATTTTTTGACTCCTTCAACATGTGGCACAGGACAAGGAGAGCTACGTCAGAGAGCCCCTGATTCATGCTATCTTTATGTTTTCTGAATGCCCACATTTTTTTCCACTCTCATGGTACTTGCATTCTGTCATTTATACTAACTTGTCCACATGTCTTCATTTCCCTACTACATTGACACACTTTGAATGTGGATGTCACGTCATAGTCAAGATTGTATTTTTGCTCAGAAGGCAGATTTGTTGACTTGATTTGCAATTAAAGGACTTACAAATCATGTTTCTCATTTATATATATCTAATTAACCAACATGTAAATGTTACCACTCTGATTTGCAAAATACTCAAATCCATCTGAAAATCTTCTTTCCCTATTTAACATCAAAAAGCATCCTGGTCCCATTAACAGAAGAAAAATGTAAATGAAAAACCAAATTCCTGTGCTCTGTAGTTTTGTGCTGATTAAGGAATACTACTTGATGAAAAATAGTGAAGTAGAAATATATTTGACCCATATATGTCAACAGAAAACACTTAAGACTGACATACTAAAACTAAATGAAGTGACACTTAACATTGATGACATCAAAACAAATATCAGCTGAATATAAATATGAATTATTCTATAGGTAGAGTTAAATGGTTATAGAATTATAAAATTATTTTTGAGTTAATTTTTTACACCATCATGTTTATATATATGTATATTTAGAATATTTATTACATGTGTATATACATTCATAGATACAAACACATATGCATATACTGCACTCAGTCAGTAAAATAAAGTATAAATACAGTTCCCTCTACGCCATCCTGAGTACTCTAATAAGGAACATGGTGTGGAATGCCCACTAAGAAAAGGAAGTAGATGGGAATTTGACCAAAAAACTTTAGAAAGTGTCCCAAATGGTACATAACATTTCTAAAACAATTGATACATACTGTCATTTGTATAGTTGCTGGAAGTCTTAAAATAAGATTAAATTATATTATTGGAAATGGTTGACCAAAACACAAACTACAATAGCATATGATCTCTTTACTGGCTCAAAATACCCAAGCAACATTTGTTTTGAAAGCTTTAATTTATACATTTAAAACTTTGCTATTATTTCTTACTTATTGCCTGGCTCATGTTCAGGTGCTTTTCAAGCAGAAAAGTTTCCCTGCTAGATGACACAATGTAAGGGTGAAGAACTGCGAGCTTCCGTCCCAATTCACCAGATTAACATTCAGAGCACAAGAAAACTCAGAGAATTTAAGGATAAGACAAATCCCTGCATTTAAAATAACAAAAAACAAAACCGACAAAAAACAAAAAAACTACAGACCAAGGGCACATTCACTAACACACAGTTCAAATGATTAGCTTAAAGGCTATGATACATATTTACCACAGCTACAGATCACCTACTTATATTTAATGGCAACACTAAACACACGGTCGATGGTTCCAAATGGCAAAGTAAGCATGCTTTTCAATCTGGCATCAGTGCTGTCAAGGAGCACACATGCCTGACTTACCAAGTGATGCAGAAATGTATACCTGCATGGTAACGTTCTTAAAACAAAGTTAGTATGTGCAAAAGAAAGAACAGGCTTGTCTTGTTTCCTTGGCTTTTTCACGGTACTACCTTTCCAGGTTCTTATGGAATTAATGTGTATATATGACATCTAGCAGGCAAAGAGGTGATGATCGCACAGCACTACACTTCAGTGCTGCACATGCTTACACTTACATCCCAATGCAAAATGGCTGGGGCAGGTGTGCTCCTGAGCTCAATGTTTGAAGATGACATATTTATGGTAACTACACTCACCATTTAACTACCATTAACTGATACTGCAAAAAATTACACTGAAATCTGAAGTTAATTTCTAAATATACTAATTATATAGGCAGCTGACATTATAAAACACTCTAAAGAGCAAAAAAAAAAAAAAGGGCAACATTTTGATGGAGTTTTCTTACCTTAAATTCACAAAATATTAACACTCATACCTACCTCCCAGTGCCCACTAATACAAAAAGATCTAAATACATTTGCATAACTTACACACACTATAATTCATATAGATGATATTAAGAAGAAATAAAATAATGTAATACCTTTACTTTTACCTATGGATTTGATGAAATGGTTCCAAGAAGAAAGGGTTTCCATACAAAGAGAATAGAGAGAGAAACAACAGTAAGAATTATGAATATATGTAAATGTAGTACTCTTTGAAAATTAAACAAGACAAGAAAGCATAAAAAAGGGTCTGAAAATACATGGAGGTATAATCAATATTTGTTAATAAATCTGCCCTTTTTAAAAGGAAATACATGCAAGGAAACTGAAAAGTCCATGCTCACTTTTAAAAGATTACACAAAAAAGAAGATACACAATGACTATACTATAGGTAGAAAAAGTATTGATTCTGTGAAACACTATACTCAGCATTCTAAAAGCCAGAAGCCAAAGATGTCTGGATGCTCCCAAACTGCCATGCATGGGTGAAAAATGGACTCTTTCTGGTACAGTAGATTAAATTGAATATACTATTTCAGATATTAACTTCTGATGGTTCTCGGTTTTTCTTAACTATAGCTACCCTTAACTGCATATGCTTACAAATGTATGCAAAGTCTCAAGCACAAATTCTTATGTCTCATTTATTTGCAGATATTATAGTGCAAAGAATGAAGGAAAACAGAAGTCAAAGGAGCAAACCAAAATCAAACTAACAAATAAAGGGGAAAAAACATGAAAAAATGTGAACAAAAGTTATGTATTTAATTTGCAGCCAGATAATTTGCAAGCATTTGCCCATCCTTTGCAGTGATGGTTTAAAGCAGCTACAGAACAAGAAAACACTGAAAGCAGAGTGGAAAAGGAACAGAGCCCATACCTTGGTCGCCCATCATCAGGTGCGCCAGACCTTGAAGGGAAACAAGAGCACAGTCAGCAATAAACAAGGGAGCATGGGAAGTCGGGGTTGTCACGGTGACAAAAATGTTCAGTGACAGACATCTTGTTTCCTATGAGACATGTCTGTATCACAGAGGCAAATCAAAAAGCATTCTTTCAACCTCTGGTTGGAATGCTTTGGGGCAAAGAGTTAATAGTACTGTAATTTAAACACTGGCATATGCTGCCCTGTGTATTTCTTCAATGTATCAGTTGGCACAATGAAGAGCATGACTTAAAATCCAACCAATCATCCCTTAAATATTGCATCTGTCCTTCATGCCCTTTGATGATACTGCCACCACAGGGCTTGTTATAAAATTATATTTTTTTAAAACCCAAAGGAATATCTGAAACATGGGCTGGGTCTGATCTTTTTCCCCTCATCAAAAAATGAGAAGTTTTATAATTAAATTAAAAAAGTCCTTAGTCACACTGAAATGATAATGCAGAAATGTCTCCTTGTCTGACACATGTAGCAATTGACTAAGCTTGTTCAAATACAAAAATAGATTATTAAACATGCAGCTGTAAAGTCAGAATTTACTACAGAATGTTTTTAGGAAACAACGGATCAGCTTTAAATAGGCTCAAGAAATTTCCCATGGAGGACAAAATTATTTAGTCTTTCACCTAAACATTACCTAAATAGTGAACCATAAGTTGATATATATATATATATATATATATATATATATATATATATATACACATATACATATATAATACATATTAAGTTTTATGTTTTTATATAAATACTAATTTCATCAGGGAAGTTTTCTAAAATAATACTGAATTCCCTTTATTTAAATACTTATTATCTGTTACTTGACAACTGACTTCAGATTGAAGTTCACTCCTCTACTAAATACTGCTAATGTTCTTAAAACAAACAAACAAACAAAAAACAACAACAACAAAAACTCTTTCACTATCCAAGAAGGTATTTTTTACTGAGAAGCATTAATTCCTAGTTCTTCATTCCATATTCAGCAACAAAGCTTCTCCTCAATCCATGTCTATTTCAAGAACATGGGAAAATGTTACAGCAATATAGTAGTACATACAGCAATTTCAATAAAATTTATATTTCCTAGTATTATTTAAAATATATTTGAGACTTTATTGAGCTACATTATACATTACTTGCACCAATACTGAAATAATGTGCATTATTTCCTTAAAATTTTAGGAGTATTTAAACATTCCTGTGGGGCAGTACATTTACAAATCAACATATAGTCAAAATATAAAGACAATTTAACATAGAAGTTTAATGCTTCTGTAGTATAGCCTCTTTTTGTATTTTCAAAGTGATTTTAACAAAAACATCACACAGGGAGATTAAAAAGTTTATGATCTGTTGGTGATGATGTGTAGGTTATATAATTTTTCATGTAATTTCACTTTTAAAACTAGTACATGTATTTTCTAAAAAGAGTTAATAATTTTTTGTAGAGGAAATCAGGGATTTATCTCTCTATAAGATCTAACTTTAGAAAATATATAAGATGCTTCTAATGGTGGTTTTTAATATCTCCTCAGTAAGGATGGAAGTTAGTAAGCCTCAAAAACATCCACATTCCTCATGCTAGACTTTCTTACCTCTAAGGGATCCCCACTAGAGTGCCAAAGTCATGTTATAAATAGGAATGTTACAATTATGATTGAATAGTTTATAGGCTATACTCTGCAAATCTTGTCAAAATTTTTCATGGGATGCATGTGTGAGGAAAGAGGCATTCAAGCTTATTAGGCTGATTTTAAAGCCCCTGGAATGCAAGTGGATTTAAAAAGAAGGAACAGAAACATGGACTATTTTATAGAATGTTAAGGAAATGCAAAAAAAGTTGAAAAGATACTTAAAAAATCAATCTCAATTAACATGCATCATATAAATGACACTGATTTTGAAAGATGTCAGACCTTCAGGGTAATATCCTCCTTATCAAGGCATATTCACATGCTTTTAAAATTATAGTATAGAAAAACAGAAGCCATACAGAGAGCCAACACTTGGAAAAACACTCACTGATGATTACTTTTGAAGTGTTTCTCTATTTTATTCAAATAATGGAATAGAAATGTTCAGCAACTAAACAATTATATTGTTCAGAAAAGTTTCACAAATAATATGCTGAAACCTGCTCCTGACCAACTTAGCATCACCATGAATCGTTGAGACATCAAATCTTGGTGACTTTAACAGCTATTTATCTGTAACCTCAGATGGGAAGTCTTTTTCTAAGAAATCTGTCATTCTGTAAAAATGTTCATTATTCTTACAGAATGGCTCTATTTCAGAATATCGCAGCAAAATGAAATACGTTAAACACTTCTGAAATATATACGCTAGTTCAATGTGTCTGCAAGAACTGTTATGCTGTGATTATGTAAGTTGACAGAACATCACCATCCCTTACACAATTACCTAGTTAGCACTCTTATCCTTGAGAGATTTCTTAGGCAGTACACTGACATACATTTAAGTTCTTTAAAGAACAGAATGTTGAAATATGTTTTAGTTTGTTGGATTCGATAGGAAAAAAGTATAACTTTCTCAAAGTTCCTTGATAGAGATAATTTCAAAAAAAAAATCTTTAATGACTATGGTACTTTTATTTAACAAACACAGAATATCACAAACATACTTACCAGTAATCTCGTTCGAGTGTTGTATACTTTCATTTCCAATGGCCAGTGGTTTATTTTTTTAATCTAAGTTTATGCCTCTTACTTAGAGTCAATGCTTTATTCTCTGTTTTTATATAAATCAAATCATTTGAAATTAAACCAATGAGCTTGGGGTGATGAAATGCTAAACATTTCCAAAAGAAAATAAATCATTTTGATCAAGAAAAAAAAAATGGAGACCAGATCATGCACTGAACTCTGAAACTGCAAAGAAATACTTTCTCATTTAAAACAAAAGAAGCAGGATTGTATCATTTTTTCCATACAGAACACTGCAATAAGCATTCTAAGGTTTATATGGCATGCTGGAATCCATCAAGGGATGGAGTTAAGGCTGAAGGAGTTTCATATACTTAGGGACTGACGGGGCTGAGGGTATGTGTTCTATATGAAAAGTGATACACAATCCAGAAATCAACAAATGCTCAGAAATAAGTTCAACTTACCGTCTAAATTCGAGATGTACTCTATTAATACTATGAAATAAAAGGCAAATGAGAGTTGGAAAATAAAGTAGAAAGCACCCACCTTCCACATTGTTGTCTTCTGAAAGCACATGACAAGGAGGGAGAGAAAAGGAAAAACATTCATTAAGCAGCATGCAGACTGGACCTTTGCCTTTGCATGTCTTCCTCATGCAAGGCATCAAACACATCATGCAAGTGCTCCATCGCTACCGTTCAAAGGGGAAAACAAAATCATGGGAAGCAGGTTCCCTCCTATTGGCAGCATTTTAAGAATGTGAGACAAAATTTCGGTAAACTGTCATGTCCTGAGCAAGGAATTTTAAAAAGTCTTTCACTGTCCTGTGCTAAGCAAACATTCTTACATGTCACTGATGTGGTTGTTCTAGGCAATTATTTTTAAAGCCTTATTATTATTATTATTATTATTGTTATTGTTATTGTTATGGTTATTTTTTTACAATTCCAAAAGATTATATTCCTAAATCTGATCTGGACTTGGATAAAATAAAGCCCACTGCCAAGAGCCATGAAATTTCACTTAAAGACACCCCAGTTCTACATCCATGTACCATCATTGCCTTTAAGTATATCTAATACTTTTTTTTTCCATAAACACAAATAAACCTATGTAACTAAAATTTATAATTTGGTTTATTTACAGTGTGCTAATAGTTCGTTACAAATAATGGTAGATTACTGAATTTGTTAAAAAGTTATCTTTTAAATCCATTAACTAGAAGAAGTAATCACTGCAAGAGAAGTGATGTTGTTTTATCCATTTGGGGGCTGTCCACTAGGGAAAATTCATCATGGTTTATTCAGTTTGTACTTCTGTTTAGGGTATAAGTATGAAAATTGTTATTATAATGACAATATTTGCTAAACTTTCTTTTATATTTCCATATAATTGACATATTTACATATCCTCGTATATTTACATGTATTTCCATATGTGTGTATATATATATATATGTATATACAGATAGATACACATACACATATATGTGTACACAAGCAGATTTTGCATGTATTTCCTACACATAATCGATGCAAGTGTATGGGATTTGAACTATTTCCAGTAACTACTAAAAAATTCAAGTACACAGGGCTCAAAAATGATACACAGGGCTCAGCATACAGTAAGAAATGGAAGAGAAATCTGTCTTCCAGGAATAGGGCAACAGCCAGGTTTTAGTATTTATCACAATGCTTTCAATAATAAAATATATCCACGTTTACATTTCTAGTCTTATTCTTTTACTTAATTAAATAGAATCTTAAAAGTGGTTATTTGACCAAAAGTGTTTAGGAAGAACAAAACAACAGCAAGAGTAGGAACTGGGAGAAAAATAACTTATAAATGTACCATTTCATAAGGTTAAACAAATAACTCTTTTTAATTGTTAAAATTATTAATGGATTAAAAGTCATCAATTTTGTTTAAAATATATCAACTGGAAACTGAAATATCAACATAGGCACTTTTAGGGTCTTAACAAATATAACAGAAGAATGCTAGTGGATAAATGTGTACAAAGGCATCTATTTGCCAGAGTTTATTTTAAAATAAATAACAACAACAAAAAAAAGAATGAAATATTTGGTATGTGATATTCATTTCCTGATTGGTTTTGGTTTCTAATCTACTAAATAAGAAACTAGACTGAATTTGCTACTTTTCAATGGCAACTTTGACATGACATGGACACAAATATTAAAGATTTATTTTAGGGGAACCTGGGTGACTCAGTCAATTGAATGTCTGACTTCGGCTCAGGTCGTGATCTCACGGATTGTGAGTTCATGCCCCACATCCAGCTCACTGCTGTCATTCAGCATAGAGCCTGCTTTGGATGCTCTGTCCCCCTCTATCTGCCCTTACCAGACACACGATCTCCCCCAAATAAATAAATATTTAAATAAATAAATAAATAAATAAATAAATAAATAAATAATTATTTTGCTATATTATATGAGATATAATACAAGATACAGATTATATTAATGTTTAAGTTATACTTTTGTTTTATATTAACTGTCCTCTGAAATTTTACTCCCCATTTAAGGTGTGTTTTTATTTTTTTAAGTAAGATTTTTTAGTATAGAGGGTAAAACAACAAAATCAGGGAATTTAGAGGAGAGGCAACTGCCAAAAAAATCCACCAATTACTATGGCACTACTTAATTTCTATAAATAGAGACTGGCATATGGTTTTAAGTAGCACAGTCTCAGGAAAAGGGTTTTGTTTTGTTCTTGGTAAAGTGCTGCATGAAAATCTAATAGTAAAAGGAAAATGAAAACCAAAGTAAAACAGGCCTAGGATTGACACCAAATTTATAAATTTTTTTTTCAACTTTTTTTTTTTATTTATTTTTGGGACAGAGAGAGACAGAGGACACCAAATTTATAAATGTGCTAAGTAAGATACTAGGAAAGGAAGCTGTGGTAATAAAATCAAGGTCATTGATTCAGATCCCCTGCAAGTGAGTTCTTTCCCTTCACCGTTAACTAAAACACAGGGCCACGGATGGCGCCATTGATCTTGACCTGCCATCCAGCATGTTTCTGAGTTTTTATTCATAAAGAGAACCAGCTTAACTAATGGGACCCCCACTATGCAAATCTAAGGCATGTCCAACGTGTAAACAAATCCTAACTTGACCAAATTCAGAAAAATGGTCTGTCTCAAAAGACTCAGGTTAAAAAAAAAAAAAAAAAAAAAAAAAAAAAAAAAAAATCAAAGTACTAGAGTAAATGAAGAGATAATATATTAACTCCTATATTTAAAAAAATAGAATAAGAAGAAAAGGAAGAAAAGTGGCTTGGAACAAACTTCACTGAATTTCAGACTCAATCACATAATTAAAAAAAATGCTCTCTTTATTTGTATCATTCTATTCTACCCTTTTGGTATCTATTTTTTGGCTTTAGTTGATTTAAACTCTGGTAACCTACCGATGATCCCTACATTACTTCAGAATCTGGACATAATTGTAAATGGTGGCAGCTCTCCCATTTACAATCATTTGCCAGATGTTTTTCCTTTTCTCTTTCCCTTCGACTTGGTTTTTGGACTGCAAGAATATCAAGTTTAAAAAGAACAGTTTTCCTCATCACATCAACTCTTGCTTTCTCTTTGTAGATTCTTTTGCAATCAAATAGTATTTTGATTTTTAACAGCAACAGAGACAGGGGCAAAAATTGGCAAGCCACAGCATAAAGTTAAAGAAGTACATTTTGCTTTAGTGTTAAGGTAGAAAGCAGTCCATCCAGCCTTACCTGTGGACATTGTCAAGTTAGGGCAAAGCTCTTGGCTTGCAGAATACCCTGGCTTCTTAATTCTGCTCACCTAATAGTGCTGTGTACATGAAGTGAGTCTTAGTAATCAACTTTACTATGATGACCATGCCACCTCTAAAGATCACACTGATTTTTTTCTTTTGATTGTGAAAATAAGGAATAAAATCATGAACAAGATACCTTACATTTTCTTTTTCTTTCAGATAAGATATGCTTCCCTCACAAAAATGGGAATAGGCACCAGAACATCAGTTATGTTATGAATAATTTGTGTGCTGTTGACATGACGAGAAGCTGCAGACTGTTAAACTGTATGTTTTTGAATTACTTCAAAAGAGCATCTCCAGGAAAAAAATTTTCCTTTGGCCTCCCAGCTTATAAGAATCCAAGGACAGGAAGTTTAACTTATCATGAGGTTTTTTTTGCACATAATTTTACATACTTCTAGGAAAAGAAAAATGAGCAAGAAAACAAATGTATTTGTTTCAATGTAAAGAAAATCAGGAATTTAATGATGACCAGGAGATAAAATTGATATAAAATATCACCAGTAACTCCCTTTTGTACAATCAGTATTTAAGGTTAGCAATATGAAAGCTTCATCTAAATCTACAAGCAAGAGTCCACTTATTTGCTACATTTTAAGTTTAAAATTGGCTGAAAGAAATCTGTCACCACTTGGGCATTCCTTCTCTGTTTTGGCTTCCTTCCTTCTCTGCTAGTTGCCAACGACCAGCTCCCTTTATTTTCTGTGGCTCCTTCTCTCCTTCATCAAAACTCCCTTTACTGCAGGTTAACTTGCCATCCAGATCTAGCCATCCAAATGGGGTATATAGTAAAAAAGCGGTGGTGGTAATGGCAAGAAAGAGGAATACAGAAAAGGTTTCCATTTCCTTCTTACATACATTGAGGTTGCTAGCTTCTATACTCGCCTTTCTGGCCCCTTGCAATATATTCAAGACTTTATCTCTCATCTTGGGGATTAAATGCCAGTATAGCAGAGTTTGGTTCCCATGGTGGCACAGGATGGAGCTTTGCTTTATTTTATTTTTCTTTTGGTTTTAACAGTGAAAGCCTTTAGAAAACCTCAATCTTCTGGGAATGTTTCAAAAACTGGGAAACGGAGGAAAGCATTGAAACTGTGGGTTTGTGCAGCAGTCAGCTGGAGGAAGAGAAATGCTGGCCAGAATCAAGAGAAAGTTCAAACAACAAATGAAGCAAAAAAGGTCCATTATGGAGGCTTATGGAAGGAAAGGAACAGCCACAGCCTGGGCAGGGATCTGGCTAGTTTCCAAAATGCTTTTTTTAACAGGTGGCCTCAGCAAGTTATTTTAACCTACATGACACTCCCACCAAGCCCGCTGGAATCACAGTCTTAGAGCATGAGGGGAGCCAAGTAGAATAACTAATATTTCTTCTCTCTTCACTGATTATGAGTAAAAGAAGTAACTCTAAACCAATTTGCAGCAGCAAGGACATTCCTAACATCCCACTTGAACCCTATAAAAACATTTTCCCTATGAACATTGTGAGCAACATACAAGTTTACTTTTGGTACAGTATACTATGATTCAAGTATATTATGGTGTTAATGAGTCCTTTGTGAAGTGGTCTGACAAGTTTACTTTGCCTGATAGTGTTGTTCCCCTTGGAAACTGTGATATGAGTTGCAACATTTCAAAGAACTTTTGCAATAGTACTTTTCTAAGTTGCAGACTGCCTTTGTTTCTGGATCACACAAGTGCCAATTTTGTTACAAAGTTTGTGGCATTCAACTCAAAATATTCCATCTTGTTAACAGGGGAAGGAAGGAAAGAACGATGAGAGGAAGGAAGGATAATTATATGGCAGATTCTTCTGGTGCTTAAGGTGTTCAGTGGACCTGATGAAATTTAACAGGTATTAGTCAATATATCAAAATATATACTAAATGACTCACATAAACTATATTGAATATAATTTCAAATTTTATTTTCATGGGGGACTATGACAAGGATTTTGTTTTGCTTTCATAGCCTCAATTCTTCCTTACATCTAAACTTTGAGTTAACATTGCTATATTAATATCAATAGCTGAACTTAGAAAAGGAACATCACATATAAGAATGACCATAAATACTGTGACAAGAGTAGTCTACATGTGTCTGCTCATGTCACCCATTTTTACTGTTTTATTGCTTACATAGAAATAAACTTTCCTAAGACAAAATTTAGCAGGGTGTTACCAGGCATTTTCCTATCCAAACGCTACCACTGCTACACAGCTCTTCAAAGAAAGCTCGTTGAGGTGAGTTGCGCTTCCTTTCTAAAAGTCTGAAGTCATCGTATTTTAGAAAGCAGAGAAGGAGAGCTCTTGTATTAGTTGGTAGAATAAATTTAAATACACCCCTATCTACCCAATTTACCAACTATTCTCATGGTTATATGAATGTCCAGTACTCAGATATGACTTTTTTTTTTTATGATCAAATGAATGGGAGACCACCTCCAGGTATATGGTACCAGAAGAGAATACTCCACCAAGTGTCCTAGGTTTTCCAACATTAGGATGGAGTAGGTAAACTCTGCTGAAGACCACTGATGGCCTTTCATTTGAGAGAATACAGGCTAGATTTATGTTTTTCTTTCACAAATCATTTTATTACAGAGAATTTTCAAATAAATTTCCAAATACTTCTGATTTTACTTATCTATACTTACTCAGACCAGTCTAAAACAAATCTATCCAATTTCTATGAGAAAAAAGCAAACATTTTAATTTTGGGAACACTGTGTGAAAATATGACTAACTGAACCATAACGTAAAAAAAAGTCCTAAGTTTAGAGTTTAATAGATTTCTATATACTGAATAAAAAAAATGGTCCGTATAAAACTGACTAGTCAATTAAGCATATATTCATTCTTATATTTAAGGAAAATGAAATTTTATTTCAAAATAAGAAATACTTCATATTATTTTTAATTCAATGGACCTTTGCATATGTACCAAATAGTCTATAAGAAAAAATGCACTTGGGGCACCTGGGTGACTCCGTCGGTTAACTGTCCGACTTTGGCTCAGGTCATGATCTCACCATCCATGAGTTCGAGCCCCACATCGGGCTCTGCTGACAGCTCAGAGCCTGGAACCTGCTTCGGATACTGTGTCTCCTTCTCTTTCTGCCCCTACGCCACTTATGCTCTGTCTCTTTCTCTCTCAAAAATAAACAAAATGTAAAACTATTATAGTTATCTTTTCAACTACAGCACATTTCAACAGGAGGAAGATTGGTACAAAGAATTCTTCTGCTTCTCCAAAAACTGAAATCATTCAGTCCAATAGCACCTGAGGTTGAAATAGGAGAAATTACTGTTTCAGACAAAAACTGGTCAAATAGCAATAGTTTAATGTGGTTAAATCTAACATTTTTTTTTCAACGTTTTATTTATTTTTGGGACAGAGAGAGACAGAGCATGAACAGGGGAGGGGCAGAGAGAGAGGGAGACACAGAATCGGAAACAGGCTCCAGGCTCCGAGCCATCAGCCCAGAGCCTGACGTGGGGCTCGAACTCACGGACCGCGAGATCGTGACCTGGCTGAAGTCGGACGCTTAACCGACTGCGCCACCCAGGCGCCCCAAATCTAACATTTTGAAGTTGATAGTTTTCCTACAGACTGTGCTATTCTGTCTCCTAAATGTAATGTAGTAATATCAAGTTACATTAAAACTTTTCTGAATTCCTGAGAATCAATCCACAGAAAGCATACTGGAGTGGGAGGTACAGGCTTCTAGGTATGGAATGTGTAAGTCATGTGAATGAAAGAGACAGCATGAGGAATGCAGTCAATAGTACCATAGCATTGTATGGTAATGGATGGTAGCTACACTTCTGATGAGCATAGCATGACTTATAGAGCTGTTGAATCACTATGCTGTACACTTGAAACTAATGTAACCTTGTATGTCAACTATACTTCAATCAATCAATCAATAGCAATGATAAAAAGAATGGAAGCAGAAAATAGAGTAAATGAAGTTTTTATAAAATGTTTCATAAAGTTTTATGAAGATCTCAAGAAACTTCTTCTAAATGTTCAAGGGAAATAAGAATAAGAAATACTAATACTTGGGTCATCTTACCACTTTAAAGGTACTTTCATAAAAATTATATAATCTGTATCTCATCAGTTAATCTGCTATGGTTCAGTGACTTGCCCAAGACACCCAAATAGAAAGGAGAAGATGGTAAGAGTGTATAGAAAGTATGTTTGAAGGCTCTTTGTCCAGGTTTGTGTGGATTTCAAAAATTGCTTTAAAAAGAAATTGAACATGAGGAATTTGAATAATATAGGGTAAGGCTGGCATGTCTACTAAAGCTGTGTTATGTTCCTGGAACTATTACCAAATGTATCAATTAGCATCACTTTAAAAAATAGTAATATAATATGGAGTAAGAAGATTGTATTTATTATTTCTTTGTTCCTTTTGTAAGAAGGCAGAAGTATTTTACAGAAAATATTCCTTTCTTAATTGCATTGTGTGTTGATTCTATAAAGTCAAGAAAATCTAATACTTTTTCCTTTCCTTTACTGAAGAAAAGAATGCCCTGACATTCTTCTCCTCTGTACTATAGACATTATTTCTCAAAAGAAAAAAGAAATGAAACAAAACAAACAGACCAAAAGAATCAAAACAAAACAAACAAAAAGCATATTTAGAAAACCTTTGCCCTACTTTAATAAGGAAAAAAGCAGTACAGGTTTGTAAATGTGTTTATCCATGGGCATTTTAACCACTAGAAACAAGTGGAAAAATTATCCACACATTTCTTATACTTTTAAAGGATTCATTTCATTCACAGCACACAAAATTTTGCATCCTGTTTAAAAATATCTGAAATAAAAGAACACTTTTATTCCCAAATATTTTGGAAGGTTAAGCAATATAATATGCATTTGCCACATAGAGTGTTTTTTCCCTTTCATTTTAGTGATAAAATGCAAATCTGATAAAAATACTACTTTTATTCCTTTTACACACACGTTGCGTGATAAATCTGGGGACTGAGCAGCATGTTCTAAACTTTTAAAATGTGACTCAATAGACAAGTAGGAAGAACAACCAAATAGATTGTCCAAACTCCTATTTTCTTTAAAAAAAAATAGGGGTGCGTGGGTGGCTCAGTTGACTAAGCATCCAACTCTTGGTTTCGGTTCAGGTAATGATTTTGTGTTTCATGATACTGAGTCCTGCGTCAGGCTCTGCACTGACACTGTGGACCTGCTTGGGTTTCTGTCTCTGCCTTTCTCCTACTCACATATCTTTCTCTCTCTCCCTCAAAATAAATAAATAAACTTAGAAAAAAAATCTTTATGTTAAAGGCTAAAATGGTAAAATAAATTCTATATTTTTAAAGATTTCATAGATGTAGTTGTTTGGCCTAATATCTAGTACTTACTCATGCCCATATGAATGTAAGCCCATGTTGCAGAGGCAGCCATGAGCTTGAACAATTTACCCTTTATCTGCTGATTTACTGACCCATAAAATCAAATCACCACAAATACAAGCCTTAAAGGTAGCCTTATAATTCCCTATCTTATCTTTTCCTAAAATGGCTATTTGCTGCTTAAGAAAAGATGTTAAAATATAGATTTCTTTTTTGGACTCTTATTAAACATATTGAAATGTTAATGCCATCATTCATAACAGTCCATTTTATTATTTAAAATGAAACAGTATGATTGTGATATAACTAATTTCTTGACATATGTGTAAACTGCTGATTACTGGAAAGTCTGAATTCGTTTGACCCAAACTGAAGATTTAATTTTCAAAATAATCTCAAGTTATAATTTATTACATATTGATTTAAAATGTGTGGCAATGATATTGTAGTCACTTCATGAGCTCCACTCTAAACATTAATAGAAGCATGTGTGCCATCTCTCTGACACAGGCACACATACCTATTTAATACTTTCTTTCAAAAACAAATTCAAGGGGTGCCTGGGTGGCGCAGTCGGTTAAGCGTCCGACTTCAGCCAGGTCACGATCTCGCGGTCCGTGAGTTCGAGCCCCACGTCAGGCTCTGGGCTGATGGCTCAGAGCCTGGAGCCTGTTTCAGATTCTGTGTCTCCCTCTCTCTCTGCCCCTCCCCCGTTCATGCTCTGTCTCTCTCTGTCCCAAAAATAAAAATAAAAAAACAAAAAAAAAACAAAAGAAAAAAAACAAATTCAAACCTTCATACTTTTCTTAATAAAAATATTTTCCTACATAAGTTACTGTGGATAGAATAAGAAACCATTTACCAAAAATATTTGATAATGTCATCAATAATAACACAACTACTACTACTTCACTTCATTGGAAATATATTTATCTACTAATAAATAAGCAATGCATAAATTGTAAATTTCTCTCTTTATCTTTCCCTCTTATTGAACTTTATATGTTTGTCTATATTAGAGAAGAAAAATATTTTCTAATTGCACTAATATGTTACCCATCAGACACATATGCCTAATTACATGTCAATTAAATTAATTACAATTAAATAAAATTAAAAATTTAGTTCCTAAGTTGCAATAGGCAAATTCCACATTCTTAGCAGTCATATGTGGTCATTGGCTACCAGACCGGACATCACAGATTATGAACATTTCTGTCATCACAGGAAGTGCTTTTGGGCAGTACTGTTAAGGGTTTTAAGCAAGTTATCACTTCTCTGGTAATATTTTTGAATATACAGCTGTTCAAATAATGTATATGTTGTTTCCTTTTTTTTGTTACAAAGGGAGATAATTTAAATTCATAATGATATTTTTAAAATAACACCTAAATTTAGATTTGATATAGTTATTGCATTTGTATACTGTGGAGAACTATACAATATTGCCATTTTATCTATAAAATAAAAACACACGTTGGGAAATAACTTTAATAAAAATTTTACTTTCATGCCAAAATGTCTTTGAGTAATATAAGCTCTAGACAGTTATTACTCTTTTTGTCATAAGTCCCTTCCCTTGAGCCTCACAGATAATGAGAAAATGCTAAATATGTTTTGATTTTTAAGTAAATTAAACAAGCAATCAAATATCTTTTCTCTTGCTTTCTCCACACTTTCTCAGTATTCTCCATTTAATATTATTTGTCATTGACTTTATGTGTAAACTACATAATAGTTTAATAGCAACAGTAGTTTTTAGATTAAGAAAAAGTACCCTCTATCCCATAATCTCATACAATAAATTCCCTTTCCTTATAATAAGTCAAAGATTTCCCTTTCTATAAAATAAGCCTCTTATTGAGTATTACATTAAGGGTAAATAAACCAAATGGGGAAATAAAGGGATCAGCATTTCTGCAACATGGAAATACAGGAGAAAAGAAATATAAAAGAATAAAAAGAGCAGCTCAAACCTCTAGTTAATTCTATAAAAGTCCAAGATCCTGTTAAGGGGCTATTACATGATAACAAATGCACCATTGAGTAAGCAATAAAAACTATGAGTAGGAAGAACAGAAAAATAACTCTGAATATGGAAGCATTAACTGTGGAGTAGTAAAAGAAAAAAAAGTCGCAAAAATATCTAGGAGATAAAATGATGAACAAGTTTTCCATAAAAATGACTAAGATGCACAACAAAAATTTAGAGTAGACCTACCAAGTCTATTTTCAGTATTTAAAAAAATGTAAGCTTATTCTTAAAGTTGAACAATGTCCACTTTATTATTGAAAAGTGCTTTTTTTCATGATTGGTTAGTGACATCCAAACTGTACACAGTAATGGAAATGAGGCAATATAAGAATGGAAAAAAAATACTTATAGCCTCAACACCTTAATGGATAACATTTAATCTAGTTATCTCAAAGAGCCATTGTCCAGTAAATTAAGTATTGAGAACAGCTGATTCTAGAGGTTACTGAGGTCATCTAACATCTTAGTCCAATCTTGACATTGGAAAGGCTTGAAAGAGATTATACAACATAACCATATATTTATCTTATTTCCAAAGAAGAAAACATGTTGCAGAACCAGAGGCAGCATCCTGATTCAGTATTTGTCATGGACTGAATGGTTGTACCCACACCAAATTCTTAGGTTGAAACCCTACTTCTCAGCGTGACGATATTAGGAGGTGGAGGCTTTAGGAGATAATCAGGATTACATGAGGTGATCAGAGTGGAGCCCTCACGAATGACATCACTGCCCTAATGAGTTCCTGGAGAGCTTGCTTCCCCTCTCTGCTCTCCACCGTGTGATGATACACAAAGTCGGCGATCTTTAACCTGGAAGAGGGCTCTCCCCAGTATTTGACCATGCTGGCACCCTGATCTCAGATTAGCAGTCTCCAGAACTGTGACACATAAATTTCTGTTTTTTACAAACCACTCAGTCTATGATACTTTGGTATAACAGCCTGAATTAAGACAGTACTATTTTAGATCTTGCATTACTAGAGAAAACTCACCTTTACATAAAATAAGAAATACGACACAAAACTTAATAGATTTCTGATATTATTACAATAACGGAGGAAAATCTCTAGTAGCACAACATGTACAGTATGCGGAATGGCTAATACCTGTTAACAAAGGTAGCTCATTGCAGTACGTAGGAGCTTAGGGAATGTGTACCTTATAGCTATCTGAAGTAAATTATATTCAAAATGTGCAATTTGCAAGGAATACTCAACCTATGGGGAAAAACAATGGAAAAAGAGTAGACAAGTCATTATGTTTTAAAATACTGAATAGAGGATTCCTTCTTCTTTTTTTTTTTTTTTTAATTGATATGCTTCTCCTAGAGTAGTATGGGAAAAGCTTTGAATGGAAATTAAGGGAACAGACTTGATAATCGTACATGAGTCTATCAACATAAATAACTAAATCAAACACTTTAAAATTTATAAATAGGAATAAAATATTCACAGAGTGAAAGGAAAAATGATTTGAATGAATTGCGAGAGTCAACAAGTACACTGAATCATTAAAACTAGAAATCCTTAGAGAATCTAGGGATTTCCTGACAACATGCAATACTTCAATGTTTCATTAGGATCCTTTTAGGTTCTGCCACCACAAATCAGTTTTAGGAATCTAGATACAATTTTTTAGAACATTTCTTTAATTTTCCCATGTGCTAAGTGTCTAACTTGTTCCATAGAGAGGCTGTGGCTCATAGCAGTAAAATAATGCAAAACCACTTATTCAATAATGACAGATTGTAAAGCATTTTATGTGTAGATAATACCTATTTAGTGATGTTAGCCATGGCATTATTATAATTAATGCTTCCTTATACAAACTGTTGGTTACTTAAGAGCAGTGTCTTCTCTGTTCCTCCTCCTTTGTTCAGCTGTTAGCCTGGTGTGTACATATAAGAGTTGCTTAATAAGTGTGTTTTAATGAGTAATTAATTTCCAATATTAATTTCCTGCTTAACTTCTATGAAGCTAGCAATGTGGGATGAAGATGATTAAGTTTCTTTTCATAGGCAAAATTTGCTTGCCACAATAGGCTAAATTTAGTTTCTGTATTCTCACATCAGAAGTAAAGAACTTTAACAACTGGAAACACTTTTATTTGGGCAAAGTAAATCAAAGGGTTTTAGTATTCATTTCTATTAAAATATTATTCTGAGCCAGTTTGAGATGCATTAGCTGGACATTTCTAAATTATTTTCCTTCATAGACTGTTGTTTCTTAAGTAGATCTGAAAATGAAGATGATGATGGTGATGCGGCAGAAATACAACAACCGCACTCAAATTCACAAAACCATTTATGTAATCTTATTAATTATTAACATGATGTGGACCAAGATCAGTTAAGAAAGTAACTATTAAAATCCAGTGGGGTGCACATAATACCTATTTATTCATCACTTCATACACAATTCTTAGCACAGTCCCTGGCACATTGTAAACACTCAATAAACTTGAGGGAATAAATGAAAATTGAACGATTAAATGGTAGAAATCAGCTCTTTTGACCCCAAATTATATGTTCTTTCCTCCCTACCATGGAGGTTTATCAATCACATGCATCCTAAAGTCTTATACCATATTTATAGGAAGCAAATTATTTGAATTAAAACAAAAAAATTGAAATGCAAATAATCCCACTAAAATAATGGCTTAAGGAGCTTCTTTAAAAAAAAAAAAATCACCTTCTGTGAAATACTAGCACTGTTTCCTGCATGTAATCTAATGTTTCACGATATACATATAGTAAGATATCCATAAAAACAAATATTTTAAATTAAAATTATTTAAATGAAATTATATGAATTAAATTTATTTTTCATAATTTTAATAAATTGTATGATTTATTAATTATAATGACATGTTTTAAGCTCACATATTTGTATTGGATAGAATGTGAATTTTCAGCATGGTTACACTGGTGACATTTTAAGATGATCTCAAATAAATTTTAGTTTTCCTTCTAATTTTTGCCTTAATAAACTTAGAAAAAAACCCAGAAAGGTAGTATTTAAAATGGCATTCTCATGGTTTCTGGGTGGCTCAGGCTGTTGAGCATCTGACTTTGGCTCAAGTAATAATCTCACAGTTGTGAATTCAAGTCCCATGATGAGCTCTGGGCTGACAGCTCAGGGCCTGGAGCCTGCTTGGGATTCTGTGTCTCTCTCCCTCTCTCTCTCAAAAATAAAAAACATTATTTTTATTTTTTTAATTTAAAACAGCATTTTCTGCATTTTGGTCAGAATAGTCGTCTCATGTTTCACTTAAATTGGCCATCATGATACTTGATGGGTAGTTACTAAACTAAAATGCTCCATCCAATTAAAGCAATTCTAAGCAACTACATCAACTGTGTATATGAGAAATACATAATTTAAAGTTTTCTTTACTCATTTCTAAATATGATCGTCAGGGATGCCAAGCTGGTAAATGTGATAGACATGTTCTGATTCCAATGGGATGGATGTTGATTAGAATGTTTTTACATACTGTAGATAACCTGGCAGAAATAACTGAGTCATCCATTGTATAGAGTCATATAGTACTCAACTAAAGTTTTCAGTGACTTTCCCGTAAAGACATTACACAAGACCTACCTTTATTTTTAATTTTTTAAAATGTTTTTATTTATTTTTGAGACAGAAAGAGACAGAGCATGAGCAGGGGAGGGGCAGAGAGAAAGGGAGACACAGAATCCCAAGCAGGCTCCAGGCTCTGAGCTGTCAGCACAGAGCCTGATGTGGGGCTCGAACTCACAGACTGTGAGATCATGACCTGAGCTGAAGTCGGACTCTAGACCAACTGAGCCACCCAGGTGCCCCAAGACCTACCTTTAAATACAACACACTAAGAAACATAATTATTTGCTATTTGTAGTTTAATCCTATTTACAGCCCCATAAATTCTGACTGAATTTATCTTTTTATAATGAACCCAAGTGCAATGGTATTCAGAAATTTAGATTTCCACAATTTTAAAACTGAAATGAATATTATCTTGTTTAACAGATTAAAAAAATCAAATCAAAGGCCCACTTTTATAACACATGATAAAACCTTGGTTAATTGGCCTCAGGATCATAACTATGAATGAAACTCCAAAATGAATGGTATAGATAACAGCCAAAGTTGTTTGAAAAGCAGACTTCAGCTAACCAATCAGATCAAAGCTGCATACTTCTTAAACTCTTTAAAATAACCCAAATTGGTTATTTTTTTTTCTTTTCACATGAATTTCAAATAAGAAACTGAATTCTAATTTTCTTTCTAACAGATTCCTATATTGAAAGGTTTGAAAAATGATAAAGAGTAACCAACTAAGTCCCTGCAACAAAAAAAAAAGAGCATCTGAAACCACATATATCAAAATTTGCAAGTTAATCATTTAACGTTTGTCTGCATCAAAAGGAGATGGAGTACTCATATATATGTTTTTTTTTACATTTTACACATGAAAAAAGTGAAACCCAGAGTGGGTAAGCTACTAATACATAAATGCCATTAGCAAAAAGATACACAGTCTAAGAACTTTTCTATTTTACTTTCTAAACCAGGACTGTCCAGTAGAATCTTCTGTTAACAGTGGAAAGTTCTATAAAACCTTGGACTGGATTATGACCCTTTACCAAGAGTAACCTCCACCACGTAAGACTTCCCATCAAGAATCCTGTCCTAGGAAATATCTCAATGGTCTTGTAAAGATCTGAACAAGAAGCAATCATCACAATAAAAATTCCTGTCTGTGAGGACTTCAGTGCAGTTCTGGGAAAATAAAAGAATTTGGCTCATGATCCAGCTCAGATCAGTCTTCCACACAAAGTAAAGAAAAATGCACTGTGAAATAATTCTCAGAATATAATATATGCTGCAAAGGCACTAAGAATATGCTAGAAACTAGTACCAAAAGGGAAATACTTTCTTATAGATACACTTCCTTATTCTTCTAAAGAACTCCTTAAGGACAATTACATAAAAAGCAAATTTTATTTGTGGAAGATTTGGCATTTGACTTCTGTCAAATGAGGGAAGTGGAAAGAAGAAATTATGACCCACCTTGTATCTCTGGTAAAATCAAAATTGGCTTCAGCACTCAAAATATGCAGAACTTGGTTGTTTTTGTTTAGATGGAATTAAAAAGAAACTTGTAGATCTAATTTCATAATTTATTTTTCACACGGCTGAAAGAGTAAGCAGGATATTCTAGTGCTATAAACCTGGGATGTGAATTTTACTTGTCAATTGTTATGCACAACCAAAGGCACGTATTGGAAATTTAAAAAAAAAGAAAAAAAAAGAAAAAATGGGAAGAGCTTATCCATTTTAGGCACCAGTCACAGAAATCATGGAGAACAGGCCCTTGTCCTTGTGGCTGAGGCAAAATGGCAGTGTGGAAGGAAGCCAGAGCCAGTCCCAGAGATTAGGAGTTCCAATTGAGTCCCATCACAGACTACTTTCTGATGTGACAGTGAGCATGTCATTTCACATCCTGAGCCTCAATTGCCTCATATTTAAAATGGAAATAATGAAACCTACCTCATAGGATTAATGTAAGAATAAATTAGTGATAGTCATATAGAATATATAGCATGTAGCTGATACACAGTTGACACCTAATTACTCCCCTACTTCAATTTAATCGTTTTGTATGAGAAAGTAGGGAAAAAATATTTAAATTAAACCTAACTTGAATCTTAACATATTTAACAACAATTTTTTATCTTATACTTCTATCTTGCAAAAGGAAATTGTACACGGAGTAACAGCAAGAATTTGAATGCCAACTGATTTTCAAAATGGTGCAGTATAATTAGGAAATTCATGAGTCAAATTCCTGTTTATGCCTGCAATGTAAAGGCTAATCATTTGTTTGTTTTCTATAAGAAGGACTTGATTAAAGCCTCTAGCAGCAATAATTAAATAACCCTCTGTGTTGAAGGACGCAGGCTCAGCTAGTACTGTGGTGTGCTAAAACCCATAATTAATGCATAGGGATGTGTGTAAATTAACAACTAGTATCATTTACACTAACACTACAAATGTAGGTTTCTTTTTGGGGAAACTACCTCCATGTTTTCTGTTAATCATCACATCCTATAAACACAATATATGACATAAACAGCATTCTAACATCTATACATAGCCTCTAGTTCAGGCCATGATCTGGATGTGGAGTGAGCAAACTTTTCTTTTTTTTTTTAGGAAGGACCCCCCCCCCGTTTTTATTTTTTTCAATATATGATTTATTGTGAAATTGGTTTCCATACAACACCCAGTGCTCATCCCAAAAGGTGCCCTCCTCAATACCCATCACCCACCCTCCCCTCCCTCCCACCCCCCATCAACCCTCAGTTTGTTCTCAGTTTTTAAGAGTCTCTTATGTTTTGGCTCTCTCCCACTCTAACCTCTTTTTTTTTCCTTCCCCTCCCCCATGGGTTTCTGTTAAGTTTCTCAGGATCCACATAAGAGTGAAAACATATGGTATCTGTCTTTCTCTGTATGGCTTATTTCACTTAGCATAACACTCTCCAGTTCTATCCACGTTGCTACAAAGGGCCATATTTCATTCTTTCTCACTGCCACGTAGTACTCCATTGTGTATATAAACCACAATTTCTTTATCCATTCATCAGTTGATGGACATTTAGGCTCTTTCCATAATTTGGCTATTGTTGAGAGTGCGTGAGCAAACTTTTCTAAGAAGGATCAGATAATGAAAATTTTAGGATTTTCAGGCCATCTGGTCCCTACTGCCACCAATGAACTCCGTTGTAGTCACCAACTACATAAACAATGTGTGCTCCAATAAAACATTACCTAAAAAATTAAAACAATCATTGGGCCAGATTTCTCCCAATGATCTATGATTATAGGTCATAGTTTCCCTAATGCTGAACCACAGTTTGCTGACCCCTGCTCTAGATCCTAACTCTCAGCTAGTACAATTTAAATGTTATCTTAGAAAATCATTAGTTATAGAACAGGTGAGGGTAGGGGAGTATAAACCTGACACAAAAACTTGACAAGCTTTTGAACCTTTCTAAGTTATTCTCAAATATAAATTAGAAAACAACATGAGACAGTGAATTTACCACAAGCTTGTTGTAAAAATAAAGTGTCAAGATTTAAAAGCATTTTGGAAAAAAAAAAGTTATATACTTGTCAATCATTATTATTGCTGTTGCTACTGCTGCTGCTGTTGCTGTTAATTGCTGCTCTTTTCAGCTCTATGTTTCAAGACCCCTGGAAGTCACATCTAATCTGGGATAACCTCAGAGGATGCAAGTTGCATAAAATTCACTCACAGCTGGTCTAGAATTCTAGAATTTGCGAAAGATCAGGTGGGCTTAGGAGCCTACAGACTGCCATCATAATGCAGCACTTCCTGAAGTCAACCCCAAGGTACATTAGTCATGACAAATGTCTTTTTAAATGACATGGTCAAGAAGTCCTTGACCAATATATTTGGAAAGAGTCCATAGAACACTATAAACATGAGCATACTGCCACACTATGAACATTAGTATTAAAGAGATATTTGTCCAGGAGCCCTTGACACATAAGGTTAGGACACTTATACTCCTCTGTCAGAGATTGAAAGTGCATGATTACCAAGTGAAGATGCTGAGATGTCCTGCAATAAAAAAAAAAACAAACAAAAACAAAAAAAAACAAAAACAAAAAACTGCATACCTTTGCACAACCCAGTATTTCCAACATTTATTTGTATAGAAATCCTATATTGTGTTGTTGCAGCCTATTACCATACTTCTCAGAGTAAACATTGGGAAAAGCTGTCAAATAGATTATTTTGAACCAGTACACTCCTTTACTCTGGGTGTGGGGAAACTACCCCACTATTCTCACATCTGACAATATGAGGGTAGGGACACTCATTTAGCCATTTGCTTACATTCTATCAGTGAGGCATTATATTGGGATTTTTACCTGTAACAATCAAGTGAAGACCAATCAATTTTGTAAGATAATCTAAGCAGTATGAAAATTATCCTCACCTCAGTATACTTGAAAATGGGGGATGGAAAACAAATTTCAAACATTAAATATCTCTGATTTTGAACTTTGAAAGATAACAAACATATTCACTGAGATAATGTCAAGTGATACAGACTTAAAGAAATTTGTGCTGAATGCACTGGAATCCATTAAAATCCAAATAATTCTTGCTTTTGCTGAATGTTGCTTAAGCTATCTAACAGGAAGAAAAGGATGAAATAGAACCGCATAGTTCATCAGTTTCCTATATATGGCTTCTTATAAGATTTCTGGAGACTTGACACAGACTATTTAATCAAAAAAGGCAGTTCTGTTCTGCTGGCAAACCCTTACTGGGCAGTGATTATCTGAGTTATGATCGGTCTTTAATTTCCCAATGTTTCTTTCCTTTGCAACCAAAATTTTCTTCCACAACAAAGCTGTACATCAATTTTGTCTAACATCAATTTGGGTACTAGAAGCTGGAGCTGACTTCTGGAATTAAACATATAAATTAACCAAATCAACATATCTACAAAAAATAAGCAATATATCCTATTTTTAGCATCTAGTATAACCCGTGACATACAGAAGGAATTTAATAAATATTTGGTGAACAAGTAAATGAAGAGATGAATCAAGAGGAGATATCAACTCCTTTAGCTCAAATATACAACTACTATTATTTATAAATCATTTTTACTGAATAATTTAGAAATACCTTCTGAAACTGAATATCCAATAATTTAAGAGAACTGAAACAAGCAAAATGATAATCTATTACTACAGTTACTCATTTCAATATCATAACTACGGTTTGCCCACGCACAGTAATGGAGAAGTAAAGTACATTGTGCTGGGTAAGATAATAAATCCATCCATGATACAGAGACAGTAGGCAGAACAAACTTTTTATTATAGTGCTTAGATTATATTGTGGAGTCTATCTTTGTACTTTGAAGGATTAAAAACCATCAATACAAATTCAGTGTCATAAAATTATTTAACAGAGCAATAGAACAATCCTCTAACAAATGCTTAGGAAAAGGTACACATCCAAACAGACTATGAGAGTTCCCCCCATTTCCAGTGAGATATATATATATAATATCTACTTAACAGTGTACTTCCTAAATTACTTTTTCACACTAGTGAAAAGAAAAAAAAATACTTTTAATCATTCTGAGTATCAATCTAATAGGTTATACAATCTGCAAAGTACTGATTTCCTTTATTCAGGATGATAGCATGGTCCCATCCATACATCCTTGCCATTTGTAAAACACTGACTTATCTCAAAATAAGTTAAAAATTCTTTTTCAGGTGATGCTGGAAAATTATTACTTTATTTTAAAATATATTACTATTACTATTTCAAAACACGCTTCCCAGAATATGTTTATAATGTATATGGTACAGATACCACAATTTCCTTCCGTGAAAAAATAAGTCTTTGTCTCTAAGTGCACTGTAAATAATTTCCTGAGGTGATTTTTGTTTTCTTTTATCTGCTAATGCATGTACATCTTAACATTTTAATATTGACAACATTTTAAAATCATCGTGACTATTAAATATTACATAAGACTTAATAAACATTTCCATGGCAATTTAAAGAGATTCCAAATTTCACCAAACTAAATCTGGTATTATTTCTAAATATTTATATGCACTAATTAGTACTAATACCTAGATACCTTTTATAAGTGAAATAGCCAGATGACAAATTAAAAAACACACTTCAACTAAATTGCACGAGGAACACAATTATAATTAAAAGTACTTTAAAAATATAGTAAGTGCTCTTTCTTCACTTTTGGGGATAAAAGCCAGTAGATGACTAATAATTTTATACAAGCGTATTAAATGTGATGCCAGGAAGTAAAATGAGAATCAAAACTAAAAATATTGATGGGTAGGTTAATATTTTCCAATTCTGTTTGCTCTTCAGGGGTTCACTGGTTGCTCCGGTCTTTTTGAAGTCTGTCTCACTGGTTTAGAATTCACTCATTTCAGAAGAATTCTGATGATTCAGGGGGCACCAGATACATATTGTTCCCCAGGCTTCTAATGTAAAAATAAAACTTAACAACTCTTTTTGGACTTCAGAGTAGTCACAGCATAGACAACTCCCTCTCTGGCAGTCACTGATTGAGCACGGTTGCTTTTTGTCTGTGTTCCATAGTCAAGACACTCAACTGAATTATAGGTTTGGAGCTCTATTTTTATAAAAAATGATAGATAATTTACAATTAGGGACAATGAAAAAGACACCCTTGTCCTGAACAGTTGTCGGAACACTGTAAATGTACTGAACGGCATTTCCATGAATTCAAAACGGCTTATCCATCGATTTTAGATCTGCTGTTAGGGCACACCAAGAAAACTTGCTGAGAAAAGTGACAACCAGGCAGCAAAGAAAAAATGCTAAATCTGTTCTACACACCCAAGGGAATAAATACACTTAATTACTCCAGGGTTTGTTAATAAGCAGATTTGTGCCTAGGACCGTGCAACCAGGACATGAGGAGAAAAAACCTGAAAACCCCTGGCTATCACCACTATCTTAACCAATTTATTAAAATTCTGCAAACGCATCTTATTACATATTCTCATTTCCCAAACAACACATGGGACTCAAAAGAAAAGGGAAAATAAATCACTATTCAAACACAATATAGAGTTGAAATAGGAGTTTAGATAAACAAACAGGATGAAAGTGTATTTGGTTTAAAATGTGTCTAATTTAGTCACTTACCTTTCATTTGAATTCTGACGTTTTCCAAGGGTCAGAAAATGACATCAAGAAATAGACTTGGCAGAACAGTTTACACATACTCATACTGAAACAGCCTTTAAAAAAATCATTATTAATATAGTTCCACATTTAAAAAAATCAAACTGGGGAACACAAGGCATAGAGAAGACCACAGTTCTCATCTGGTAATTCCATTTTGTCTCCAGAATAAAAAGGTCACTCTCACTCTCCTTCTTCCTGTTGCAATCCAGACATCCTGCAATGTTTTCCAATGGGAACACGTTTTGCAGAGCAATATATGGTGTGGTTGCATTCCTACTCAGGCCTTCATTCTCCTAATAGCTTCTCATTGTTTCTGCAAGGAGAGAATCTTCTGATATCTTGGAAAAATTGGGAACTCAAAATAAAAACTTCCCTGCAGTGCTTTTACTTGCACAGCCAGCCCTTGCCATGCACTAACATCTGCTAACCCTGCATTTCACAGGTCAGATATCCCCACAGATGACTGATTCCAGAGCCCCAAACAGGCTTTTCTTGGTATCATTTATGCATGTCTCACCTATTTCTTTTTGACGTGTATATGTACAAAGAAGATTCTGGGAAAAGTACAATTCCTTTGCGACCTTATATATAAGTGATGGCAGCAGAGAGCAATTAAAACAAGACCATGTATGGAAGTGCTGGTTACTTGTGTGCTAAGCAGACTAAAAATATTGGAACCATCTTCTGGCCTAATGTTTAGAGCAACCTATAAATGTTTCCACACTTTGCTACTCACTATTTCTTTTCCCAAAGTAGTGGGAGAAAGTGGCTGGATTTGCTCATCTTTTCTGAAGTCTACAAATCTTCTAAAATGTGACAAGATATTAGCTTTGTAAATAATTCAAATAGGAAAGCTATACAGAAGGGAAAATGAAAATGAATGAGTCTTAAAACAGCAATAAAAATTAAAAGAAATATTTATAAGCATGTGAAATCATATATCTTGTTCTCATTCATTTCTCAGAATCTGTATGTGGCAATTCAGGCTGGCTTTCATTACAGAAATAACTCAGTGAATCTGAGTTCACTTCATGAGCTTTTTCTCTTCAAGAATAAAAGAAAGCAGATGAAAAGAAAATATTAACAATAAATTGAAGACTATGTGCTACATATCTACAGCAGGGTTTCCTCACTTTCATTGCTATTGACATTTTGGGCTGGAAAATTCTTTCCTAAGGGGACTGTCCTGTGCGTTTTAGGATGTTAAGAAGCATCCAGCCACTAAGTACCAGTAACAACCTCCCCAATCCCCACCAAAATCACTCCTAACTTAGAACCAAAGATCCACAGCAACGTAAAAGGCAAAGACTTTTTGGGATAACAATAAGCACTAACATCAACTGTGTCTTTGGGTTTACGTTAACAATGTTACACAGAGGATATGCTATTTAATAATCACAGACACAATAGTTTTAATTATCATTTCCATTTTACAGCAGAAAAATCTGAATCTCCAAGATATTAAATAACCTGACAATTCTGGTTTATATAGGTGGTTAGCAAAACTATGGAATGGCTTTGGAAAGCCAGCAAAACTGATTCTTTCACAGATACACAGACACATGGTAGAGGTCTGAAATTTAAACAGATGATTAGTTCTGATCTTGGTAAACACACACACACACACACACACACACACACACACACACAGTACACACATACAATTGTTTTCAAGTAAAGCTTTTTTTTTTTTTTTTTTTTTTTTTAAAATTTTTTTTTAACATTTTTATTTATTTTTGAGACAGAGAGAGACAGAGCATGAATGGGGGAGGGGCAGAGAGAGAAGGAGACACAGAATTGGAAGCAGGCTCCAGGCTCTGAGCCATCAGCCCAGAGCCCGACGCGGGGCTCGAACTCACGGACCGTGAGATCGTGACCTGAGCTGAAGTCGGACGCTCAACCAACTGAGCCACCCAGGCGCCCCTTCAAGTAAAGCTTTAAGTCCCTATAGGTCAACAGTAGTATGCTGGGAGTTAATTTATCAGATTTTATTACACTCCTCAATAGCAGAAGCTGTAATAAGGGTTGAGAAAGCCTAGGCTCAAAGCCCAGACTATTTCCTGGGAGATGCATCTTGAGGACAACATGAGGGCTGAAAAGGGATGGGATGAAAGAATGACTGAAGGCAACCAATGCCAGGGGTAGTAGATCTGATTGAAGGGAGAAATTTATGCCTCAACTAAAGGCAAGAGAGAAATAAGTTAAATTTTGCCTATCCCCTTATTTGTTTACAACAATGGTTCTCAAAGTGGGTAATACCAGCCCAAAGGCACAAATCTTTTAAATTTGTGATTGCATAGATAGATAGATAGATAAATAGATAGATAGATAGAGAGATAGAGAGATAGATAAGTAGAACATGGGGCTGTGCTGACATTTATTATGGAAGAGTCAAGGATACTAGATGTCCTATAATGCAAAGGATAGTCAGTATGTTCCATGTTGCTTCAAAATACCCTGTTATATATCTGAATGAATAACCTCTTTATAATTATTGGAGCCTAGAATTTAATTTTTTTACCCTTTCAATTTTATTTTACTTTTTTTTCAATATATGAAATTTATTGTGAAATTGGTTTCCATACAACACCCAGTGCTCATCCCAAAAGGTGCCCTCCTCAATACCCATCACCCACCCTCCTCTCCCTCCCACCCCCCATCAACCCTCAGTTTGTTCTCAGTTTTTAAGAGTCTCTTATGCTTTGGCTCTCTCCCACTCTAACCTCTTTTTTTTTTCCTTCCCCTCCCCCTAGAATTTAATTTTAAGCAAGTAAACACTAAGTATTTTTTGTATACTTGAACTGGATTTTTGTTATTTTGGTTGTTTGTTTTTTGTTTATTGGTTTTTGTTTTTGTTTTCAGAATGCAGCAATTATGTAAGCCTAGAGAAGCATAAAACTTATTTTTTTTTTTGCAAATTTATCAAGAGTTGTTCACCATTTCAAAAAATAAGTCACCAAATACAATACCTCTCAGAGTATGAGTCACCAATATAACTCACCACCATTTGTGCCAATGTGGCTTTATATTCACGGAACTTCTATATTTAGGTATAAGCAGCTGAGTACCTTTTATGACTTCTATTATTTACATGCCTAGATATTTGCACATTGAGACACATATATTTTTATAAAATTACCTTCCTCATATTTTATCTTTACATTTAACTATATGGAATTATATTGATTTTGGAAACTATGTGCCATCTCTTACTAGACTATAATATTTATGAATTTCAATTTAGGATACTAAAGCAGCGCCTATATAAATATATTTTATACGAAGTATGTATTGAAACTGAGACCCTGGTAAAAGTTCTATCTTTTCTCACACTTACAAATACTACAACAAAATGATAAACCTATTAATCCCCACTCTTGTTTGTAATAATAGGCCCAAATGTATTGAAAAGAATATTCAAAATGCAAAGCCCTTTAACATGAGCTGCCTTAGTAACCAGAAAGCAAAATAAAGATGCTTTTGTCTAACCCTTCCACCAAATTTTTATTATGAACCTGCTACATTGTAGGGACAGTTTGTAGGTGTCAGAGATAGAGAGAGAAACAAGTCAGACATGGTCTATGACATCACTGACTTCATGTTCTAGAAGCAAAATATGGAAACTAAATGAAAAGAAAACTATTTTTGTTAAAATTTAAATTGTTAAAAATGTAAACTATTTGGTAAGTTTTTTATAGATTTTGGATACAAACTCAACACCCAAAAAACAAATAATCCAGTGAAGAAATGGGCAAAAGACATGAATAGACACTTTTCTAAAGAAGACATCCAGATGGCCAACAGACACATGAAAAGATGCTCAATGTCACTCATCATCAAGGAAATACAAATTAAAACCACACTAAGATACCACCTCACACTGGTCACAGTGGCTAAAATTAACAACTCAGGAAACAACAGATGCTGGCAAGGATGTGGAGAAACGGGAACCCTCTTGCACTGCTGGTGGGAATGCAAACTGGTGCAGCCACTCTGGAAAACACTGTGGAGGTTACTCAAAAAATTAAAAATAGAACTACCTTACGACCCAGCAATAGCACTACTAAGAATTTATCTAAAGGATACAGGAGTGCTGATGCATAGGGGCACATGTACCCCAATGTTTATAGCTGCGCTTTCAACAAGAGCCAAATTACAGAAAGAGCCTAAATGTCCATCAACTGATGAATGGGAAGAGAAGATGTGGTTTATATATACCATGGAATACTACTTGGCAATGAGAAAGAATGAAATCGTGCCATTTGTAGCAACATGGATGGAAATGGAAGGTATACTAAATGAAATAAGTCAGAGAAAGACAGATATGTGTTCACTTATACATGTAACTTGAGAAACTTAATAGAAGACCATGGGGGGAGGGAAGGGGAAAAATAATAGTTACAAACACAGAGTGAGGGGGGCAAACCACAAGAGACTCTTAAATACAGAAGACAAACTGAGGGTTGATGGCAGGGGTGAAGAGGGGAAAATGGGCGATGGGCATTGAGGAGGGCACTATTTGGGATGAGCACTGGGTGTTGTATGTAAGCAATGAACCATGGGAATCTACCCCAAAAACCAAGAGCACACTTTAAACACTGTATGTTAGCCAATTTGACCATAAATTATATTTTAAAAAATTTAAACAAACAAAAAATAAAAGAAGGAAAAGCACTTCTGATGAGGGTACAGAAGCATGTTTCTAACTGCCTGTATGAGATAATAGGTCAGCATCAGGCCAGGCCATCCAAACTGATTCCAAATCACTTCTTCAAAGTAACTCCTGTTTTTTCCTATTCTGAATCATCTTCCACCCTTCCTCATCTATGCTAGATCACAGTGAGTTTCACCTCCACCTTCCCACTTGCCATACTTGGCCATTTTTATTAATCACCTCTATTGGGATAATTTTGACAAGTCAACCAGAAAGTGAGCTGCCATCTCTTGCACTTTTTTGCACAAAGAGCCATCTCTTACGCTTTTTTGTGCTCCATCCTGTGCCCAACAGAATGCTTTACATAAACGGTCAATATATATGGAGCAGAAAAGTACTAAGGGAGATGAACACTGTTACCTGGCAAGAATAGGGCAGGCAAATGGGAGATTTAAGAGACAGGCTTTAACTTTCCTTTACTTATTCATTTTCACTTCCTGATGGAATGTAGAATAGGGTAAGCGTGGACCCATTGTGGACACCAGATCTGTTGAACAGAATTAAAATCCTGATTCAGCTATTTGTTATTAAACCTAAGGCAAATTCCTCAAAGTGTCTAGTCTTAGTTTCCTAAGACAGAGCAAAGAAAATCTTATGAGGTTGTTATAATATGATGTTTCAGAAGTACTTGGCAAAATGTATAGAATACAATAAGAGGTCAGGTGTAGCTCACTTCCTGTTCTCTAGTTTAGGAGTTGTGCTTACACTGTTGGAAGTAAATGATGTAAATATGTGATGTGATTGGACCACACCAATTACATTATAGATCATGTGGACTCTAAAAACTGAAATAGAAAAAAAAAGCTGTTGCAATAAGACAAGTAAATCTTAATCTGTATTCAACTGACATATTGGAATCATACCATTTCCCATGATATGGAATATTGTGTGTAGGTTAAATATATATATATATATATATATATATATATATATATTCAGAATTAAGAAGTCCCACTGTGGGAAAAAATACACACATTAATTGATTAAGAACATTTTTTAATAGTTGGATCTACATTTTCTACATACTTCATGTAGGAACTCCCTAGCCCACACTTCCCTACATACAGGCATACGAAAGCAAAAATTTTTAATGACACCCAGAGGCCTAAAGTAGTCATCCATTTTAATAAGGTTAACCATTTATTCCTCCTCCTGAAGTATTATATATGCCATATATAGAAATTATATACCATCAAATCTCACTACTTTCCTCATTATATCATGTTTATATCATGTGTTTTCTTTTTTCCAAATGGAAGTAAAAAACCAAAGCATAACAGTACTGCTCAATTCTGATTTAATACAATGATTTTAAAGCTACTTGGTCAATTATTTTGAAGGAGTGGAGTTATATGGACCACGTTTTGGGGACTTCCATTCCCAAACTGACTACATATTACTGCCAATGCTCGGTTTGCAAGTTTGCTTTCAGTTGATGCAAATGCTACTCACAAAGAGTATGACACAGGAATGTTTCAGCAGCTTATGGAACAGATGAGGGACATCCAGGAACTGAATCATTGACAGATGCACTTGAAAATGGAGCAAATACTCAAGGTCCAGCAGTGCTGGAAAGAAAACATGGATGAGTGGGTAGGTAATAAAGGGGATAGAATAGCACCCAGTGGCAAGAATCCTAGGAATATAGATAATCAGACAGGAAAGCAGGAGGGGTGACCTTAGGCAAAGGGTTTTCATCATAAGGCTTGGGATTCAAGGCTGAATTTCAGTTATTCATAAACTGGGAACCAAGACAGAGATGGAGTTTCCATAAGGCAAGCACTCAATAGAAGCTTCCTACAAAGAAAAATGCTTAGTTTCCAAAAACCAGGATTCATAACAGAGCAAGCAAAGCAAAATGAGAGACTTAGTGATAACATCTGACTAGGTCAGGATGGTCCCAGTACCTAAAGGGGTTAGTGCACAGTACTTTCAGATGGGAAGTGAACAGACTTAGCCATGAAGACTGACTCAAGTGACAATCACATGTAAAGTGCAGCAGGTGAGGAAAGACAGCTGGGGAAGGAGAACAAAGGGAAGGAGCCAGGTGTGAGGGTGTAATGGTTTCATCCTCTCTCTCACTCCCACTCCCACTCCCACACACAATGGTCTCATTAGGGGAGTAGCATTTTAATCCATAGCTGGCCTAAGTCGCTACTCATACATAAAGAATATAAAGTGAAGCCTGCAAATAATTATACACCAGAGATATTATGAATAGGATGAAAATCACACTTCACAAAACTGTTAGTAAATAAAAACCAGGAGAGGCAAGGCTCAGGCCTGACTGCCATCAGCATTGTTCAATTACAGTTCTTCAGTGCAGTTCAAAGACTAATTATAGAGAAGTGAGCGGTGGTTGCACAGCATTCAATGTGATCATCTAGTTAGCCACGGTGTTCCTTCTTTAAAGAGGAAACTTTTAAATAGTTTTTTAAGTGAGTTTGCAGATATGCCTGTGTAAAAGTGAATTTTTTTATTAAACCAAGTATGAAAGCTTCTCAAATGTTCCCTAAAGCTATGTCAGATGACCATAAATAAACATGTCGGTTGGCTGTAGAACAAGACCAATTGAAGGAAGACTTGGTCAGCATTTCCCAAAATTTGTGAGCAACCACATTGATTTCCCTATTACTGTTTTTAGTCAATTGACACATATTAATCTAACATGACTATATAAAAATGCTAGGCCAGGTGCTATAAGTTACTAGAAAAAGAGAGCTATATTTACTGCCTACAAGTTTAGAATCTAATTGGGGAATCAAAACATATTCAGAATAACTGATTTTAAAAGAAATAAATTTTATAAAGTCCAGGGATAAAGTGCCAAACGTGTTGAGGATGAGATATCAATGGGGTTAGCATCACAGGAAAAGCTTCAAAGAGCAGGGATCAGGGTATGTATTTAAGAAAAAAAAATCCTTCCCTTCAACCCAGATTGTTTTCTACCACATTAAACAAAACCCAGAAAATATAACCCTTTTTTTCAGTCCTAGTGCATCTCTGGATGCACCAATGTTCTGTGATATCCTGGCTGGAACCCTATGGCCACTTATGGTCATTTTTCAAACCTAGCTTGACATTTGCTGCCAAACTGAAAGTCCTCACACAGGTTTCTTTTTATTACTATTATTTCAGAACTGACCCCTAGGAGCCAAGAACAAAATTTACCCTTTAGAACACACTTATCCTAAAGGCTTGAAAGGTACTATGTAGTTTGCACATGTTATCTCAACTACCACAATACCCCCATGAGGCAGGAACCATTACTGTGGCATTTTTGTATATGAGGAAACAACACAGAGAGGGTAAGCAACTGGCTTATAGCCAAACAGCCAGATAAAGTCAAAGTTGAGATTTGAAAGTAGTTTCCTTAGGTGGATATGAGAGAGCTGCATTTTACATCTCCCAAAAACATTTTTATAGAGAGGGCAACACTTCACTCTCACCCAGTGCTTAGCACAGAATCTGGAAAATAGAAAGTGATAATTTTTTAAGGGAAACAACTGAATAAATACATGAAATCTGTAGCCTTCCCAGTCAGTTCTGTAGCAGCAGGTTACAGAGTAGGGCCAAAGTTTCCAGAGAGAACTAACTGTCTGGCAAGACCTGGATTGGCAAAATACATGAAACACACATGTAGGAAAAGAGTGTTGAAGAAACAGTGGTAGAGACAGCCCTAGAAACTCAAGTTTCTCTTCAGGTATTAGAAGAGAAAATGTTTAGCTAGTTCTCATAATGAAGCAAAGCAACTATGTACTTCTAGTAACACTTATTAAAGCGATGGGCTTAAAACAAACTAGATTTTAAAACTAAGATTTAACATTTACAGAGCTTGTGTTCTGTTTACTGTTCTAAATGCTTTACATATGATAACTCCTCTCGTCCTGGTTCAAATTCTACATGGAATTACGACCACCAACCCATGTATACATGTGGAGACCCTCAAATACAGGCAGATCAATTCCCTTTCCTCAAATTATGCAGCTAAAAAGAAACATTCTGGACTGAAATACAAACATTCTGACTCCAGAGTTCACACTTTTACCATGATACCTCTCTATCTTTTAATAATGAAATGAAAAGAATGATGTGAAACATGTAATTGGGGGTATGTGGGGTTCAAATAAGTAAGCTGAAATATCATCTAAACTTGGAATATCAGAGTAATCATCATTGCTGCTTTGTGCAATACTCCGCTCTTAAAATCTGTGCACTTGTGTAAACCACTAATGCATGACAAAAAATAAGAATTTAGTAGGAGAATTTGGTGTCTGGCAGGCATCCAGACAAACCTGGTTGCAAATTTAGGCTCTGGCACCTTTTACCTATGTGTCTTTGAGCAAGCTATTTCATCTCTCCATATATATATATATATATATATATATATATATATATATATACACACACACACACACACACACACACACACACACACACACACACACACATATATACATACACACACACACACACGCACACACACATATACATATATATGGAATTATGATTATACCTACTTCAAAGTTGTGGTTATAAAGTTGAGGTTATAAAGTTCTCAGTCAAGGATGACTATGCTCCACAGGGCATTTCTGATTCTCATAACTGGGTGGGGTTATTACTGGCATCTACTCTGTATAGGTCAGGATAATGCTAAACACTCTGTAATGTAGAGAACAGCCTCCACAACAAAAAATTGCCCAACACGAAAGGTCAATAAAGCCAATAATTTGAAAAACCCTGGTCAAATACGTGTTCGCAATATGCCTGGAATAACATGAACAATCAAGAAATGACAGCCATTTCCCGTTGCTTTATTATATGCACAAAATTTGTGGGATAATTTGGGACAGATTTTTAAATTCTAAGGGCTAAAATATTTTTAAGCTTTCTTTAATCTAGGAGAAAAACATGACTGCAATTTACAGTATTGAGTCCTTTGTCAATTATTTTTTCCAATTTTTTCCCACACAAAATAAAACTAAATGTTGAATGACATTTAAAATAGTTGGAACTTAAACTGGAGTCCTGGGGGCTTATACCTGATTTGCAATACCTACTGGAAACAGTGGAGAACTTTTTAGAGATTACAAAGAAAGAGGCCTATTAAAAGGCTGGTTTTTGTAGTGGAACCTTTCCATCCCTCTTTCCCACTTGTGACATTTCTTAAGAAAACACTAGAGATCAGTTTCCTCTATTTATTTGTCTTGCTCAATTGCTCTGAGTATCTGTCTTTCTGGACAAAAGGTTTTTGTTCTAAAAGATGAGTGGTGGAAACTGGACAGTTTTCCTGAAATATGTGGAAATATGCCCATCAGGAAATAGGTCCAGGGAACAGGAGGCTCCCATGTTCATACAGTTGCAAAGTAACATTATGTGCTGTTCAGTTAAACATGGTTACCCTGTACCCAACACTGTGCTAGATATTAAAAGTAAACACCAATGCCTCTAAACAATGGTGGCTGCTGTCAAGCAGGATCTCTAAGCCTTCATTTCAGCTTTCAAAAGTTAACATAAGTAGCATTTACAAATTGGCAGCTCAGGTTCTTTTTTTTATGCTTTCTGCTGGAAACATATCCTTAAAAAACCTACACTGTTGGATGCTACTGTAGTGGATACTTAATTTTTAATATCATTTTGGAGTGTTTGCTGCTATTGTGTGAAAGACAACAGAGTTTTGTAGACTGATCTTGGGTCTTGCATCCTCAAACTCATTAGTTCTAATTAGTGTGTGTGTGGGGGGGGGGTTCATTAGGCTATTCTATGAGATAATATAATCTACACATACAGATAGTTCTATATATTCCTTTCTACTTATTTCTTTGCCTTACCTAATTTATTTCTTTGCCTTACCTAATTTATTTCTTTGCCTTACCTAATTGCTCTGGATAAAACCTACAATGCAATATTGAACAGAAGTATATGAGTGGGCATTCCTTAAAGAAAAAAAAAGTAGATATATTACATATTATCGAGTGAAAGTGAAAGGAAGAAAGAAAGAAAGAAAGAAAGAAAGAAAGAAAGAAAGAAAGAATCCTGCGGTGTGCAACACAGGTGAAACTAGAAGTCATTATGTTAAATGAAATAGGCCAGGCCAGGCTGAGGAAAACAAATCCTGGATGGTATTATTTGTATGCAGAATCTAAAAAAAAACAACAACAAAAAAACCAAAATTGTACTCTTAGTAACAGAAATTAAAATGGTGGTTGCAAGGGGCTGGGGGCAGGGTGAGAAAAAATGGGGAGAGGTAGGTAAAAGGGTACATATTTTCAGTTATAAAATGAATAAAGTTTGAGGATCTAATGTGCAGCATGGGAACTATAGTTGACAAAGATAATACTGTACTGTATAACTGAAATTTGCTAAGAGACTAGATCTTAAGCATTCTCCAACACACACAAAAGGTAGACAAACGAGGTGATGGATGGGTTTTGTTTTGTTTTCAAGATTTTATTATTATGTAATCTCTACACCCAACATGGTGCTTGAACTTAGAATCCCGAGATCCAAAGTCCCATGCTCAACTGACTGAGCCAGCCAGGTGCCCCAGTCGATAAATGCATCAAATAATTCAACTGTGGGAATCTTTTCACAAATATGTGCAAATCAAATCATCACATTGTAAACTTTAAACACACAATTTTATATGTAAATTATACTTTAAGAAAAAAAAATGGTGAGCATCCATGTCTAGTTCCTTATCTTAGGGGAAGAGTATTCAGTCTTTCATCATGATGTATGATCTCAGCTGTGGGTTTTCTGTAAATGCTCTTTATCAGGTTGAAGATGTTCCCTTCTATTCTTAGTCTACCATTAATGTTTTTCATTTGCTTTTTTTGATTTGGGTTTTTTGTTTGTTTTTATTGCTGCTGTTTTTTTTAGTTTGGTTGATTGCTTAAACCATCAATGGAAAATTGTGAAATGCTTTTCTTTTTTTTTTAATATTGAGATAATCATACGGTTTCACATACTTTCTTTTTTCCTTTTCAGTTTACTAATATGGTGAACTGTAGTGATTTATTTCCAAATGTTAATCCAACATTTCATGCCAAACTCTAGTTAGTGGTTATGTAGTATCATTTTTATATATTGTTGGATAATGTTTGTCTAATTTAATTTTGAATTTTCACATCTATATTTATAGAAATGTTGATCTGTAGTTTTCTTTTATTCGAATTACTTTATCTAATTTTGATATCACTATAATAAAAAAGGCAGGCAATAACAAGTGTTGGTGATGATTTGGAGAGAAATTATAGCCCTCATAAATTGCTGATTAGAATGTAAAATGGCACAGCTTCTTTGAAAAATCATCTGTCAGTTTCTCAAAATATATAGATAATAGAGAGAGTTGATAGATGACAGATAGATAGATAGACAGACAAGTAGATAGAAAATATAGAGTTATGTATAACCCAATAATTCCACAGTTAGGTATGTATTCAAATACTGAAACATATGTTTACACAAAAATAGGTTCAGGAATGTTCATAGCAGCTTTATTCTTAACCACCAAGATGTGGAAACAACCCCTAATATCTGGCAACTTGATGAATAAACAAAATGTAGTGCATTCATAAAGCTGAATATTATTCAGTTACTAAAAAAAATAAAGCACTTAATAGATGCTAGAACATTAAGACATTATGTTAAGTGAATGAAGCCAGACAAAGATCCACATATTGTATGATTTCATTTTTTAAAAGTCCTAGCTAGGCAAATCCATACAGTCAGAAAGTAAATTAATGGTTCCTAAGAGCTTGCAGGAGCGGGGGTGGGGGGGGGTGGGGGAGAGCAGGAGTGACTGCTAATGTGTGTGGGGTTTCTTTTTGAACGATGATTGGGGTTTGTTTGTTTTGGGGTTTTTTTGGAATTAGATAGAAGACAGTTTCACAATCATGAGAATATGCTGAAATCCACTGACCTGTTCCCTTTAGAAGTGCATTTTATGATATGTGAATTATATCTCAATTTAAGAAATCATACATGCATGTGCACATATACATACACGCATTGCTGATTTTATCACATATATCACTTGATTATTTTCAAGAAGCTTGATATTTAAAACTGGAAGTAACAATGCCTTACAGCTCATGCTAACATCCTGTTTTAGCAAATGGAAACTTGAGGCCTGTAGAATTAAATTACCCAAAATCACATAGCTAATTACATGGAAAATTTTTAAAAATTACTTACGGTCCTAGATTGCTTCCAGAACCATTTAGTTACACATATAACTTCTCCAATGTTGAAAGTATAAAATATTAAATGAAATAAAATAACCCTAAAGCAGCTGCTTCTTTGACTCCTTGTTCCCCAAATATATATATATATATATATATATATATATATATATATATATATATATATATATATATATTTATTTATTTATTTATTTATTTATTTATTTATTTATTTATATTGGTCTCCTTTTTCTTAAGTGGTAACAAATGTCCTTTTTGGTAGATTTTTACTATTAAGAATATTAACAAATCTGTTATCACTCTCAGAAAGTGACTGAGAGTGAAAAATCCTAAGCTGATACAATCAATGTTACTACTCCCTTTTCTTATAGATGAGAAATAAACAATAAGTACCAAGAACTTGTTTCCATAAAAATATTGAGCCCAAAAGAGAACATCAGATCCGCCCTTCATAAGGCACTAGTTTTTCCTATCATATGTAGAGAGAAGCCCTTTTAAAGGATTTAAGTGTTCTTTTTTCCAAATTTGCTCCTTCTCTCCTTCCCTTTCTTTCCCTCTTCCTTCCTTCCTCCTTCTTCTTTCCTCTTTCTTTTCTAATTATCAGTCTTTCTAACACAGTCATCTCTTCTTGGGATAAATACAATGAGAATATACTCAGCATTTATATAAACTTGAAGACTTGTTTTGAACAAAATATAAACTCTTAAAAAGAAGAACTGCAAAAAATAAATATTGAGAAGAACCCCAAGCTGGTAAAGTTAGTGTGCAAAAGGCCATAAATACTGAAATATGAAAAGCAGGAAGTATATGCCATCTATGGAAGGACCAGGCAAGTCTCTGAATTTCTAGACTTTGCTCACTTTCAGGATTAATCTGTAGCTTCTAAGATGTGAACTTGAGTTATCCTAATGCAAGGAGAAGGCTACAGGATGTTTGTACTTTGCATCTGGGTCCATATCAGGAGATGTTAGGGCTCTTCTACCTACTGTATGTTCAATACAGTGTCTTAAAAAAAAGGACTCCATTTACTCTCCAAAGAGATATACTAATAACCTGGTTTCCTGATTTCAATTCTTTCATCAGATGCTTAAAAAATCAGGGCTAAATTTCTTTTAGTCTTTTTTTTTTTAAGTTTATTTATTTATTTTGAGAGAGAGAGAGAGAGAGAGAGAGTGAGGGAGGGGTAGACAGAGGGGGGGGAGAGAGAGAGAATTCCAAGCAGGATCTATACAGCCTCTGTGGAGTCCGATGTGGGGTTGAATCTATGAACAGTGAGATTGTGACCTGAGCTGAAACTAAGGGTGGGATGCTTAACTGACTGAGCCACAAAGGTTCCCTTTTTTAGTCTTTTAAACTGACAGAGGAATGATTGTTTTGATGATTATACTTGTATCATTCCATGTTAGTCTTAGGAATTCAGCTAAGTTTTTTTTTTTTCTTTTAACTCTTTTATAATTGGGAACAATGTATCATTTTATTTGTTCTGAAAGACATGATGTTGATGCAGACCAAAGAAACAGAGTCTTGCCCTAATGTGACACACTATGGATTAATCTGCAGGGAAACAGATACTTAAAATCATGTTGGTCACAAGTATGCATAACCCATGTAGCAGGTCGAATTAATAAACTGAACTGAATGGACTATATAGTTATGACACTGTCAGACTGCTTATTTAATAGGGAGAACAAATATTGGTGTTTAAATTCTAAAGATAAACAACTGACAGCAAAAAATAAATGAAGCAGTTTTGTTTGAATATGGTATACCATGTCTATGATCATTAAGAATAGTAGAAACTTATTTCCAAAACACTTCATGCTGATTCATAACAAGACAGGGTTCCTTCTTATTTGCTTGCTGTCCCTACAATCCAGTTTTGTAAATTGAGGATTTTTTGAGTGAGTTAGCTCGTCCTATGACCAGCAGTCACATTCTAACACTGTTATGCATTTAAAAACACAGCCAAATATTTTTGAAAATTGCAAAACCTGTACTTGTAGATAACTTTGTAAAGATTACTTTTAAAAATGGAATAATTTATGCTTAAACATATTTGAAGAATATAAAACAGATTCTATCTCTTGCAAATGTAATTTCCAGTATGCTAGCAGGCTAGATTTAAATGTTTAACCAAAACAATAAAAACAACAAGAACAAATACAAACCAAAACTGCAAGCATATATTTCCAAGAAAATTACAATTCCCTACTGAGTTTATATAAATTAACTTGTGTCTTAGAAGTCAAAATATAATATAAAAATAATATAAACACAGAGCTTTTAATCCTTAAATCAGTCCCACTGTTATTGTTCTCAAGTGAGTAGTGCATAGCTAACACGTTTTTATAAAAATTAGATAACATATGGGATAAATGAGCAAGTACCTTTTGAATGCTCAGTATTTACAGATATGCTGATACAAAGATATGGCCTTCAGAAATTCTTTGTCCACTGGGAGACCTATAACTATTACTTCATATCCATTAGATTTGTTTCTCTCAGTAGTCCTGTGAAGTGGCCCTTCTACAAATGAGAAAACTGGATCATGAAAGAGTAGTCCACTAAGGATCAGAATTCAGTTCTAGATTCTAAGTTTTTTCTAAACACCATAACAGAAATGACATGCAAGAAGTGTAAGCTATTCAGTATGCTACATAAACATTCTGAGGACAGAACATAGAGGTTTTAAAATGTTTACCCCAAATAAATTTTCCTTTCCTCTATATTGTCTCTCTAGACACCTTTCCAACATTCTCTATTAACCTAAAACAGAGTAGAAATGTCATTAGATGACACAAAATCACTATATTATTATGAAGAGAAACTGCTTTTCAAGGATGGCATGTTGTTTTAATGATAAAAAAGAATCCTATTTGGCCATTATAATATTTTTATTATATTCATTTATTCTTTTCCTTTTTATAACAGCATAATAAATCAAGCACAATTTTTGAAATTTGGTGCCTTCTTATTTTTCCAGGATACCATCCCCCCTTGCAGGGTGTCCTTTCTGGAACCATAGCCATATGGATTCCTCTGTTAGGATAAGAAGTCTTGTATAGGTTTCGAAAACATAGATAGGCTTTATAATCACTGCATTACCCAAGATTAGAATGAATCTTTCTTTTTTTTAACTTTTTTTAACGTTTATTTATTTTTGAGAGACAGAGAGAGATAGAGCATGAGTGGGGGAGGAGCAGAGAGAGGGAGACACAGAATCTGAAGCAAGCTCTAGGCTTGGAGCTGTCAACACAGAGCCCTATGCAGGGCTCAAACCCACAAACTGTGAGATCATGACCTGAGCCGAAGTCAGATGCTTAACCGACAGAGCCACTCAAGCGCCTCTAGAATGAATCTTTCTAAATGGCAGCAATAAAACTATGTTCCTTTAAAATATTGTTTTTTTGGGGAGGCGTATGGGTGGCTCAGTCAGCTAAGCGTCTGACTTTGGCTCAGGTCATGAACTTGCAGTCTGTGAGTTTCAGCCCCACATCAAGCTCTGCGCTGACAGCTAGGAGCCTGGAGCCTTCTTTGGATTCTGTGTCTCCCTCTCTCTATCCTTCCCTTGCTCATGCTCTGTCTCTGTCTCTCTAAAATAAAATAAAATAAAATAAAATAAAATAAAATAAAATAAAATAAGATGAAATAAAATAAGATGAAATAAGATGAAATAAAATAAATAAAATAGAATAAAATAAATAAAATAAAATAAAAAAAAAATTTTAACCAAAGAAACTCTAGACCAAATACAAATAATGATTCTGTGAAATTCTCAACTGTTACTATTTGACAGAATGTATTCCAAACATACACAGGGGAATGTGCTGTAAAATATTTTTAATAAATAATGATAATTACCATAACTTGTACGTTTAATCTATGCCAATTGATCTACATACACTGTTTTACTGAAATCTTACAATAATTCTAGACTGTAAAATTATGTCCTTCCTATCCTTCCCAATTTAGAAAAAAAAAAGTGGCAGGCAAAGCTAAGAGGATAAACAACTCGTCTAAGTCACATAACTAGATAGAGCTTGAATGTGAGATTAACAACAATTCTTATGCACACAGGATATAAAGCTTCCAATCTTGGAAGAGTACCTTGGCTCAGCTCTCTAGCTATAAGTAACACCATGAAGAATCTCTTCCTGCCTGATAGGTAAGGCATAAACCAACATATACAATAGACTTGTTCTGATTAAATACAATTCCCTAGTTGCTAACAGTCCTTCTATAGTTATTAAGTCAGAAGTGAATACACTGTCATAATTACTTTGCATTTCTACACAAAAATCACTTCCTTAGGATGGGATGTTCTTGCTTGTCAATGTCTCCATAATTCCAGTCTGTACTGGTTTTTCAGAATAACAAAACTCCCAACACTCCTGCCATACAAGCAAATTTCGCACTTATTCCTTCTTTCATCCCATCCACACATTTAAGAACTGTCATGAATTTCTCATTTGTCTTTAAAATTTGTGTCAAATTCCATGGCCTGACCTGGTCTCAGTTTGTTTACCTATCTTTCCTGCCTATCTATTCCTCAATATTGCTTTAACTGGTGATTATTTTTTTAAATAATTTTTTACTCTTGATCTTGGCTGGTAACTGAAATTCACAGCTTCTCAAACCAATATGCAGATTAAAAAAAAAATTAATGTTTACTTTATTTTTGAGAGAGAGACAGAACATGAACAGGGGAGGGTTAGAGAGAGAGGGAGACACAGAATCCGAAGCATGGTCCAGGCTCTGAGCTATCAGCACATGGGGCTGATGTGGGGCTCGAACTCACGGACTGTGAGATCATGACCTGAGCCGAATTCAGACACTTAACCGACTGAGCCACCCAGGCGCCCCAATATGCAGATTTTAATGTAAAAGTAGATTTCAATATTTGTATCTTTTTAAAATATATTGGGGGCGCCTGGGTGGCGCAGTCGGTTAAGCGTCCGACTTTAGCCAGGTCACGATCTCGCAGTCTGAGTTCGAGCCCCGCGTCAGGCTATGGGCTGATGTCTCAGAGCCTGGAGCCTGTTTCCGATTCTGTGTCTCCCTCTCTCTCTGTCCCTCCCCCGTTCATGCTCTGTCTCTCTCTGTCCCAAAAATAAAATAAAACGTTGAAAAAAAAAATTAAAAAAAAAAAAAAAAAAATATAGACTATTTCTCAGTAGGTGTGCACTGGACCTAAGATGCTACATTTCTAACAAAATCTCAGGTGATTCTGATGCTTCTGATTCCTGGACAACACTTTAAGGAACAAATACTTAAACCACTACAAAAAAAAAGTTATTTATATGATTGACTCATCATTTATTTTAAATAACTTCCATACTACTCAAGGTTATAGCTGATCTAATTCATATGTTTACTGGTTTCAAAGAAGAGAGATGTTGAGAAAAAACACACACTTTATACACATACACCTGTAAGGAATATTTAAGTTTTAGAAAGATAAAAAGAAAGGATATAATATGATCGACTGAGATTCAGCTATACCATCTGGAGACAATCTATGTAACACAATCAGACCACACACACATTTTTGGCCAATAACTGAGTTGCTAAGTTTGGTGTCTACTTGAGGATAAATGGCCCAGAATGGTGATTGTCTAGGCATTTGTGGTGTTGAACCAGGGTCAATAATAGGGATTTGTATTAATCTTTACCTCAGAAGCAAATGATCATCATATATACATATAGACAAGCATATCTTCCAGGGAACAGGGTTTATTCTTGTATACACTGTCATATTTGAAAATTTACAAGATTTTCTATAAGTTATCAATTACAGCTAAAGACAATTTCTAGAGTAGCCTGGCTGTTTAAAAATAAAATAGAAATTAAATTTAAAGAAACTAAAGGCAATGTAAAAAATCTAAAGGATATTTAGAACAAGCTGGCACTTGCCTTTAAAGTACCTTTTTAGCATATGAAGTGATTCTGAAACTACTAATGATTAGCTCCCAGGTTAACAAAATACTCTCAACTTCACTTACATTCAGAGTGTCTCATACTTATATAAAATAACAAATGGCACAGAGATATGTCCTAAATCTCCATTCTATTCCACAACTGGGAGGTACAGTCATTAATATGAACAAAAGACCCATCTTCCTTCTACTTGTAATTCCCTCTATCACTGTTTTTCAGATCTGCCTTCCAATTAAAATTCTGATGATCTTCCTGAGTGTCCCCTGAGGCCACTGTTTCCTTTTTAGTAGTTGCTAGGTGAGCTTTATGGGGTACTTTAAAACACCAGAACAATCCAATGATGGAGAATCTTCCAGTATGCACCATGGAAATTTAAATGTGGTCTCCACACATCACAGCTTCTAAGTTTTTAAGTCTTCTCCCCATATTCATTCACAAAGAAAGCTTGTGCTTGCCTTCTTTTATTTCCCAAAGTAATTGGGAAATTCAAAACCTGGGACCTTCATTGCAAGCTTTACAATTTTTACCAGATCTTACTGTCTTAGGTCTGCTTTCTTATGCTGATGATAACTTAATCCTTAGTTTTTCCTCATAAACTGTATTTCTGCTATAAATGTCTTCAGTATTTTTTTAAAGTTACCATAAATGCTGATTATAAAAACAATGCCAGCCTTATTGAGAAATCAAGTGTACCAGTTAGTATGTTCAGATTTTGCCCCCAGATGATCCCAATTATCCAAACCACGGATGAAAACTTCCTAAGGTTTTGCTCATTATCAGTCAGCCAGCAAGTGTTGAATGTGATCCAGATACTCAGCCCCACAGAAAGCATGAGAAGGAGGGAAAATACAGCCAAGATTATCACAAATGTACAAAGATGGCTTAATCCTGGTATCTACGTTTACAGAATGTTTCCCTAATATGGGTTATATGAATAATTATTTTAGAACAGATTTTTCCCCAAGAAATAGAAAAGAAATTCTATTCCCTTCACAGTAAAGGTGTAAAGTGTGTAGCCTCAATTGTACATGAAATTGTGGCATATACCGCAAGTGCAGATTTCCCTTTTCATTCTTTAATCTGACTAGAAATTACCTCATTAATCTGTCAGTTTATTTTTCACCACCGCTGCTGGGATGCTATTGTTCATTAAGATTGTTCTGATATCAAAGAAACAATAAGCCAGGGCTGGCCTATTTGAAAGAGAAGAGCTATATTCTTGTTTTGTACCTTCTGTCTTGCCTGCCTGCCTTCTTTCTCTCTGTTTCGGTCATTCTTCCTTTACCTTCGCTTTCCCCTGCCTTCCTTCTGCCCTCCCTCCCTCCCTCCTGCCTGCCTCCTTTCCTTCATCTCCTGAACAAGTCCTACAGTAGACAAGTGGGAAAAAGAAAAAGAAAAAAAAAATGTAATTCCTCTAATACATCTTTATTACAAAGCACTTCCCCTTTACTATCTTTTCTCCAACAACTTTATTACTAATTTTCCTTAATTGATGAATTTATCTTACCAGTATAGAGGTTTGAACTATGTGCTTACAGACAAGTGGCACAGGAAATTCTTCAGTGATTATTATTAACAGGGATGCTGCCAGTGTACCAAAATGGGAGACACACACATTCACACTCATGTTTGGGAAGGTACGACACGATGATTTTGTTGTTGTTTTTCTTTCTCAATATATAAAGTAGCAAAGAGAATGACCAATGGGGGTCTTACCTTTAAGCACACACATCTAGTCTGGTAATGAAGACTTATGTCTTTCCAAGGAAAGTCAGTGTTTGAATAAATCACTTTCTTCCATTTATTGAATAGCTCTGCAAGCAAGGGACTCTTTCTGTTCACCATACACAATACCTTGCAAACAGTCAACAGTACTTATTTGTTTAATGAATTATGGTATCCTTGCACCAGGCATCAGTCCAATTTAATCTGAACTCAAATAATATTGGACTAAATGTATGCCATTGTCTTTCTCTTGATGAAAAATAGAGTAATACCCTAAGCAGCATTTAACTTTTTGCCTACTATGCAGAAGAATTGGGAATGAAAGTATTAGATCCTGTCATGGTATTTAGTCAAGAATCATTAAAAAATTCTTTGCCATCTGAATTATTGATACATTTGAAAATGTCCAGTCAGTAGAATGTTCAAACCACACAAAGGAAAATTTTCTGTTATTAATCATCTCAAATTTTCTTGCCATTCCAAGTCCCATGTTTAGAGTAAGAGTCATGTAGTATTTTATTTTAAGCAATGAGAAAGTTGTGGCCACCTTTCAGATGAATCCATATGTTTCAGATAACTACTAAGTCAATAATATAGTTCCCTGAGCATTTTGTGAGTCTGCTGTAGCATAGAAAATATGCATTCTGTCCCTTCTTTCCTTGAAGATGGAGAACACAAAAATTAGTACGGCTTTTCAGTTAAAGGATACAACTTTTCCTTTCCCTCAGATGTGTCCTTTTTAAATTTTTACTTATTACCAAAACCTGATTTACAAATATCAAAATGTATGAAGTAACTGTGATCAGGAACTTTGTCTCCAAAGGACTTGGCATTTTGTAAAAGAAGTCACCATGATTTTCAAAAAACCCAGCTATGTATCATTCATTTCACATGATTATGACAACTTTTCATTTACATCCAATTTTCTTTAGAGATTATCATGTGGCAGATATCCGTAAGTGCTTTATTTCAGGTGGATTTTTAACATAAGGTACATTCTTACATAAAAATATTGTTATATAATCAGGTATTAAATCTGGTCAGATTCCAATTTCTATTAAGTCACTCCTAAAAACAGTTCCTATTGATGCTTCTATGAAAGCTCAATTATCTTTTTAAATTATGGGAATTAAAGATGGAAAATGTGTAACATATTGTTTAGCCAGGGTAACGGCATTTAAAGATAGAAATAATATATAACTTCCAGTTTAAAATTTTCTTTTTAAGAGCTGAGTACATATTAAATGTACTTCTCATTAAATAACTAAGAGTCCATTATGAATTCAGGTAAGCGAGAAAACTATATAACTTTCATAGTCATTCTATTCTTTTAAAAAATTATGTAACATCTTAATATAACACCACAATTTACTTTATACACACACACACACATATGCATATACATAACTATGTACACAATATATATGCATATGTGTGTGCAAATGTATATCTGTGTATATTGATATACATATGTAATATATAGCCATCTGAAATCATTTTTATCTTAAGGAGATTTCAAGTTCTTGAATGCAACCTTTTTTTATTTTACTTACAGTTCTTAGGGCTATATGAATGGAAAATATTAGCTAGGTGAATACTTTGAAAAGTAACACAATGTCGTAAAATAGAGATTATCATGTTTACCGGTCATTTACACAAGTCTCTGCTTTCAAACCTGGCAGAGAAGATTCTTTGAGAACATCCTGCATAATAACCAATTACATTTTGATAATGATAAATTTCAAACTGATGTTTTTAACTGTCTTACATTATTAAAACTTAAATATTTCAGAAGTGATTTAGTATGATTATCCAATGGTCCAGATTACATTTATTTTTGCTTGAATAATTTAATTTTTACTTTCTCCATGATTTTATAGAACTTGTAAAATCTTTTATAGATTTTTTGATGCCAGGTTAGATATTTGGCTATGTAAAATCCATGGTTTTCAATACTGACAAGAAATTAGTGGGTGTTCATAAATTTTACACATGGGTGAAATGTACTGAGATAGCCAAGGAAACAAATAAACGATTTTTTAAGGAAAACCTTAACATTTTATTAAGACTTAAATTTTCTAATTAAAATGGGCCTCAATATTCATGCTAGTTTTAGGCTTTTTATGCACACATACAAAGTTTTAGTTTTATGTATTTATATGGAACTTTTCATATAAGATCAGTGAAAGGCCTACGACTATTTTTTCAGGTATGTTGTCTTGTCTCCCATAGAATTTTGTCTTTCAATTCTTCAAAGTTACATCTTCTACTAAACAGACACTTTGGCAATTAAAGAGACATATTACAGCATCATCAGCTTTTGTATGTTTTTTCTCAATTGTAAGAAAACTCCCTTAGTGTGTTTTCTTTTTAATTTTTTTTTAGTTAGCTCAGTCCTTTGAACACTTCACATCCACTATTTTTTTTTAAAGTAATGCTGAATTTCACACTCATGAATTTGTAAAACATGTATGCAACTTATTCATAGAAAAGAGAGTAACATGTATGTATGATCCTTTGCTGTCATGAAACGTCAGGGGCTGGAAATTCTTAACAGAGCTGCCTATAAGCCAAATAAATCTTTCACATGGCGCCATCTAAGCTTTTCCCCCAATCCAAATAGAGATTAAAAAAAAATGCCAACGAATAACATCTACAATTAATAGCATTCCTGTAGCCTGTAGGTCTAGCCTGTTCCTTTAGTTTCCCCCTGACAATAATGGAGGATCTTATTATTTGGTTTCCCCTGGGCATTTATTAGGCATGATGAGGAAAAGGTTACATCTCTAGAAAAGTGCACAATCTTCAGCTCTCTTCCAAATGCAGATGCTGTAACGGGCATTACATTAGAAAGGCATTCTGTGCTACCTATTATGTTACCTCTTCCCAATTAGAAACTCTATTTTAATGTGACTGCCAAAAATTTAGTGCCTATCATTTGATAAGATTGGGAGTGGGATTTGCTAAACATGAGTTAATAGAAATTGTGAGGCAAATGCTGCATGAGTAGACCGGCTGCCAGTGAGTAGAAATGAATGGGCGGTAATGGAAATTAATGGATAGGGGGAATCTACTTCAATTTCCTTGGAAATTGTACTGTAACTGTTATGCACATTATAAACCAAACTCTTTCTGTTGTTTAAAAAGTGAATAATATGATATTTGATTTAATAGGATAACACCTCTTCCTAAATCATATAACTGTATTAGCTATTGCTGTTGGATACATTCAAACTATATGTTTTGCTTTGGTAAAATCATTTTTTATGACACTTAGCATTAAAACAAATCAAACTGTCAATAACTAAGAAACAAGCTGTTAAAGATCCCATCCTCCAATTTATTGTTTTAAATAACAAAAAAAAAGTGTTTTAAATAAATAAATCAGTATATTTCAATATATATTTTCAAAATTTCTCCTCCATTTTAATCCCACATTAGGTTCTGGCCTTCTGTTAATACTAATGAGATATGTAATTTAGATATCAGATAATCACGACATAAGGCACATACACTTGAACTTAAAACATAGATTTGGGGCACTTGGGTGGCTTACTCGGTCAAGTCTCTGACTCTGGCTCTGGTCATGATTTCACAGTCTTGAGTTCAAGTCCCACTTAAGTCTTTCTGCTGTCAGCAGGGAGCCCATTTTGGATCCTCTGTCCGCCTCTCTCTCTGCCCCTCCCCCACTCATATTCTTTCTCTCTCTCTCTATCTCTCAGAAATAAACATTTAAAAAAAGACAATATTTATACAGACCCTTGACATTTGACAATTATATTTGACACAGACACATCCAAAATGATTTCTAATCTTTATGTGTTTTCTCTAACATTTTCTTTTAAGAAAATCTACTTTATCATTTCACCTGAATGCTACAATCAGTTTTAGCTCCTTAAATCCATCCTGCACACTGTCCAAGTAAATTCCCAATATAATATTTCTTACTTAAAAATCTGGTGTTAGCCAACTTTTTCAAAGGAGCCTGTCTGCTGATGATGTTCTGGGAAACTGGAGGAGGTCCACTAATCATAAAGAGCCCAAAAAGCAGAAAGGAAATTTTCATTTACAGAGCTGTTATGATATCAAACAAAGAAATATTTTACCCTAAAGTAAGTGCTAAATGATAAAAGAATACGAAGGGCTAGAATGGAGAGACCTCACTCTCCTTCCACTACTGCAATGAAAGGGGCTGATGTTGGGTAAGTCATTTCACTCTCAGAGCCTGTTTCCTTTTTGGCAAAGGAGATGGACGACTGGCATAATTTCTAAGGTATTTTCTAGCTCTAGAAATTTGATGAGCCCTTATTATTGCAGTTGGTTTTTCTGCTCATTTATCTCGCAGTAGGCTAAAATTATGGGATGAAAATATCAAAGGCTAAACTTAGCATGGTGATAATAGCAATGCATGGAGCTCATGAGTAATGATTACACCTCTCAATGAAATAATTAAGACACTCCCTGGGGGACAACTTCCTAATTTAGGAAACTGAGTAGTTCTAAAATGAGGGATTAGGTTAGAGATTTAAAGTTAAAATAATACTAATACTACTAATAAATTCTTCTGAATAGGTGAACAAGAAGTTATGGAAAGAATGGTGGCAAAATTTCTATCATTCTCTTTGACTCCTGCACAACGGTCTCTGTGAATCTTCTTTTCATTCCTGTATGTGATACAGTCAACAGAGTATTATCCACATTTCAAAGTTTTATAGAACTCTTGCAAGAATTCAGTTTTTAATTGATATACTTAGCGACAAGACCAAAATTTTTTTACCCATCTTTTCCACTATTCTCAAATGTCCCATACACAGTCCACTCACTCAATCTGAACCACTTATCATTGAGAAAACAAAGGTGTCCTATCTTCTGACAACCAACTCTACCAGCCCACCCCCTTCTGCACCCCAAGCTCTCTACATTCCCTTGTGCTAATGTGTGTAAGTTTGTTTTTCATCCATCCGAGGTCAAGGCTAACCTCTCAGGTGGTGATCTGGACACCACCTCCTTTCTCTGACTCAAAGATTTTCTCTGAGATGATAAAACTGTTCATTTGAATCACAAATTCTCCCTTTTTACTAGATCATTCACTTCAACATTCAGAATTTCGGAGTTTATGTTGTCATTAAAAGGAAGAAAGAAACTACTGTGAACCCAAATTCCCTTAGCATTGCCCATTTCTGCACTGCATGTACTCTGCTGAAATTCTCTTCTTCTGAACTGCACAAGACTAGCTTTTACTTGCTTTCAATGATCACATTCTCATGGAAGTCTTGCTAGACCCCCCATTGCATGTCCCCACCCAGTCACTCATAGATACAGTCCTAATTTTCTGCAGAGCACATATCATTAATATGATAGTAACTTATTGATTTTCTACCCCAAAGATATGAGACCTACAAGAGAAGAAATCTTACTACCTTTTTCTGCTTCTACATCTCCCTATTAGAAGAGGTTGACTTTAAATAATTATAAACTCTCTTGATGAATTTACCCAGCTATTATTTTATGGCAATAATTAATCAGTGGTTCTTAGCAGGTATTAGTATCTTTCAGGAGATAACTTTACTAGCAATTAACAGTTTTGAGCAAAAAACACAGTACTATTTGGAACTTACCAAATGATTTACATTTGAAGTTGTTTCATGAGTGTCAGAAAACACTCAGAATGTAAAAAAAAAAAAAAGTTTTTAAAAATCTGTACATGTATCTAAATTTAAGACTACTAATGCAAATCATTATCTACTTAATAATCACAAATGGATCAAAGCTTAGTACTGAAAGTTCACAGCCCTATAATTAATATTATCAGGACATTATTCACTAAAATCAAGTCATCTGGCATCCCACATATAAACTGATTAGATTCCTACAGACATTGGGGTTTCACGGCATAGAAAATCGCATCAATACCAACAATAAAAATTAATTTATGTGAAGGTTAACAGTAAGAAGACTCAGAAAATCTAAACATTTAAAGAACTCTATACAAAAAAAAAAATTCTTAATTCTAACCTTGATTGTTAATAAATGTATTACAGTAAATGTATTACCATCAGAAAAAAATCACTAAGATCAACTGAAGAAAAACAAATTATGAAATTGTGAAATTTCACTATCTTGTCACAGATGGAAAAACAATTTAACTCAGGGTTGTCATATTTATATCAAGTTATGGGGCTATCATTGCACAACATGGTATTAATCTTTGAATTTTATGCTATGAGTACTCTGGAGCTGTTTTTTGTAATTTTTAAAAGTTTTTAGTTAAATCCAGTTAGTTAACATACAGTGTAATATAAGTTTCTGCTGTACAATTTATTGATTCAACACTAGAGCTCTTTTAAGGATCTACGCCATTCTAGGAGTCTAATAAGAACAATTTAACCAAATCACCTGTTTCCAGAAATTGTTTCTTCTGAGCTTTGCTTTTTATCACTATTAATAGTATTTCCTCCTAATACAGGATACATTATCTAAAAATCACAACTCTGGGGGGAATGTTTTATTATCCAATAAAAATTGATTATAAACCAAGACTAGTGTTGACAAAACAGGGTATACCTACAAATATCAACTTTATATTACATTTGAAAAAAATAATTTTCTATTGCTCAAAAATGAAAAGAAAAGCTGCTGAAAAACAGCACTGACTGTTTTAAATCTCAGTATCTGCCTCCAACGTTAATGCATAGTAGACAGCTAATGAATGCTTATGGAATGAATAAATGAATAACATAGCCATAATGCCTGTTATCATCAATTGAATGAAATTCAATGATATAGATATCTAAATTTTTAAAAATAAGTATTTTAGATAGTGAATAATTTTTTAAAAAACACTCCATTTTTCCTCTTTATATTTTTATAGATCTTCAAATTATCTGACAGTTGTACCTTTCTGATCTCATTTCTCACCTGATCTAATTTCTCACCTCGTTTATACACACACACACACATATACACACACACACACACTTTTAAGAATGGGTCTAGAATCCTCATAATGATCTACAAACATTTGCTTGATGTTTTAAGTATTGTTTTCTTAGGGCGCGTGGGTGGCTCAGTCAGTTAAGCCTCCAACTCTTGGTTTTGGCTCAGGTCATGATCTCAAGATTTGTGAGTTTGAGCCTTATGTTGGACTCTGCACTGACAGTGTGGAGCCTGCTTGGGATTCTCTGTCTCTTTCAGTCTCTGCCCCATCCCCACTCATGTACACTCTCTCTCTCTCTCTCTCTCTCTCTCTCTCTCTCAGAATAAACATAAATAAAATAAAAATAAAATATTTTTTCTTAAAAGTTCCTTTTCAATATAACACAAATTTACTCATTTATGGAAGAATTACTTGTCTCTTATTTAACTTTTAATGATAGTGTCCATGTCACCGGACCAGTTTGATAAAACAGGCCCACTGATTGAAATTATGTGCCTTTTATTTTCCCAAAGAAAATGTTAATATTCCCCACTTCCTTCACTGGGGATTTCAGTAAGAGAGAAGATATGCCAGAGACTCAAAATAGCCTTATTTAATTGTAAGCAACAGTTTCTAATAACTTATGCTGTTCATATTAATTTTTGAAACAGATTCTTATTAAGAATTCTTAAAAAGGATTTTGTGAATAACCTAAATTTGATTTAAAATTTGTGTATATTTTTATGTGCTTCACTTGGAAGGAGCAGTACTTAAAATTTTTCTCAAAATAGCTATGTTGCTAAAGAAAGAATAAGTGATTAATTAGATAAACATGTCAATACTACTGCTTTATGTTGGCCTGGAACATACTTTATTGTGCTTTTGATTTACCTTTACACAATGAACAACACCAATCTATTTGCCACCTTTGTTGAAATTGTAAAATAAGCCACCTCCATAGAGACACTGAGCCTTGGAGGCAAGACTTGATGAACTGATTACTACTTGATGAGCTAGAAATCATCACCCATTTGCCTTTGCAGCTAGATGCTCTTCTGTAGTATACAACCTGTGCAACTGCACATGGTAGCCCTGTCCTTTGGATATTCACCCTCTTCCACATGACAGTCCATACTAGGTGCTTTAGTCATGGTACCTTTCATGTATTATCTCTTCCTCCTTTCAATTAGAATACAACTAACCATGACCCCCTAACTCAAGGATCCTTAGCACAGATCTGACTATAAATTACACAAAGAATTGGGACCTGATTCAAAGGCATTTCATCTAGAAGCTGGCTGACAACCCTTAAAGTAGCCAGGGATGAGGCACTCTGCAATGATAATTCTCAGCTAAACTAATCAGACTGGCCCCATTAAAAAGAGTAGCAAATATTGCAAGAGCAAATGTCCAAGGAGATGCAGAAATACACATGAACTATCCTGCACAGTTCTTAAGATGGAAGCCGGCCTTGTAAAGGCTGCTGATTTTTTAATTGCAGTCCCTACTGCAATAGGGACTACTTACAAATAATTCGTTTTTGTCTTAAAGTTAACTGAAAGTAATCCCAGACAAAAACACCCACTAAGAACCCAATCCTTCTCACACTTGAAGATAACTATCATCTACTCTAGGAATATCTTCTTTAGGGTTCACATGTCTTGTTTCTTCAATCACTAATCATATACCAAGATTTTAAAGTCCCTGTAACATTTTGCCCGTTCAACTCTGAACACTTCCTTGAGTTCCCATGAAAGACAGTACAAAGAACACACAGAACAGAACTCTAACTCAAAGTAGAGCAGAACCATCACCTCATTCAACATCTCTTTAAGTTCCACTATTCCAGCAAAAGAATTTAAGTACAGAAGAATTTGCACTTAAGCTATGATTATAAACAATGGTGCTGTCTTTGGTAATTTATAAGGCTTCTGAGGTTCTCCAAACATCCTAGGGGCATCATAAGAAACAATTATCTTTATTCATTTCTGAACAGGTAGAATATTTTGGCTTAATGAAACCTTTATTTACCACAAGATTTTTATAATGTTACCTTCATATTTTTTGTCATTTATCTCAGTTACTATTAGTAGGTTTCAAGGGAAAAAAACATGTTGGAGCTCTCTAGTTACTCATATTCAACATTAACATATATTAATTGAGCCCTGTGTACTCAAAATTACAGCATGCAATGTGAGAGTAGAGAAAGAATAAAATAAGAGATTCTTCCACTCATGAGATAATCCTTCTGGTGTAGAGAGATACTATCATTCATGAGATGATTTGCAGATTTCAGAACAGTCTGAAAAGTACCCTCCACTCAGAGTGATCCAGGTTATCTAAACCGAGAGCAGTGATGTCATGCAAAACTCCCGAACTGAAAATCATTCGATTATTCAAATTGCCATTTTTACTCATCATGTGAATACAGTCTGACTATTTCAATAAAAGTTGTGGTGAATAATAAGGACTTTTTGTACAAAATGCCAGACAAGGGACAGGAAATGAACTTCTATTCCATATTATTCTCATTTTGACCATGATTCACTCACATCTATGAGATATATGCCTGACAGATCTTTAGGTTTGAAAAGCAAAAAGAGACCAGTACCTGGGGATTGTGCTTTTCAAGCTTACACAGCAGGATATGAAGAAAAGAGGTCAGGGTTTGTGCTAAAGGAACTGCAAAGAATAACATATTTGTCAGAATATGAGACACAGCTATATTTAAGAAAAGTTGACCTAAAATTGCTGACCATCTTATTGTCTGATAGTGGGGCTTTTGCTTCACTCTAGGCACTCAGGCTTTTATTCTCATCACGTACATCCAAGAGTTCTTCCTTTTTTGAACGAGTTGGCTGTTCACGTTTTCGGCATTTTCTAAATCAGTCCCTCCATGTCATGGCTGTGGAACTATTCTCCCCACCTCTCTGGTTTTTTCCACCTAAGATCTAACCTTCACCCTAATACTGAAGAAAGCTATCATAAACGTAACTTTAAAAGGTGAGTTCCAAATTTTTAAAACTAAAACTCGTAATAAAAAAAGAATTTGCATTATGAAAACATACACATATAATCACACACAGACACACAAATTTAAGTTCACAAAAAATTTGTATCCTTTAGATCTACAATGCATTCATATTCTCCATTCCTCTTCATTCTGTTTCATTTTATTTAATTCCATGACACAAATACTAATCATAAGCCACTGAATTAATTTCATGATCCTCTAAAGTAGTAGTTCCTAAAATATGGTCCAGGGACCACATGGTGTACCCAAGATGATTTCAGGAGATCCATGAGGTCAACATTCTTTTCATAACTAAAGCATCATTTGCCTAATTCACTCTCATTCTCTGATGAGTGTATGATAGAATTTTCTAGAAACTACATGATATGAAGATGTTATTACTCTGACAGTTAATAGAAGATATGCTTATATATATTTTTATTTAACATTTTTATTAGCTTTAATTTATAATAAATAGCAATAAATATAACCATACAAACAAAACTCTGTGGCCTTCTCAATATTTTTTAAGAATTTAAAGGGATCATGAAACCAAAAAAATTTGAGAACCACTAGTCTAAAGCAAGCTTCAGTTTGAAAATCACTGATTTAAGTTAAATTAAATCACTGTGTGTGTACACACACACACACACACACACACACACACACACACACACACACACCTTTCTACAATCCCCTATGGCCTGCAAAGCAAATATAACCATATAAAAAATATGGAAAACAAAGGTCTTCCATAATTAAGCTGCTCCCTAAAACTAATGTTCCCTAAAAGCAACTCTCTACTCAACCAGAAATTCTAAGACCTCTAACCATACCTGTTCACTTCTACCTTTGAGCTTATCTCATATTCTGTTTCTAAAATATTTTTAAGCCTTTTTTAATTTTCTGATGAGATAAATCCTATTTGTGTGGACATTTGTAATTACTGGCTTTGCCCTATGTTGTTTTTTAAAACTCTTCAGGACTCCGTGGATTCGTGTGGGAATCCATGTGACCCTAACTTTCCACAGACCTGGGGATCCACAGTAGTTAATCAGAAAGCCCCATCCCTTTGGCATAACTATTATTGCAGGGTACAAATACATGGGAAGGACCATACAAGGAAATACACAAGGCACAATATCAATGCTAGAGAAAGAAAAGCTCATGTTATTTTCTTTCAGATTGCTCATTATCAGAAAGGCAATGAGACCCATCAGATTAAGCAATGGTTTAGGGCTGCTGTGGGAAGAACCTCATTTAATTATTTAAATTTCTTTTTTTTTTTAATCTGAGTCATTACTTGACTAGAGAACTGTGTATAATCTTGGGCCCTTGTTTGCAACTGCTCCTGAAGACGCCTGTATCACCTCTATATTCTGTTAAAGACCTATACTGTCTTCTAATGCCTCATAATTCTCTTTTAAGATACATTTTATTATTTTACTCTATGACTACTTCTTTTATGTCTTTCTTTTTCCTTGCAAAATATAAAGGTGCAAAAAGGGACTGAATCTCCCTCTGTGTCTACGTAAGTGGTTTTGTGGGTTTTTCTGCTTTTGTTGTTGTTTTATTTTTCCTGTTTGTTTTTGGTTTTGTTTGTTTTAAACTTTCTTAGAACTCTAGGAGGGCTCTAATTTTTAATATCTGTTTGGAATCCATTAACTTGAATTTTTGTTTTTCCTTTAAGGATGACTGACAAATTGAATGCTGGGTTATCTTAGCAGTTTTCTTACATTTCCTTAGATTGCTATGTCATGCACAACTTTTTTTTTCACTTGTGTTTTAGAGAGAAAATGCTATTCCCCTGCTCAAATATCATCCTTTTATGATTTAAGAAGACATACAACTTACACACACATGAAATGAAGAGAAATTCCATGCTCTTGAAATATAAAGTTGAAATCTCTTAATTAAAGCTAGAAAAGCAACTTTTTCATATTCATACGAATCGAGAAAATATTCAGAGTATTAGAGAAAATTCATACTAATAGAGACAAAAACGAAAATCAATCTCTATAATGTCAGAAGGTCACAGTAATCAGGTAATATGACCCTGAATGAATTTCAGTAAGATGAAGACTTGAATATACCACAGTGTAATCAATTAAATCACATTCTGAATGGCCTGAGCAGGCCTTGCTACATATGCCTGAGATTCACAATTAAGACATAGCCTAGGAGAATTCAATGATTCCATTACCTCTTTGCAGAAATTAAAAAGGGTGTTAATCAAAGGTCAAACATGACTTCTCATGTTGAATTTAATTGTTCAACAGGTCATTTGAAATTTTCAAGACTTAACCTAATATTATTCTTAGAACTAGCACTTTTTAATTAACCAAACAGCAAAACAGAATTTACAAGGGTGAAAAAAAAACTTAAAGTGACATAAATAGTAATTCATGAAACTCAGTATTTCTTGGTCAATTGATCATAATAGGATACCTCATTAACATTTAAAAATACTACCAATAAAAATGAAGGGAAAAAAAAGAAAAGAGAGAATATTTACAGCATGTTCATTATTTCAACTTGGTTTGTTTTGCAAATGTAATTATAGCCATATTTTGTGGTCAGAGATGATCATTTTGTTCAATTTTCCACAACAGAATAAAAATTCCTGTTATATAATCATACAAATAATTTAGTATCTATTTAGTCATTTTATTATGAATATATTTTATAACATATTAAAATAATATACAGAATTTTGCACATTATATATAAGATTTGCATTATATTTTTGCTTTTTTGTGAATCAGTTCAATTGTGTTTCTTTTTTTCTTTTTAATGTTTATTTACTTGAGAGAGTGGGTGTGCATGTATGCACAAGCAGGGGAGGGGCAGCAAGAGGAGAGCAGGCTCCGTGCTGTGAGCATGGAGACTGATGTGGGACTCAATCTCATGAATCATGAAATCATGACCTGAGCGGAAATCAAGAGTTGGACACTTAACTGACTGAGCCACCCAGGGGCCCCTTAAACTGTTTTCCTTAAATATATGCATGCATACAAAGACCACACACAACTCAGTAAAGAGGAACATAACCTCCATTTTCAAATTTGCATGCAGGATATACTATGGGTTTAGGTGAAATATGAGAAACAGTTGATGTTAATGCAAAATAATTTCTTGATGCAGTCAAAACATTACACAGCTTGAAAGTAGTATGAGCCTGTCCACAGCATTAAGTACACTCCCACCATTTCCTGACCTATTTTCCAGATCCTAAGGTTACAGAATTTATCTAAGTAACTTCAACCCTCTTTTCCTTCTAAAAACCAAACACAGTGCCCATTTATTACACTACCTTAACTCACATCACTTTATAAATCTGTTTTTTTTAAAAGGTCCTATCATAAAGGATTAAGCACATTTTGCTTTACTCAAAAAATTGCTTAACAATGAGGCATTCCCTCTATTCTTATTTCCAAAATGTAAATAATTGCAGATTACAACACAAATAAAACAAAGCAAGAAAAGCTGTCTCTTCTTGGGGTCATTCTAATATGTTATGCAGCATGTGGGTGATTTTGCTAAACTAACCAGACCATTTTCTCGACTAAAAGTTGGCCATCACAAAGCAATAATATATCATCCTACTTGTACCATAATGATCTATACATATTTAAATGCTTTTTAATGTTCCAAAATTATTTGTTCATTCTAAACAAATCAGAAAAAATGGATATGGAAAGATATTACTTGTAATTTCACTGTCCAGAAAAAAATACCATTAACATTTTGGTAAGCAATATAGCCTTCTACAGAATACACCATGTAAATGTATATGATACATACATATTGTGTATAGATTTGTTTTTAAACCAACAGACACTTTAACATATTATTCCATAACCTGTTTTATTCTTTCAGTAGCATTACAAATATATTTTCATGTCAACAATATACATTTATATAATCTGTATCAGTGTTTTACTGTCTGTACAATATGCTATTAATGCCTATACAAATTTAGCGAAAATCCCTCACTGGACATCTAGTTTCTTTCCTTTCTAACTTCTGGCACTGAAACAGTGTTGGGATGAATATTTGATGACTATAATGTCTATAACCTTCTGATTGTTTTTGAGTACAATGCTCGGATACAGGTTATCAAAATATATCTGTTACATGAATGACTGAATGGATGAATGCATTAATAAGTGAGGATTCCAAAAATATCAACTTAAGAAGCATGTCTAGTTGACAATCTGATTTTCACTCAAGTTACCTCATAAACTGTTATGCTTTCTCCCTTTGAATTATGATAAAAAGAAAACATAGTAACCGTTAAATGACTTTCATCCTTGGATCCTTCCTTAACATGTATGATTTTGTGGGACTATCAATAATACTCTGTTTAAAATAATATACACAACTGATACTCTGATAGTGTAGAAAAATTACTGTTTTTAAAAACATCATGATTTTCAATTTTTTTTCTGCATAGAGTATCTAAAGTTATATGCAAAAAATATTTTGCAGCATATTTCACAGATCCCATACTCTAAAGTTTTCCAAATTTGATTTAATCAGCATCTACTGAACATTTATGCCTACCATTATGCTAGTCACTATGGGGAATACTAAAAAGTTTGCTATAGCCGAAACTATACAATCCTACATGACCATCAGTATTTTATTTGGTGCCCTCCCCAAACACCCGATTTCTTCTCCTTTATGAGAAAAGTCTATGTAGTTCATTCTCCAGTTAAGATAAATGCATGGGATATATACACAGTTGGAAGGAAGACAGAACTTCTCACCAAAGGAGGATGTAGTAACAATTCCACTCATATTCTCAGCACAGTATCCTGCTTGTTTAACAAACACCTTGGAAACTAGCCAATTTTCAGGAATTCTCATCTTGGGATAGTAGCCAGTTATTCACAATAAAACCAGAACAAGAGGCCAGATGTGAAACATATAACAATTAGTTTTCTTTTGATTGCTTTATCATGATAGTTGGGCAAGTAATTTATATTTTATATTTTAAATTATAAATTATTTCATAGGCTGACAAAATTTACAAACATTCATCTGAATTTAAATATTACATACCTTCTGGGGTACCTGGATGGCTCAGTCAGTTAAGTGACTTCAGCTCAGGTCATGGTCTCGCAGCTCTTGAATTTAAGCCCCACATCAGGCTTTCTGCTGTCAGCATGGAGCCCACTTGGGATCCTCTGTCCTGTCTCTCTCCCTGCCCCTCCCCCTCTCATGCTCTCACTCTCTCTCTCTCTCTCTCTCTCTCTCTCTCTCTCAGAAATAAACATTAAAAAATATATATATATACCTTCTATGCACAAAATTATAGACCAAGTGACACAGGGTAACTCCATATTTGGCTACATCTAGTAGTAAATCTTATTCAACCTATAGAATCTCATAGATTCTCACTGAGTACACACACTCTCACAAAGAAGGGACTCTATTTAGGCCATGAGAAGCTACTCGGTAAATAATGCCATCCCAGACTTGAATTATTCAGTGACAGTTTCTATATATCACTTCTTTATCAACCTTAAGTATATTTATTTTCCTGAAAAAGAAGGTAAAGCATAAACACTGGTTTCAAACATCTGCTTGTCCTGATTCTAACAAAACTTGCCCCATGATTAGGAGCCAAATATTTTGAGCAATCTCTTGTTTGTCCTCTGTAAATAATACAGTAAAATTGCTAAATGTAATTGGAAAAATAAGAGTAGCCAACAATGCAAACAAGCCAAAACTCTATTACAAGCGAGTTTTGCGTATTATTCTTTTTGTTTTTCTATTGTTCATATGGTTTTACTAGAGTTGAATAAAATTCTGAAACGCTGCTTTCTATATTCTGTAGAAGAGTTTTGATCTTTACTTTTCATCTTCTGAACAAGTGACAAATTTTAACTGATTAGGAATTGTGGTGGTAATTATGATGGTAATGAACATCATTGTAAGATGCTAATCATTTAATAAAACCAACTTTTATTATGAAGCAAAGTTAGAAGATGGGAGTAAATAAACACATGTAAGAAAGTAGGGTTTTTTAATTCAATCAAGAAGATCCGTAGATGGTAATATACTATGTTAAATATCAAAATAATAGTGCACAATAAAATCGCTACATGCAAAAGTACCAATTACTAAAACTATCCCCTAAAGCATTTCCCTGCATTTGCTACATATGTATGTATTTTAACACAGACCATATTTTCTGCACATTTTTTCCTACAGGTCTGTATTCACAAAGATTGCCTGTGGTAGAAGAATTTCTATATAAATCTCAATGTATCCTGCTCTCCTATTTAACAAATTTCCCTAAATACTTGTTACTTCTTCTAGTACAGAGACCTGGCATGGCATTAAAATGCAATGTATGCAGCACCAACTTATATTTCAAACAGTGATTACAGAAATATTTTATGTGACCATCTAATGTGAAGTCTAAACCATTCCCTAGAGGCAGGGAACACCAGACTGGCAAACCAGATTCTGAAATGTTTATTTCCCTATATTATAAGAAACCTGCCCAATTTATTCATTGTGGAAGTCTCTTTAGTCATGTGTATTATCTGTTAATAGTGTTTTTTTATGGTTTATATTTTTGTCATTTATCCATTGACCATGAACTGATTCAAATTCCTAACCAAATTCCAACCGAAGGAACAGTGTTCAAAATAAATCCTTTGCATCTCTGAGATGCAAAGAATGCCTTTGCCAGCTTTTGGCTCAGAAATTAGAAAAGGAAACAACACTCACCAAAAAAGGGATTCTAGAGTTGAGTATGGATTTTCTCCTAGCAACAGGCATTTTTTAAGTCCGGAGCTCAATAAATATTTAGACAAAGGATGAGTGTGTGTGTGTGTGTGTGTGTGTGTGTGTGTGTGTGTGTGTGTGTGTGTGTATGTGTGTGTGTGTGTGTGTGTGTGTTGTGTGTGTGTGTGCGTGTGTGGTGATCTACAGACATAGAGAGTTAAAGATCATTAACAATGGTTCAGTGGTATTAATAGGAATAAATTCAGATATATTTCTTAGATTTTTTTAACGTTTATTTGTTTTTGAGACAGAAAGACAGAGCATGAACAGGAGAGGGGAAGAGAGAGAGGGAGACACAGAATCTGAAGCAGGCTCTAGGCTCTGAGCTCAAGGACCACAAGATCATGACCTGAACCAAAGTCAGATGCTTAACCAACTGAGCCACCCAGGGGCCCCTCAGATATATTTTTTAAAGGAAAGAGAATAACAGGGGCCATGAAAATAATTGACATAGAGTCTTTAAATCCTAGAATCTCAAAGGACATTAAAGCATCCATCACTCATCTTGACAATTTATAGAATCAACTCCAATTTCATCCTGGATGAAGGAGTAAACTACAAACAAACAAACAAACAAACAAACAAACAAGGAGGACCTGGGTGGCTCAGTCAGTCAGTTAAGTGTCTGACCTCACCTCAGGTCATGATCTTGTGGTTCGTGGGTTCGCGCCCCGCATGGGGCTCTGTGCTGACAGCTCAGAGACAGAGCCTGCTTCAGATTCTGTGTCTCCTGCTCTCTCTCTGCCTCTCCCCTGCTGTCTGTCTCTGTCTCTGTCTCTCTCTCTCAATAAGTAAACATTAAAAAAAGAAACAAACAAAAGCCTTGAAATAAATATCAAACAGGCAAAAAACTATGTAAAAAACAAAATCGTATAGATTTTTCCTGAAATTTAACCTGCCAACTTCCAAGTTGATAGTTCAACTGTGTTTTCTAACAATGATTAGCCTAAGACCGCTTCTTTAGAGTGATTTTTTTTCAATTGCAACACACAAACAAACAACCTGAAGGACAAATCAAATCTATTTATAAGGCTCCAAGAATAAATTATTTTAGACAACTCTGCTACCATTAGTTTTATTAATGAAAAGCCTGTTTTAAAGAAGCAAGTCATACGCTGAAACCATTCTGTTTTTGCAATTCATCAATAGTTGATTTGGACTTCACTGGATACCTGCTCTGAATATAAGCTAAGAATGATTCTAACCTGTCATCAAAAAGGCTGTGATATTGCTAATATCAACACAGCGTATTACATTTTAGAAAGTGCTTCATCAATAATAGTCAATGAGTAATTATCAAAATTTACCTGAACCTCACCTTTCCAGAAACAAGTAGGAGCATTCTAAACCCAAAGGCATCAATGATGGGTCATTCAGCATCGCATCTAATTTTTCCCTTTCACACTCAAACTTATAAAACTTGCTTTTTGACTAGAATGATGTTGAAACTAGAAAAATATAAACATAAATCTGTCACTATTTTTAATATTAACTTCATTTTAATATGCACATATTATTGAACCACCTAGAACTAAAATGATTCAAATCCAAAATTCTCTTCATACTTTCCCATTTTGCCTAACGAATTTACTCTTTCATGGTTTGTAAACACATAATTTCCTGAAGCTTTCTGAGAGTTATCAACTGTTTGTATTCTTCTCTAATTTATTCACTTATTTTTTTCACTCATTCTTTCTCCTTTAACAACAGAGATCTGTTGGTAGAGAGTTTTATATGTAAGTTTTTATATTCACTAAATTAGGAAAGTCAGCGTTCCTAATCAAAATTCACTCCAAATTTGTTAGATTAGAAGTTCACACTCCCAAATCATGGAACATTTCCTGATTATTAGTCCAGAATTAGTATGATACCTCGGCTTCTGCCTTTGGTCACTTAATTAAGTCCAATTAAATGTTCATAAATTAATGTCTCTAAGATTTCCTCCCCAAAGAGAGAGGATGGAAGCTCCTTTTTATATTGAGGGATGTGAGAAATACATATCACTTTCTCCTAGATAGAAACTTCTTTCTTTTTCCAGGGCCACTATGGGGTGCTTCTTGAACTCAGAGTTTCTTTCCTGTTCCAAGGAACATTTGAATCAGTATTTTCTGTGGGTGTTTGATAAAAAGTAACATCCCCAAGGACACTTGTGGCACCCAGTGGCTTGTCTTAGCCTGAGAAACTATTGGTATTTGTATTTCCTCATGTTCTGGGGACCTCCTGAGAGGACAATTAACAAATTATTAGTATCTGTAGATCCTCTTACAGAAAGGCTCCACATTTATTTACCTATATATAAAATTCAGGCACTTTCCCTTATCACAGATATAGCTATGAAAATTCCTGGGGCGCCTGGGTGGCGCAGTCGGTTAAGCGTCCGACTTCAGCCAGGTCACGATCTCGCGGTCCGTGAGTTCGAGCCCCGCGTCGGGCTCTGGGCTGATGGCTCAGAGCCTGGAGCCTGTTTCCGATTCTGTGTCTCCCTCTCTCTCTGCCCCTCCCCCGTTCATGCTCTGTCTCTCTCTGTCCCAAAAATAAATAAATGTTGAAAAAAAAAAAATTAAAAAAAAAAAAAAAAAAAGAAAATTCCAAAACGTGGGAAATGTAAGTAAAATATATACAATAAGAATCTGTCCAGTTTAATGGAATGCACTGTCTCCTTTAAATCTGCTAGAAAGGATCTTGTCTATGAAAACAAATTTTATGATGAGATACCTGGGTGGCTCAGTCTGTTTAGCATATGACTCTTGATTTCTGCTCCAGTCATGATCACACAGTTGTGAGATGAAGCCCTGTGTCAGGTTCTGTTCTGAGCATGGAACCTGCTTGGGATTCTCTCGCTCCCTCTCTCTTTGCCCCTCCCCCCAGCCCTGTCAAAATGAACAAACTTAAAAAAAAAAACAAATTTTATGATGACTTCCATTCTCCCTTTTATTTAATATGCAAATATCTTAATGACAATGGATATATCTCTTCTACATAAAACTCCCTATATAGTTCAGTGGACTGACATTATCTAGTTACTAACAAAGCTGGAGCAAAGACTGAAAATCTGTTTGTTTAAAGAACTATTTCCAAAATCCAACTCTGAAGATCAGGATGGAAATATAAAACCATAAAGAAATTCTGAATATTCTTTTTAAAAACTATAGTTAGAAATAAATTATAAATTGGGAAAAGATAATCAGCATTTACAGATTGCTGATAGGTGAAACTATTCACCAGTTTTATAATGACAGTTCATCTTAATACATCTGAAAAACATAAAATGAGCTATATTCATTATGAAAAGGATTTTGATTCCAATGACAGATGTGCAGAAACATAGACATGGCTACCATTCAGGAATAAACAAAGTTTTATGGAACCACTGTCCTGACCTTCACCACATCCAAAGCTTCTTCTTTTCCAACTGACCTGTTAACATATAGAGATTATTGAAAATCCCTAAGAAGGATTAATAGATTAATAGATCCCCAGTAGGAAAAGGTCACTAGAAAAGTGCAAAAAGAACCATAGTTGAGGGTCTTCTCTATTATCCTGTCTAGAACTGATTTTGTATGACATTACAGCTAAGAATGAGTCTTAAATGTTTAAAGACTAATAATAAAACAAAACAAAGAAGGATATGTAACATAGAATGTATACGGCCAAAAATGCCTACAGTATTCATTATCTGACTCTTCATAGAAAAAAAAGTGCCAATTCTTACTCTATAGTACATACACTTGCCTATTTGCTTACTATATAAAAAGTCTTAGATTCCTAGAAGAAACTCATATAGAGAAACAATCTTGATTTTTCCTGCTGACTCATAGGCTGAAGGCTCTGAGAGAAGAAACAATGGCTATTTCTAAAATGTATATTTTTTAAATTCCCACCAAATGTGAATGTATGTGTTAGAAGTTAAAAGTAAATTGGCCTGTATCTTTAATATTGATAAAGGCAACACACAGTGCTCTTATTTTAGCCAAAATGTACTTTGGCACAGGAACATTTCTTTAGTGAATATCAACAAATCAACTGAATAGCATTAAGAGGTTTAAAAAGATAGGGGCACCTGGGTGGCTTGGTTTGTTAAGCTTGTGACTCCTGATTTTGGCTCAGGTCATTATCTCATGATGGTTTGTGAGATCAAGACCCGGATAGGGCTCTGCACTGTCAGATACGATTGGGATTCTCCCTCTCCCTCCTTCTCTTTCTCTACTCTCTGCTTCTCTCAAAATAAATAAATAAACATTTTTTAAAAAGAGTATTTAAAAAGATAAACAGCTTAAGGAATAATGAGCTTATATTGTATCCAAGATTTAATTTATCTCAATAAAATCCATTCCCTTTGTAAATACTTTATAGATTTAAGAATTTCTTAGTTATATAATATTGTTATATTATAATATTAATGTACTATAGATGTTATATATAATATGTGTATATTATATATAGAGAGAGAGAATTATGTTAATTATCATATATAACTTGGTTGTATAAAGTTACCAGGAGATCGGACTGAGATTGCAGATTTAACAACTATTTTCTTTTCTGCTCCAGATTCATGAAATGACAGAAAATATCTTTTTAAAAGATCCAGAAGACTACCAGACAATAAAAGATAGTGGCAGTGTAGATGACAGATTTTGAGGGCTACCTTAAAAATAGAAAACAGAACAAAAATGAGTTAAGTAAATCCAGAGATTACCATAGACTAACATACGCATGGTACAAAACACTACAGACCTGGGAGTGAAGGAAGCTCCGACCAGGAAGTGCATTGCAGGCACCTCAGCCAGGAGCTCCTCTACTCTTCCTGACTTGTGCTGTGGAAGAAATAGCACTGCACAGCAATGAATTTTCTTCTGGGCAAAGCAGTAAATGTCTTCACTGAAGACGTGCATGTAGGGCTACTGGCTACTCGTCCTAAAGACAAGCTACTGCTACACCTGGTCCTTCAACAACAACAACAACAACAGCAACAACTCCTTTTCCTCCTCCTTCTCTTCCTCCTCCTCCTCCTCCTCCACAACCATGGCTTTTACCATCATCACTATCATCAACATCATCATCAACAATATTTATTGAGCTTACCACATTTCAGGTACTGTACTAAGCAACTGTATGTGTATCCTCTTCTTAAATCCTTAACTCCATCAGGTAGATATGATGATTAGCTCTATATGATAAATGAAAAAAAAAACTGAAACAGGAAGGGGTTACATAAGTTTCCCATGGATACAGGTATTAAGTTGTGAACCTGAGTTCAAACCCAGGTCTGTCTGGCTACAAGACCAAATTACTTAACCAGTAGAGCTTACTGTTTTTCTAAATACTAAACATATAGACTATTAGTATCACCAACATCCACAACAGGCATTCTCAATCACAAGGTTAAGCAGAAAACTAAACATCACTAGACATTTGAAGAATATCAACATTATAAAAGGGAGGTATCGGGGCGCCTGGGTGGCGCAGTCGGTTAAGCGTCCGACTTCAGCCAGGTCACGATCTCGCGGTCCGTGAGTTCGAGCCCCGCGTCAGGCTCTGGGCTGATGGCTCAGAGCCTGGAGCCTGTTTCCGATTCTGTGTCTCCCTCTCTCTCTGCCCCTCCCCCGTTCATGCTCTGTCTCTCTCTGTCCCAAAAATAAATAAACGTTGAAAAAAAAAATTAAAAAAAAAAAATAAAAGGGAGGTATCAATCTCACTAAAAGAAGAATTCACACTGGAGAAAGTAGAAGATATAAAAACAAATATAAGTAATAAATGTAAGTATAAATTTGAAGAAACTAAAGAAATCTTTCTGAGAATTCAAAAAGTAGAAATCTTAGCAAATAAGTATAAGACTTTAGGAAAAAAAAACTCTATAGCAATAAACTGTATACAGGTACAACTCAAATTACTAAACTGGAAGACTGAGCTGAGGAGTACTTCCAGAAAACAACGCAAAATATCAAAGAGGTGGAATGAATAAGTGGAGAAAATTTTAACAGTCATGGAGATTAGTTAAGCAAGTTCTCAAATCTAATTAAGTTTCCAGGTAGAATAGACAGAATAGATGTAGCTAAATAAAACTCCCCAAACTGAGGACACACATTTGATTTAGAAGTTCACCAAATGATGGCAAACATAAAAAAATGCTCATACTCAGTTATGTTGATAAAATTTGAGAACATTTATGAAGAATAGAAGAATATGTTTTTATTTTGAAGCTTTCTGATAAAAATCCAAAAAGCTTCCAGGGGAAAGGAATAACAATTACCCGTGTCAGAAGGAAAAATAATACTGGTATCAGACTTCTCATTTTCAGCCCTGGCTACCAGAAAACTATGGAGAGATGGTCTGAAACATCTGATTTTGAATCTAGAATCTTGTACCCAGGAAATCCAACATTAAGGCAGAACTCAAAATATATATATTTTTTACATCTGCAAGCATTTAGAAGTTTTAATATCAAACCCACTCTGAAAGAATTCATTGAGGTTGTGCTCCAGCAATAAAAAAAATCCAGAAAGAGGAAAACAGTGGGTACAAGGTAGCAGTGCAAGAAAAAAAAAAAAAAAAAGGACTTAAATGTAAAAAAGGCAAAAAGAAAATTTTAGTACAAAATACTGAAGAATTGGAATACGGGAAGCTGTGCCAAGCAAGAGATACAATTCAAATCCATAAAGACAAATATTGAAGTATTTCTCTATATCTGAATTCATATTTCTAAAGTAAGAAAAGACAACACAAAGCTTAAAAAGCCAGTGTGAACCCTGGGAAATATATATGGTCCCAATATAATGTTCAAATATCAGTATCCAAAATATATAAAATATGTTACAACTTCAAAAGAAAAATTAGCAAAGAAATAAACAAAACTTACATGGGACAAAAGTAAGTAGAAATGGCCAATATAAATGTAAAAAGATGTCTACCTCACCAGTGCGCAGAGAAATAGAAATTAAAACAGCAGCACACTTTTCATCAGATTGAGACAAGCAAAACATGACAATATTCTGTCATGGTGAGGCGCTTTAAACAAAACCTTTGAATACTGTTAATGCCATGATAAATTGGGAGAATCTCTCCCAGAGTAATCTGGTAGTTGTTAGCTCTTAGCAATTTCATTCTTTCAAATCTATCACAATTTTTATTCACATATGAAAAAATATGCATCCATATGTGAGTGAAATGTGGACAAATAGTTCTTCATATGATTACTATCATATAAACAATTTACTAGCAAATATTCAGAATTTCCTATTGAAGTTAATACATTCATCAGCATAAAAAGTATTAAAAAATTGTACCCCACAAATCTGTGTGGCTTTTAAGGTCCTCATTTTCTCATTCCAAATATTATTTCCCCTATACATGGACTCAATTTCAGGTTAATATATTACTTGTGAAATGCATGTTCTTTTGCCCGCATTGTCAAAACATTTTGTAACATTTTGAGCAATCAATGCTTTCAGAAGATCCTGTTAAAACTTAGAACAAAATAATGAACAAATGGATTATCCCATTTGAGCCCATCATATGTATATTTTACGAAACGAGCATCTTAACTAGGGAAAGACCCCAAAGTCCAGGCTTCGTGACCACTGAAGTATCTTTCTACTCTACATTCAATTTGTATGAATACACTTAAGGCAGCTTCTAAGAGAGGGTGCATATGTCCTGAGTTATTTTGGAACATCTGCTGTTGGCTTTGTTGGAAGAGCTTGTCAATGAATCAATAATAATTTAGAATCTGGGCATTTCTTTGGGGATTAATGGCTAGCTAAGTAGAGCTATTCAAGCCAAACACCATTAAACCCAACTGGTCCCTGTCCAGTTTGTGGTAGCTACAGAAAAGGAGCACTACAAAACACAGACTTACTTTTTTAGACTTCACTCCAATGCTTCCTTAGCAAGTATCCTTTGTAAACAATCAAAAATGATTGATTTTAGAGGCCAAGATCTCAATATTCTATTCAATTCAGACAATCCGTAAGTCTAAATCTGGATACCTACTACTGAAATCTTCATATGTTACTCAAGTCTATCCAGGGAATTGAGATATTCTGATGCAACAGTGAAGGATATGGATTCTTATAGGATATGGATTCTTCTGTAAGAGTCAGTCATATCTCCAATATTCAGCTGATAGATATAAGCTGCATGAGTGCCATCTATTTCATACATGTAACTTGCAACATTGATGAATATTCCAGCAGCATACCTAAATCAGCCTAATTCCTCATTCCTCTCTTTTCTATGGCATTCGTTCCCATTTAATAACTCATCTTGTAAAGCACCCAGATTGAAAGAATACAGATTTCTTTTGACAGAAACTATTTGTATGTACTTTTTCCTCAAAGAAACATTTTATGAAATGAACAATATGGTTTCATGGCTTTCATTACTGTGACAAAGTGGACCACCAAAAATGCCAAGTCAAAAAGTTCTCACCAAGAAGATTCTTTAGAAAATGAGTGTCCTGATACACTAGCTTCAGACCAAACTGAGAGAGAAGTTGAACAGCAACTCCATATCCCCTCCCCTGTTTAATTCTGTATTACTCGTATGGTCTACAAACCAATACAGCCATGGAGTGTATTGAGATACAATTCACTGAGATAACTGATAATTCACTGAAGTAGCAGAGTATTTTTCCAAAAAGTTCCATACAGGGAATCAGAGCTCAAGCTTTACTAGCAGCTATACCTGATTTGCAAATGCTTTTGCTCCCATTCATCAGCTGTGTGAGCTTGCCTAAATTACGTATCCTGCCCAAAACATAAGTTTTCCCTTCTGCAAAATGGTAACAACAAGAGTATCCACTCCACTAGGTTGTTGTGAGGATTAAATTAGACTATCCATACAAATTCTCACCACAGTGGCTGGTAAACAGTAAGCACTCATCACACACAGATTATTTTCATTAATATTTCTGTTGCCCCAATTTCCTATCTTTCCCTCTTTATAATACCCTCCTTCCTTGTCTCTTAATTTCTTTATCTTCTTTTTTCACCTTTTCTTCCCTTTCTATTCACTGATTTTTCTTTTTCTCAAAACTCAGGAACTCAGGTCCTGACAGAATTCTTTTTTTTTAATTCAGTGTTTTTAAGATATTGTAAAATTATGCGATTTTTTCCTAATTGGAGGGATGGTCAGAAAGAATTAAGCATCTTAGAAACAGAATATTTTGAAATATGTTAAGTTTTATTTGTAATGTCCTCAACTCTACTTACAAACACTTTTTAAATCTAGTTTCAAAAAATATGCACAGGGGCACCAGGATGGCTCACTTGGTTGAGTATCCAACTCTTACTTTCTTTCAGATCATGATCTCACAAATGTGGGATCAAGCCCCATGTCAGGCTTTGTGCTGGGCGTGGAGCCTGCTTAAGATTCTCTCTCTGCCTCTCTCCCTCTCTCTCTGGAGAGGAACATTTTAAACGCTCTTTTGAATTATTTGGCCCTTGCCTTCTGAAGGAAGAATACTTAATGGAAACATTGTTCTGCCACGTACTGAGGGGAATCTGCAGGGATTAACGTTTTTTTTTATTCTGTCATCAAGTAGAGATACAGACTTCCACTTCTCTTATCTCTCCTCTCCATTCTTAGTACTTTTCCAATTTACATTTGGACCCACATTCTTCTAGGATCCTATTTAAAAATGTGATTTCTGCTCTCCCAACTCAATAAGCCAACTTCCATTTTCTCTCACCAGCGCTTTCCCAGATCACATGCTCACGTGCGGCCCAAGATGCTGAGAGTGTCATAAAGAACAAGCTTTCCCAGGCTGACACCTCAATATTTCTCAAACCCTCGACTTCTTCTCTGGGATATGTATAAATGGAGATAGCAGAGAATAGTAGTAGGGAAATATGCACTTTGGGGAATCCAAAAGAACTGGGTCTGTGTTCTGGATCTATCATTCATGTATTTATTTACTCTTTCCTTCATACATTCGTTCAGCAAAATATTCTTGACCATCTGCTGTGTGTACCATATTAGAACCTGGAAATACATTGGTGAATGAGACAGACTTAGCTTTTTCTCTCAAAGAAAAAGAATGTTGTTTGTTGTCCCCAGTAAGCTCGAAGCTTCTCTGCTTCATTTTTCTACTCTGAAGTAGGGAAATAAATCCTTAGGTCACACACTTACTGAATATAAGAAGTAAGACATACGAAGACATACACAAATATCTGTAATTTTTAAACAGGGAGGGGAATGTGATACTCCTTTTGACCATCCCTCTTCCACTTTCTGCAAAAAGTACCTCATAAATAAGTTATGCCTAAGGGTGAAAAGAAAAATCCAGCTGTAGCATCTCACTGACATAGGCGCTTGTGAGAATGGAGAGCTGACTGTGTAATACGAAGCAAGGCAAACAAACTTTCTGCTGTGTGTTCTTGCTAATCCATTCAAAACTATGATATTATTACAATAGCTTCTTAATAAACTGTCAGCAGAACATGTTGCCTTTCAAAATATCTTCACTCCTGTACTAATGCTTTGCCTTTTCTTTCTAGTTCTCATTCATTCTTGCATCTCCTCTCTACATGTCAATGAGAAAGGAGAAAGACTTGGAAAACAGGACTAAAAAATACTTTGGCATTAACTATGTACTAAATTTCCAAAAAACAGATTCTCTGATGTCTTAGGAATGGATTCAAGGGGATAAAAATAGCTTTGACAATACAAAGTATTAAAAGACACCAATACAAGCTTTTCATTGTTAATTTCATTCTTGTAACTTCAGTTTCAATAAAGGATTCTATTTGAAATGCTTCCCCATCTGATGGCTGCTCTGGAAATTCTGCCACTACTTTCCAGACATTTTATCTACTTTTACTTATATCATAAATGGCTAAAAAGGAAAAGTCTGTATCAAGAGTGTGAATGTATGAATCTTTCAGCCTAAAAGCCTAAGACTTAGGCCAAAAGAAGGTGGGATAATACTTTAGAACGTAACCTGTTTTCTCTCAGTCTTCGTGAGGAACTGTCACCAAATCAATTGAGGGAGAGAGGGAGAGGGAAAGAGAAAGAGAAAATGAATAAACTTGACTGCTATTTCTATTGACAAAGTTCTCAACAAGATGTCAGCTTTTATTCTATATACTTATAACCAGAAACTGCTCAATATCTGAACCCAATACTTCAGCCAAATAATGACCAATGACTACCCAATGACCTCCAATAAGAAGGCACCCAGGGTGGATGCAAAACATCAATACTACTGTTTTGTTTCATATTATACACATACACACTCTCCAAATACTAGCTAACGTAACTAGTGCTAATGAGTTTGAGAGCTAAAATCACATGTGATTTGTTTTATTCCCCGACCAACTAGTGAATTAGATATAAACACTATCTGCATTTTACAGAAAACTGAGGCTTATAGAACTCAAATAACCTTGTGCAAGGTCATACAGGTAGCCAGCAATAGAAAGGATTTAAATGTAAACACTCAGTCTTCAAAGATTTCTTCAGCTATACACAATAGGACGTTAAACGGCCAACTCCATCTTTCCCTAGCACACAGTAGGCATACAATAGAAACAACACCTAGCACATCAGTGAATCTGAGGGCCCCAAAATAGGCTTAGTGCTTATAAAAGGCACAGCTCACTGGAGCCAAAATGCTACCTACTATAAAAATAAGCTGTCGGCTAGACCTGAAAGAAATCAAGGAGGCCCCCAGAGGATTAAGGGGAAGATATAATGAAAATCACGAAGCTGGTTTAATGAGAAAGAAATTCAATATACTTCGCCTCTCCTTCAATCTCTTTGTGTTTGGTGTGCTCATCTAGGAACGACTCAGTCTCCTTCTTATTCTTTCTTACTATTGCTTTTCTTTTTCACATAGCCTAGAAACTATTCATGTTTCTTTAGAAGCATGGGGCCAGACTAGTTTCTGGGGATGATTTTAAAATGGATGGACTATTAGAAAAGACAGATGGATCAACATCACATATGGGTTAATTGCAAATAAATATCTTTGGAAGTTTTTGCCAAGGGTATAGGTACAGCAGTACAAAACAGAATTTACGAAGTACGTGATTTTACAGAATAACTGATTTTTTTTATGACCAAAAGCTACATAAATGAAGCCCTCTCTAATGACCTCTAAAATAACACATACAAGAAACTCCAAAACAGAGGACATAAAAGGAGCAGGGAGAAAAATAAAAGGCATTAATAGGAAAGTATTTGAAATATCCATATACTAGAAATTAGCACATTTAATAAGGAAAGGTAAATGACAGTTATGGGAGAAAATAGTTACATATTAATTGTTTAAAGGAAAACTAATCTCAAGGTAATTAGATTGGAAGAACATAAAGAAAGATGTCCTAATTCTTTCATCTCACTAAATGACAATGGAAGCCCAAATAACATACACCATATGCACATTTATTTTTTTTTTATTTTATTTTTAAAAAATTTTTTTTCAACATTTATTTATTTTTGCGACAGAGAGAGACAGAGCATGAACGGGGGAGGGGCAGAGAGAGGGAGACACAGAATCGGAAACAGGCTCCAGGCTCTGAGCCATCAGCCCAGAGCCGGACGCGGGGCTCAAACTCCCGGACCGCGAGATCGTGACCTGGCTGAAGTCGGACGCTTAACCGACTGTGCCACCCAGGCGCCCCAGCATATGCACATTTAGATGATGAATCTAGGGCTCTTCCCACCACACTACACTACCTCCAAGATTTTTATCACATACGAAATGCAGTACTAACTTGCTTCCTTATCTTTTACTTTTGGCTCCCACTGATCCTTAGATTTGTTCTTTTATATTTTCATTACCTCAGTCCTCAAACCTTCCCTTTATTAGTCGGTGGCTGAATCTTTGTTTCAATCTAACTTTATTAATCTAGGCTTAATTAGATTAATAGATTAATCTATTAATCAAGGCTTACTTCTCCAACTTATCACTACTCTTTTGATTTCTCAGACCATCATCCAAATTCTTTGCCATCTTCACCACAAAAGTTGCCTGAACGCTTACAGTTCATGATAAAATGTGCTTCATTCCTGTAAAATGCTATTGAGGTGCAATGCTAGGACAATTTTAGATCCCACATTTCAAAGACTGTTCCAAAGACCATGTTAGGATTCAAAGTAAGCTCCTCAATACACTATTTGCAAAGGATTCTTCACAACAGTAATTTTATACAGAACATCCTTCTCTGGTCTATCCAAGCCATCCACTGGCATGAGGAAAGCCACCCACTATCAGGCTGAAAAGGGAAACCCCAAGCACCTCACACATGTTTGTTATTTAACTGGTGCATATTTTAACCTTCAACACCTCTCTATATTCCTATACTCACTGTTCTAACTCATCTTTCCAGAACACCCATTTGGATTCCCAGAATCAAACAAAACAAAATCTAACAAGCAAGTTTCAGGTTTTGTTTACCATGTTCTTTGTGCTAGACACGGTTAGAAGCATTCCACATTCATCGTTTACTTGTTTCAAGATAGGAACTGTGACTGTCTCCTTGCCCAGGTGAGAGGAGTGATAACCTGATTGCTGTCATAGAATTGGATCCTGGCATTTTGGATCTGTACTCTTACATACTAAGTTTCACTAATAAACATGTCCACAAACACACATGCATTTAATCGACTACACTGAAGCCAACTGTCAACTGTATTTCACCTTCTGTTCTTTAAAGAATGCACTCATCATAAGAAAACAATATACACTTAAATATAGAGAAAACATACACTCAGGTTCTCAACTGTACTTGATTTCTAGTCAAAAGCATTCAGGTTTGCACAGATCCCCACATTCTCAGAGTTTATAAGATTTTCTTGTACAGGGAAAAGGAAGAGCCAGAGAGGCAAAGCAGAAACTGTAAGTCAAAGACTTAAGCTTACATCTATTCTGTGACAAACCTCATCATATCCGGAGAACTAATTTTTAAACTGTCTCTTCCATAGCAATATTTCTAATTTAGATGCAGTTCACTGCTGCAAAATGCATTAGGTGAGTGTCATGCATCCAGAAAATGTTCAATAAATATCAACAGATAATTACCAACATTAGATAACATAAATTACACATGTAATATACACATCTGAGTTTTTAAAAAGCGTAAATTTAAAATAGGGTTTTAGATTACATACAAGAACACCAATTGCAAAATTAACTCTATGAAAGCTACAGCAAGCACAGGATGCAAAAAGCCTGCACCTTACTTGGTTACTAAATATGAACAGTGGTGCAGTTATATTTG